>NC_021165.2:32051184-32055257 GCF_000331145.2 Cicer arietinum | reverse complement strand
AAAGGTTAATGACTTATCACAAATGATACACAATTTAACATTTTAATCCAATTTATTTTACCAAGAATGAAAAAATACTATCCAATCATGCCATTCCAAACAAACTCAACATTTACAACCATAAAACTTGATGAAAAAACATGCAATGCAATGTCCATTTTCATTTATTTAATTTAATTTAATTTAATTTATTTATTTGTTTATTTATTTTGAAATATAAAAAATAAAATCCTAAATAATACCCCCACACTTAAATTACACATTGTCCTCAATGAAAGTAACAAGTATAAAATAAGAGAAAGGAAAGGGAGCTCCCTGTTTAAACTTCAGTGTTAGTGGGCTTTTCCGAGGAGAGTTCTTCTATGGTAGCATCTTCAAGCACAAAGCTCTCATGGAATAGCTTGAGGCGTTGTCCATTTTCACTTTTTATTTCCACTATACCATGAGGAAAAATGTTAGTAAAAACAAAAGGGCCAATCCACTTCGATCGAAGTTTCCCAGCCATAATTTTCAAATGGGAGTTGAACAATAAAACTTTTTGGCCAATGGAAAATTTCTTCCTAGAAATCATCTTATCATGAAAGTACTTAGTTTTCTCCTTATAGATGTGAGAGTTTTCGTAAGCTTCAAGTCTAAGCTCTTCAAGTTGTTGCAATTGAAGCTTTCTCTCAAAATCGGTTTTTTCCATCTCAAGGTTACAACTCTTGACCACCCAATAAGCACGATGCTCTATTTATACTAGGAGGTGGCATGACTTACCAAACACAAGTAGATAAGGGGCTGCACCATTGGTGTTTTGTAGGCTGTTCTATGAGCCCAAAGAGCTTCTTCAAGTCGGTGGCTCCAGTCTTTCCTGGTTGGCTGCACCATCTTTTCTAAGATCTGTTTGATTTCCATATTTGATTGAGGCTTCAGCTTGCCCATTAGTCTGGGGATGATAAGGTGCAGAAACTCTGTGCACAACCCCATACTTCTGAAGCAGAGGGTCCATGGTGCGATTGCAAAAATGAGTGCCTTGATCACTTGCGATGGCTCGGGGTATTCCAAACCTGCAAAAAATATTTAATCTGACAAAACCTGCAACAACTTTAGAATCATTAGTCCTAGTGGGTATTGCTTCAACCCACTTCGAAACATAATCAACAACTAGTAAAATATAGACATAACCAAAAGATACAGGAAAAATGGGCTATAAAGTCAATGCCCCACACATAAAATACTTCACAGAAAAGCATAGGTTGTTGAGGCAACTCACTCCTACAAGTGACTGCTGTTCCTGCTATTTGGCACTGGTCACAAATTTTGTAAGTCTCAAAAGCATTTTAAACAAAGTGGGCCAAAAGAAACCTGAGTCTTAGACTTTTCTTGCTGTCTGTTGAGGACCAAAATGTCCTCCAGTTTGAGAGGCATGACAAAAATGAAGAATAGATTGTGCCTCATGGTGGGAAACACATCGCCTAATCACCTAGTCACTACAGAATTTCCATAGATATGGATCATCCCATACATATCATTTGGAATCACTTTTAAGTTTGTGTATTTATGTTTGGGATGCATCTGCAGGAAAGACTCCAACAACTAGATAATTAACTAAATCAGCAAACCAAGGAGTTACCTTACGCAATTGTAGCAGTTGCTCATCAGGGAAGTCATCTTGAATGGGGATGAGGTCCTCATCCATTTCTATTCATCTCAAATGACCTGCCACCAAATTTTCAGCTCCACTCTTATCTTTAATCTCTAACTCAAATTCTTGGAGTAACAACATCCACCAGATCAATCTCGGTTTTGCTTCTGGTTTCTTCAACAAGAACTTCAAAGCTGCATGGTCAGTAAAAACAACCACCTTCGAACCTAACAAATATGATCTAAACTTATCAAGTGCAAAAGCAATAGCTAAAAGTTGCTTTTCAGTGGTAGTATAATTAGCCTGTGCAGAATCTAACGTCCTAGAATCATAATAAATAACATGGGCAGCCTTACCAACCCTTTGTGCAAGGGTTGCTCCCACGACATAGTTAGATGCATAACACATAATTTCAAAAAGGAGGGTCCAATTGGGTGGATGAGTTATGGTAGTAGAGGTTAGTGCTACTTTTAAGAAATCAAACGCCTTCTTGAATTTGTCATCGAAGGTGAAACTGACATCCTTTTGCAGCAAATTTGACAGTGGAAGAGATATCTTGCTGAAATCCGTGATAAATCGCTTGTAAAAACCTGCACGGCCAAAAAAAGAACGAATCTCGCAGATGCAAGATGGGTAAGACAAATTAGAAATCACATCAATGTTGGCAGAATCTACTTTAATCCCATTTTTAGAAATCACATGTCCCAAAACTATGCCTTGTTCGACCCTAAAATGACATTTTTCGTAAGTCAGCACACGGTTAGTTTCAATACATCTATGTAAAACTCTATCTAAATTGTTCAAGAATGCATCAAATGAGGAACCATATACCGTAAAATCATCCATGAAAACTTCAATACAAATTTTTATCAAGTCAGAGAAAATACTAATCATGCAGCGTCGGAAAGTGCCAGGATCATTGCATAGGCCAAAGGGCATCCTCCTGTAGGCAAATGTGCCAAAAGGACAAGTGAACTTAGTTTTTTCTTGGTCCTTTGGTGCAATATGGATATGAAAATAACCAAAAAAACCATCAAGAAAACAATAATGTGAATTACCAGCCAACGGTTCAAGCATCTGATCAATGAATGGTAAAGGAAAATGATCTCTTCTAGTTGCCTGGTTTAGTCTCCTGTAATCGATGCATACCCTCCAGCTGTTCTGCACTCGTGTGGGGATAAGTTCATTATTTTCATTTTTAACCACTGTGAGTCCAATTTTCTTTGGGACTACCTGCACCGGACTCACCCATTGACTTTCTGAGATGAGGTATATAATGCATGCTTGCAAGAGCTTGGTCACTTTTTTTTTTACAACATCCAGAATTAATGGGTTAAGTCACCTTTGAGGCTGTCTGACTAATTTTACCCCGTCCTCCAGTAGTATGCTATGCATACACAAGGATGAGCTAATACTAGTAATATCAGCCAAGGTCCATCCGATTGCCTTCCTGTGTTTTCTCAAAATCTGCAACAGCTTCTCTTCCTATTCATCTTCAAGTTTGACTGAAATAATCACAGGTAACTTGCCACTTCCTTCTAAATAAGCATATTTCAAATTTTTAGGAAGTGGTTTAAGCTCTATAGTCGGTGGTTGTTCAATGGAAGGTACAACACCAGTGGCCGAAGCTAAGTCTGCAAAATCAATTATGTTAGTAGAAATATCGACGTTAGCACACTGATCAACTTGCAAAGCAGCTTCGGTCTCAACACACACAGAGCATAATTGAGTATTTGTACATAATTCACAAGTATAAGTATCATCAAAACCAGACAATGAAGGAAAATCAGTAGCAAACATATCGGGGTAAGTGTCATCAACCAAATCAACAATCAATTCAATTTGAAAAATAGAATGTTCTTTCACGTGGTATTTCATAGCATCAAAGATGTTAAATTTTACAATGCTATCATCAAAGTCCATGGATAGAGTTCCAACATGCACATCAATTTTTGTTTTAGCAGTTTTCAAGAATGGTCTGCCTAAGATGATAAGCGCCCTGTTGGACTTATTCTCTCCCTCCATGTCCAGAATGTAAAAATCTACAGGAAATATCAATTCATTAACTCGAACAAGTACATCCTCCACAAGTCTAGCAAGACCATCATTCCTCCTCTTCGCCAATTGAATGCTAACACCTGTACTCTATAAAGGTCCAAGAGCAAGAGAGTTAAAAATAGATGTAGGCATAACATTAATGGAAGCTCTTAAATCTAACATAGAATTTTCAAATTGACTATTTCCTATGGTACATGGAATGGAAAAAGTTCATGGATCTTTGCATTTCTAATGCATAGGCTGAAACATTTCGCCCCATGTTTACTCTTTCATTACCTTTTAACCTTCTCTTGTGTGTGCACAAATCTTTTAGAAATTTTGCATATCTTGGAATGTATTTAATTGCTTCAAGGAGAGGAATATTCACTTCCACCTTTCTAAATGTATC
>NC_021165.2:31955768-32050975 GCF_000331145.2 Cicer arietinum | reverse complement strand
TATAAAGGTCCAAGAGCAAGAGAGTTAAAAATAGATGTAGGCATAACATTAATGGAAGCTCTTAAATCTAACATAGAATTTTCAAATTGACTATTTCCTATGGTACATGGAATGGAAAAAGTTCATGGATCTTTGCATTTCTAATGCATAGGCTGAAACATTTCGCCCCATGTTTACTCTTTCATTACCTTTTAACCTTCTCTTGTGTGTGCACAAATCTTTTAGAAATTTTGCATATCTTGGAATGTATTTAATTGCTTCAAGGAGAGGAATATTCACTTCCACCTTTCTAAATGTATCTAGGATCTCGTTGTCCCTATCTGCCTCGTCCATTTTCTTAGTCTTCACTGCCCTTTGCGGAAAAGGAAGTGGTATATTTTGCTCAACATCAATAGTTTCAGATATCAAAGTATCTTCAACAACCTTGTTATTTTTCACTACAGTTTCAGGTACCTTTGGTATTTCAACACCTTTCCCGGACCTCAATGTAATTGAACTGACATTGGGAGCATTTGGATTTACTACTGACTGTGCAAGCAATTTGTTTGACCCTTGAGTCTGCAATTGATTGATTGAAGTGGCTAGTTGACCAATCTTTGTTTCCAAATTTTGAATGGTGGAATATGTTCTTTGTTGAAATTGGAGATTCTAGACAGCCATTTGTTTAACGAGGTCCTCTAATGAAGGTGCATTGTTTTGCTGTTGAGGAATATTTTGCTGCTGCTGCCTAGGTTGCTGTTGTGCAAATGAATTCCCCCATCTCAGGTTGGGATGGTTTCTCCAACCAGGATTGTACCTGTTAGATGATTGGTCATAGTTGGCTTCAGGATTGTATATATTTGCTGCATATGCTTAAGGAGCATTAGCAATTGGATCTTCATGCAATGTACGATATGATTCTGAAGGATGTTATGGAGAAGTGCAAATACCACAGACCACTGCTTGAGTTTTATCTATTGCCAATTTTTTTACTAAAGATGTAAGCTCATCAAGTTTTCCTTCTAAATTCTTGTGGGAAGAAGCTTGAATGCTGTTGAGGAATATTTTGCTGCTGCTGCCTAGGTTGCTGTTGTGCAAATGAATTCCCCCATCTCAGGTTGGGATGGTTTCTCCAACCAGGATTGTACCTGTTAGATGATTGGTCATAGTTGGCTTCAGGATTGTATATATTTGCTGCATATGCTTAAGGAGCATTAGCAATTGGATCTTCATGCAATGTACGATATGATTCTGAAGGATGTTATGGAGAAGTGCAAATACCACAGACCACTGCTTGAGTTTTATCTATTGCCAATTTTTTTACTAAAGATGTAAGCTCATCAAGTTTTCCTTCTAAATTCTTGTGGGAAGAAGCTTGAATTTTTATTCACACCCTTTGTCAACACTATTAAATTGCTTCTAGTTGTAAACTGCTGAGAATTAATGGACATGTTCTCAATCAAAGCCCTTGCCGCTTCTGGGGTCTTATCGAAAAGTGCTCCCCCACTAGCAGCATCCAAAATGCTTCTTTCCATAGGTAGCAAGCCTTCATAAAAATATTGGATGAGTAATTGTTCAGAAATCTGGTGATGAGGACAACTTGACACCAATTTCTTTTCTGGTGATGAGGACAGCGTGACACTCATGTAATGATTCCCTGTCTATCTGCCTGATGCCACATATTTCTTTTCTGATTGAAGCAGCTCTTGAGGTAGGGAATAATTTTTCTAGAAACAATATCTTGAGATAATTCAAACTTGTAAAAGAACCTGGTTGAAGGTAGTATAACTAGTCCTTGACAGTATCTTGGAGTGAAAATGGGAAGGCTCTCAGCTTAATTTGGTCTTCTGTGACTCCTTGAGGCTTCATGGTAGAACACACAATATGAAATTCCTTCAAGTGTTTGTGGGGATCATCACCTACAAGACCATTAAACTTTGGAAGCAAGTGTATTAAACCAGATTTAAGTTCTAATGGTACAGTAACTTCAGGATATGTGATACATAATGCATTATAATTGACATTAGGTGCAGCAAGTTGTCTTAAGGTTCTATTATTCGCATCAACCATATTTTGCAATAAGTTGTCAATTTCAGTTATCTTACTCTAACTCGTTAACACTAGCAGCTCTATTAAGTCTACGACGTAAATGAAATGTCCTATCTATTTCAAGTTCAAGAGAATGAAGATTCACAAAACTAGGCCTAGACATGCATCATCATAACAATGGAATGCAAAATAACAATTCTAAAAATTCCAATAATGTCCCGAATGCTAAAATTGAAGTGAAAAATCGAAAACCCTATCAAATAAAATCCAAAAAATATAAAAATACCGCCAAAAATTTCTAAAAATCAAATAAAGGCAACACAATTTTTTTGGAATTTTTGGAGAATATGAAAATTTCAAAAAAATTTAAAAAAGGGTCTAAACAAAGGAATTTGAGATTTTGATCGTCGGAATTTATGATTTTCTGGCGAAATTTCGGAGCAATCCGAGACAGTCGTCTGAAAATAAGGTTAATATTATTATCAGAGAGTCTCCGACAACGATGCCAATTTAATCCGCTGTTGCACACAGGTCAAATACAATTGATAAAATGTAAATAGAGGTAATAACACGAATCGTTTCACAAAGACTTCTGATATAATAATAATAACCGAATTGAAAATTAAAATTAAAAAGGAGTTTTTTAGATTTTTGATTTTTGAGCAAAACGATTAATCCACTTATTCGAGTTTCAGACCTATCAAATTTCTATCAATGAGTTTAATTTCTAATTTGTGATTCTATTCTTATTTGACTTATAGAATTGATCAAACAAGCGTAATCAATTCCATGTGAATTTGGTTTCTTTGATTGGATTAAGCATCACAATCATCAAAATATTACAATTAACGATCCAGTGTCACAAAATTATAATTCAATTAAATTAGAAACCGAAACTAAATTCTGTCAAATAAATTTAATCAATCCTATTGAAATTCAATTTAAGAAATCAAAATATCAATATAATCAAAAAACAAGAATAGAATCATGAATCGAAATTGACAGTGTAACCTGAATCTCAAGGTGTTGATGAAACTCTGAACTCGTTGATTAATTTTATAAAATTAGTCTTCCATGAAATTAAAATAAAACTGTTTATTTCTTGTAGCAATTTGAATCCTAATTTTTCCGTCTCTAGAAAAGAAATAAAATTGGTAATATATAGTACTTGATATTGGGCTTTAGGGTTTAGTGTTTAAAAACAAGTGACCCGCTAATTAAAATTGTTACAAAAGTCCATATTATGAAATCTGCAATTTAGGCCCAATAAACAAGCTAAAAATAATAATTTAAGCTAAAAACATGTGCCCAAATGCTATGATCAATGGTGTATTAGCAATCAACCTTGGATGCTTTGATGGATGAATGCAAATCTTTCATATTTTGTTACCAACAAACCATTAAAAGGAGACAAATATATTTAAGAGAGGAGACAAGGCTTTCTGGGGAGAAAATAACATTCAAGAATGATGGTTATACTTTGACACAATAAGTAGTAATATTTTATTGCATGGTATTTTGTAAACAACAAGTGCATAAATATAAGACACTCACTCTCCTATATGTATCCCTTCCCAAATAATGAAAAGTAGAAGTTTTTTTTTTTTTTTTTTTGAAAAAAACACTCTTTATTTGGGAGTATATGTCTCTTTTTGGTATGAATGATCATTTTTAATGTTATCAAAAAATCAAATTTTCTTGTGGCGATCATTTCTATCTTTTTGGTATATTTATTTTCTTCTTGGTTACCACTTTTTTTCCTTGTTATTATAATATTGCATTTTAAGAAGCCTTACAATTTACGATTCATTACTTTGATCTTATTTAGAAGGCTAAATTACATCTGTGGTCCTTTAACTTAATTTCAGGTAATGTTTTAGTCCTTTATCTTTTTTTTTTCTTCCCGACTTGGTCCTTTATTTTAATTTTAAGTGACAATTTGATATTTTATGTTTTAAAATTTCACCAATGTTATCCTTTTTAATACAAAAATTCAAAAAAAATTTCTATCAAAACTCATAAAATTAATTATAATCTTCAATACAATACAAATTTCATCAAATTCGTAACGCAAATCTTCAAATAAACTCATATTTTCATACTTTATTTGATATTGTTAGGAATAAAGGACTAAATCGGGAAAAAAAAAAAAAGATAAAGAACTAAAACGTTACCTGAAATTAAGTTAAGGGATCACATATGTAATTTAACCTATTTAGAAGTATATATTGTGAATTGCTATCAAAATGAACCAAGAATGACAAATCAACCATTTAGGTAGTCATCATCGAGAATTGATAAATCTAAATGTCTTAAGCCCAATGCCAATATTCATAATGCTCAAGTGCACCACCACTAACTTACCATTGTTATTTAGGATGAGGTCAATATTAAGGCCCAAAATCTTAGCATTACCGTTGCCTGCCACATAGATATAACTTAGATAAGCTCCACAAAAACTATGGCCTCCTGATTTTCGATTGGACCGACAACATACTATGTGAAGCTGGAAATACAAGAAATGGTGGTTGAATTGTATTTGACAAATTTGATAACTTTATATTTTTTATTTTTAATTTGATGAAGGCTGGTTGGTTTTTATGAATTACTTGAATAAGAAGATATCGGGTTCAGAGGCAGTAAACAATGAAAACATAAATAATTTGACACATAGGTTTATCCAGGTTCAACACTAACTTGACTATATCCATTCTCGTCATTCAGAAGGCTTTAATCCACTAATTCAAATACCTTGAATTACAAGGCACCTGTCCCTCCAAGCCAGTCTTCCCAAATAGCCTGACAACCCCAAACTTTTAAGGAACTAACCACCTTGACCTTACAAGTCAAGTCTTTTCATAACAATTTGACAACCCCAAATTGAAGAAGGAACTAAACCACTATCAGGTTGGATACAAAAGATTGAAACTTTAAGTGTTTGCTTTTAACAAAGCTGATAATAATAATGACTCTCGCACTCTAAGAAAAAACACTTGGACAACATTTCTAAATTGAACAAGTGTTTCTCTAATTGAACTCTAAGATGAGTTTGAAATCTTAAGCTTATGTGTTCTCCTACTCTTTTTTTGATTTTCGATGATATTCTTCTTTAGCCTTGAGTATATATTTATAGATAAAATTAAGGCTTAAATTTAGTCCTTGTTTAATTATAAACTGTATCTTAATTCCTAGTTTACTCAATAATGATCTTATTCAAAAATAATTATGAACAAAACTCTTTTTCATAATATGTTCTTTATCCAATTCTTTATTTCTAAATCCAATTTGAACAGTTCTTCTATATTGATTATGTTTGTTTTTTGTTCAGATTGAGTTTGTAAATTCTTTAGATTAATTTTGTTCATATTGAGTTTGTAAATTCTATAGATTTATTCTATTAGTATTTTATTCATATTAAGTTTGTAAATTCTTTAGATTGATACTATTCATATTTAGTTTTAGATAAACCTTGATAAATATTGACGATATCTTCTTTTCAACTTGGTCAAAGATTCTCTTTAATTGTAAATCTGAATTAAATTTTATTTTAGATTTTCTACATGAATCTTCTTTATACTCTCTGAAGTCAAATATATTATTCTCATAAAATACTTTTGTTATCATCAAAACTCTAAGTATAAAACCAACTTCGTTCCAACAATCTTCCTTTTTTTTTTATGATGACATATATCTTTCTCCCCACTTTATCTGATATCTTTATCCCGATTTTTCATCAGGAAAAAGGACTTGAAATTGAAACTTGCTCTTTTTTTGTAATTTACCTTTTTCTTCTTCTTCTGAGTAACATGAATATAACATATTACAAGAAGATATAAAAACTAATAAAAGCTAAAGTAAAGCTAGACTACTTTGAAGTTATCACAACATCAGTTAGGTATGATGGTAATGTTTAGGTTTTTCTTGATGAAGTCAAACCTATCTTTAGCTAATGTTTGGGGAATATGCCAGTCCATTGGCGTTTAGTGTATACAACTCTAAGAAGAACTTAAGTTCTCCCATTATTCTCAATTGAAATTCAAGTTGCATCATTAAGAAAATTATTGGCAAAGAGTACCATTACTAGACCGAAGAATAATGTCATCAACATAAATTTGAATAATATGAATGCCATCTTCTATTGGTTTTCTAAAAAGTGTATTTTATTCTTACGTTCTTTAGCCAATTCTTTATTTCTGAATCCAATAAGAGCAATTCTTCTAGATTGATCATGTTTGAATTTTGTTCGGATTAAATTTGTTAATTCTTCCGATGGATTTTATTTGTATTTTGTTCAGA
The DNA here is from genome assembly GCF_000331145.2 of Cicer arietinum. Taxonomy (NCBI): domain Eukaryota; kingdom Viridiplantae; phylum Streptophyta; class Magnoliopsida; order Fabales; family Fabaceae; genus Cicer; species Cicer arietinum. The sequence goes on along the minus strand of NC_021165.2, from coordinate 32,044,651 downwards.
TTGATACTGTTTATATTTTGTTGTAGATAAATCTTGTTAAAGTCTTCTTCAAATCTTGATTATATCTTCTTTTCATCTTGATCAAAGATTTTCTTCAATTATAAATATGAATCAAATCTTATTTTACATTTTCTTCAATTATAAATCTGAATCAAATCTTATTTTATATTTTCTTCATAAACGCGAATCTTCTTTCATACTATCTGAAGTCAAATATATTATTCTCATAAAATACGTTTGCTATGATCAAAACTCTAAGTATAAAACCAACTCGGTTCCAACCCTATGGTGAAGTATTTTGTACTAATAGCTTTTTTTGTTTGCAATTCACCCTTGACTTTAATTCTTCAACCTGATGCGGGACTTTTGGAATTACTTCAGAAGAGTGCGCCGCCATACTTTCAATTTTCCAAATCTACTTCACCTTTATCAATATCCTTCAGAATTACTTCAGAATAGTTCCACAAAATCCACTTCAACCCTATGAACTTCACCTTTATCAATATCCTCCATTAATGCTAAGGATTTTTTACTCTTGCACTCCTCAAACAATCATTCATCATTTTCTGCTACTCGACACTTTACGAAATTGACAATTTGCTTTTGACGTCGAGTCCACTAGTTCCTCCGTTGACTGAATTGTGAATATTGAGTTATCAATTTTGATTTTTTTGCACTTGATTTTTAAAGTCTGAACGTGAAGTTTGCACGTAAATTCTTGCATAATAACACCTAGACTTTTGGTATGTATCATCATCTTTTAAACAAAAGTGCCCTAATGGAGGAATAACATCTTAAAAAATTACACACACCATGCATGGAGAGGGATGCCATATATTATAATCCAAGTCTATTAGTTGAAATGTTGTCTTTTTCCCATATTCTTAAACTTTCAAACTAGTGATTTAAAACTCATTAGCTGCCACAAAAAAGACTCCAAATCCCACTCTTCAAAGGGTTGGATAAAGAACTTACTTCCTCATTGATGTTCGTCAATCTTCTCCCTTTGAAACCTTTGAAGTAGTAATTCAATCATAAGTAATGAGTGATTTGAATTATGATTCCTTTGAAAAAATATTAATTCCTACTTTTAATTTAAACTAACTCAAGATAAATCTTGGTGGCTCATAAAAATAATCCAGAGCATTCTTGTTTAGTAAAAAGTAAATGAAATAAACTATTTCTACGTGATTAGTGATAGTGACTGAGAGATAACAAGAGATATGGATAAGAGAATCACACAATGATATGTTATGGTTCACCCATGGTGGGCTAAGTCTAGTCCTCACAATTTGTGAGCATTTCCACTAAATTTTGAGATTGATTAAACAATAACTGAGTAAAAAGATCCTTGAATCTAGTGTAAGAGAACTAGAGTTTTTGCTTGATTGAAGAGTTTTGATTTCTCGAGTATGATTGTTTTAGTGATGAATTAATTGCGCTGAAAACTCTTGCTATTGCCTTCACCTTAATGTTCCTTTTATAGACATGATGAAGGTTAAAGACAACTCATTATATCCCTTAGTGATCCAACTGTTCAGAGTGATAATTAATAGACATGTGTTCTATTTTATCTAGAATGTTCTTCCTTTGAAACCAAAATGTTCTTCGTTTTTGCTCGAATGAATATCGTGACTGACGTTTTTTTATCAGTTGTTTGGTGTTAGTTTGTTGTTTTGCACGCATGTTGGACTTTCTGCAAAAGGTGCAGTAGCAATGTCCTTTTCATCCTTGTTGTCATAACTATAATTGTTCATTACCCGTTAATCTGGAGATGGATCTGGTTATTGTTTTTGATGTTTTTTTTTGCTTCTTTTAGTTAAACTTTTGGGCTTAATCATTGTTTTGAGTTGCCTTGATATTCATTTTACTTAAGATTTGTATTTTGGTAAATGATTCATTTCATCAAAATGATACTGACAAAAACCAGAATAATCATGGTTTTCCCAGAATGATATTCTTATGAACATGAATGATCTTGGTTTTCCCATACTTATATTCTTATGGGTAAAATGCTCGAATGACATCTGGATAGTAGGAGTTTGAAATTTCCAGAAACTCTGACCAGCTAAGAGCATCAATGTGTTGTTTCATTGATATTCCTTCAAACTGAAGGTTATCAAATACAAAGACTCTACCAATTCCAATGGATCTTTTAGTCCACTTGTCTTCAAAAATTTCTAGTATTTGGTTGAGAAGAGGCGTTTTATAGGTTTTGTGGTGAAGTGGTTGGTTTTGAAGATTTTGGAGCAGAGGGCTTTGAAGATTTTGATGCAGAAGGTCTTGATGGTGATTTTGAATCAGAATCGTCATTAGAGATGGTATAAATGGTAGTGTCAACACTATTGGATTGCTTGGAGGTATTGGGAAGGAGCATAGTAGGTTATGATGAGGCTATGGTAGCCGTTTTTTGAATGAAAAAGAAAGAAAACCGTTCATTTTTCTTTTTGGGTGAATTAAAAAAATTATGACTTTTAATCTTCACTTAGATGACTCGGAGACTGCTGTGAGAAAAAAGAATGGATATTGTTTTTCGTATTGGCCAGAACGATCTAGTCATGCTTTAAAAAGGAGATAGTTTGAATTTCTTTATGATTTTTAATTTCTCCATAATAAAATTAAAATTATCTTCAACATGAGGTTTAGTAAAGACGTTAACAAGTTAATTTTTGGTGTTAACAAATATTACTTCAACTTGCTTTTTGTTAACATGATCCCTAATAAAAAGGTATTTTATTTTAATGTGTTTTGATATTGCATGTTGAATGTTTTTTTTTAAATAGATACATAGCACTTATATTATCATAATAAATTGGAATATTTGTATAACTTACAGAGACTTGATAGCAACAATTGGAAATTGGAATTTTTTTTTTCAAGTTAGATTTTGATCCACAAGACTTGATAGCAACAATTGGAAATTGAGACATATTAAGTTTCAGTTGTTGATAAGGCAATTGTGTTTTGCTTTCTACATGATCAACTTATTAGAGCTTCTCCAAAAAATTGACATGCACCACTTGTGCTTTTTCTTTTAATTTTATTTCCAGTATAATCAGCATCACAATAGGCTATAAGATCGAAATGAGTTCCTTTGCTATACCAAAAGCCAAAATCAGTGGTACCAATTAAATAACAAAAAATTCTTTTTGCAACAGATAAATGAGATTCTTTAGGCAAAGATTGTAATCTAGCATATAATCCTACTGCAAAAATAATATTTGACCTACTTGTAGTTAAGTATAGCAATGAACCTATCATTCCTCTGTATTCCCTTTCATAAATGGATTTCCCTTGTCCATCTATGTCCAAACTTGAGGATGGATGCATGAAAGTTGTCATTGTTTTAGCTTCATTCATTTTGTATTTTCTTAAAAGATCTTTGATATATTTTTCTTAACATATAAAGATTCCATCTTCGAATTGTTTGATTTGTAAGCCAAGAAAATATCTCACTTCTCCCATCATGCTCATTTCAAATTCAATTTGCACGAGATTTGAAAAATACTAACACATTTTTTAATTTGTTGATTCAAGGATGATGTTGTCAACATACACTTAAACAATTAGCAAATCATTTTTATCATTTTTCTAAAAAGTGTAGTATCGATTTTGCCTCTGAAAAAACCATTTTTGATAAAGAAGGAACTTAGTCTTTCATACCAGGCTCTAGGGGCTGGTTTTAGTCCATAGAGAGCTTTAGTAAGTTTAAAGACATGGTTTGGTTTCTTTTGATCTTCGAAACCAAGAGGTTGATGAATGTATACTTGTTCATTTAGAAAGCCATTTAAAAAGACACTTTTAACATCCATTTGAAAAATTTTAAAAAGTTTATGAGATGCATATGCAAGAAGGATTCTAATTATAACCTTGGGTTTGGAGAAAAAGTTTCATCATAATCAATACCTTCTTGTTGGTTATATCCTTGAGCCACCAGTCTTGCTTTATTCCTTATTACTTTTCCTTCTTCATCTAGTTTGTTTCTAAATACCTATCTTGTACCAATAATTGTTTGATTTTGTGGATTCGAGACAAGAGTCCAGACTATATTCTTTTCAAATTGGAGAAGTTATTCTTGCATTGCTTCAACACATGAGTTATCAATGCTGGCTTTTTTGATTGACTTTGGTTCCATTGTGAGATCATTGCCATGTTGTTGTCATCTTTGAAGGACATTTTTGTTCTAATGTCATCTGATGTGGTTCCTATTATTTGATTTTGTGGATGATCTCCTATGATTTTCCAGTTTCTTGGAGGAGATTGAATTGGAGATTGATGATCAATCTGGTGTTTATGAGGAATGATCTATGAATGTTGCTAATATTGTTCTTTTTCTTCATCATCTATTTTTTGTATATCAAGATCATCAAATTCATCAAATAATACATGCATACTTGCCTCCAAAATTTTTGTTCTTATATTAAATATGTGATAACCTTGGGAATAAGGGGAGTTACCTAAGAAGATGACTTTGTCTAATTTAGCATCAAACTTTCCTAGATTGTCTGTTATTTAAAATATAACATTAGCAGCCAAAAATGTGAAAGTTTGAGATATTTGGCTTTCTATTTTTCCATAGTTCATAACGTATTTTTTTTGATGATTTTTCTTATTGATACACGATTTAAAATGTAACAAGAAGTGTTGATTGCTTCAACCCATAAATATTTCTCAACATTTGATTCTTCCAAGATTGTTCTTTCCATTTCTTGTAATGTTCTATTCTTTCTGTCAACAACTCCATTTTGTTGAGGAGTTCTTGCACAATAAAGATTATGAGAAATATCATTTTCATACAAAAAAAAAAAAGCATTTACAAGATGCGTTTATGAATTCTCCTCCATGATCATTTCTTATAGAGATTATGTTAGAGTCTTTTTCATTTTGAACTTTTTTACAAAAAGTTTGAAAGACATTAAAAGAATCATCTTTTTGTTTTAAGAAAAGTACCCATGTATATTGTGAGAAATCATCAACAACAACAAAACCATATCTCATTCCTCCTAAACTTGTAGTTTTGATATGACCAAAAAGATCAATGTGAAGTAGTTCAAGAGGTTTTTTAGTTGAAACAAAATCTTTTGAATGAAAACTACTGTAGATTTGTTTTCCTTTAGCACAAGCTTCACATACTTTATCTTTATCAAAACTTGTTTTTGGCAGACCTCTAACAAGATCAAGTTTGGATAATTTTGAAATTGTTTTGATGTTAACATGGTCAGTTCATTTGTCCATATTCACTTATCTTTGTTTATGGACATAAAACATGATTCAATAGATAATTCTTCAAGGTATAAAACATATAGATTTTTCTTTCTTGATATAGAGAAAATAATTTTTTTCAAAAGTTGTTTGTTTGACTTCACATGTGTTTGGCTTAAAGATAACCTCAAAACCATTGTCACACAATTGATTAATGCTTAGAATGTTATGCTTAAACCTTCAACCTATTAAACATCATCAATTTTTGTAGAGTTTTCTTTACCTATAATATATTTACCTTTGATTTTTTCCTGATCATTATTCTCAAAGGTTACAGATCGTCCACCATTCTTGATAAAGGAAAGAAAATATTGTTTATCTCCTGTCATATGTCTCGAACAACCATTGTCCAAGTACCATGATTTTTTCTTAACATTTTAAAAATCAACATGCATTTGATGTTACTAGAGTTTTAGGTACTCATTTGATCTTGAGTTTTTAAGAGTTAGATTTTTCTATAATACTAAATTTTTTCTTTAAAGTAGCAATTTGATTCACTATCACCAATACTAGAACATTCTTCTTTTTTAAAAGGTCATCTTGAAGTAAACCTAACACACCCTCTCTCATGCTCATCTCTCTCCCTCAAGCTCACCATTATCTCAACCATGTGAAATATCACTATTTGAAAAATTAATATATTTGATCTAAAATTTAATATAATACATAACTTTACAAGTACACTTCTTTTTATGTTTTATTATGAAGAGAGTATATTGATATTATTTAAATTGTAATATATTATATTATTTGATTAAATAAACACACAATTTGTCGTTCATAGAAACCAAACCAATTATATATAGCATAAACCCCATTTATTTATAAAACTTTAGCTTGTGAAAAAAGAAAACGAACAGTCTGGTTTCACGCGTTTATGATGACACCGCTCCAATTAATCTGATCAGCTTCAGCATAATAACGGATAAATTGGAATCCAATGTTCGTACAAATCATGAACTATATCGCACTTTTTTATTATAATATTTATATATCACGAGAACCATCAACTTCACACGGTTTTCAGTTATTTTCGTGTTTGTTTTGTTATTTGTTCCCCTTAAAGCTTTTGGTTTTTGATTGCTGCACGCTAAGTAGTTAAACTGCCCTAAGCAAAGCATCGTAAACCAATTAAAGAATTTGAGTGTACTAGAAGAGATTTGATTTCCACGACACAATAGACTACTTTCTAAGGATTTTGCCTATGCATTAAAAATAAATTATTTTGTAAAATTATTTGTTTTAATTATTTTAATATTTTTTATTTTTATTAATACAAAATATGATAATAATTTGAAAATTGTGTACGATAATTATTAAAAAATAGTATATAAAAATTAATTAAAAATAAAAAATGACATTATTTGAATTTTTTGTTTGTTAAAGTAATATTTATTGTGAGACGTAAAAATATAGTCTAAATTTTTATAAAAGAGATGAATGTTTATATTTAGTGTTAATTGTATTTCAAATATATTTATTACGACTATATAAATTTGAAAAATAATATTTTTTTCCATCTCACAATAATTTTTACTTTAATTACAAGAATTTAGATTTAAATAGAAATTTAGTCTATTTATTTTGTTTTTTTATTAATTAATTTTCTGTAATTTATTTATAAAATTGAGTATTTTGTTCTTCTATTTTATTAGCCGTAGGATTTTGTTCGTCCCATCCATCTTTCATAACGTGGTTTGTGGTTTGATCATTAATAACGTAATATTAATATAACATGATTAAATTGGATATAGTAAACTGGGTTTAACATTTTTCTCTATTCATTTATTGTTACTAAACAAAGTCACTTGTGAAATTTTGTCTAATAAAAATATGTAATGAATTTTAATTAATGAAATTAACTCAATTTTATCTAATTTAATTGTGTCATATTATTGTCACGTTCCGGTGAGCATGCAGTATCATAAAACAAAATAAGGAGACCAAAATCCCCATTTTAAAAATATAAGTACTAAAAATTAATTTTGAAAAAATAAAAGAACAAATGCATTTAAATGAAAAGTGATTCTCATGTATGTGTGATGAGAATAAATTTTATACAAAAATATAAATGTGATTTCCAGCTCTCAATTTATGATAATCACTACCACATAATATTATTGATTTGTCATACCACTTAATTATGTTATCTCTTTTTTTTTTAAATATAATTATATTTCTTTGTCGTGCGCATGTGTTTGTCTTTTTTTTCTTATTCAAAATGCATGTGTTTCTATTTTGACATTTGGAAAACTGGAAATTGTTAATGATATACAATAAAAACTATACACGTTTTGTAAAAAAAAAAAAAAATATACCCGTGGTTTTGCTTTCTTTTGTTTTTATGATAGAAAATAAGATAATTATGTGATGTTGATGAAAGGACGTTTGTCTAAATATGTTCACACTTAATAATTATTTATTTATTTTAACTAATTAACAACTATTTTCTATATTATTAAAATATATACCATTAAAATGTAAATATATATATATATGTATATATATATATATATATATCACATAATTATTTCATTTGCCACATCATATATAGATAGACACAAAATGCAAATATAAATAAAAAATGTCAAATTTTATAAGTTAAGAATTAAAAAATGAAGACCAAATCTTTAAATGATAAAAAATAAAACAACCAAATATATATTTAAGCCAGGTATTTACAATAGCAAGGATAGAAATTGAATGTGCCCATTTTTTCATAAAAATTTATAACACAATCACAAAATTAATTAATTAGCAAGAAATGAAACATTATCTCTTAAAATTGACCAAAATAATTTTTTATTTTATTTTTCCTTTTTTTATTCCTCAATCAACCTCTGTCCCTCTCTCTCCCCACACCCAATGCGTCTTACATTTTATGCAATATATATATATATATATATACATTGTGAATGACCTTTAAACCCTTGTCAAAGTTATTTGTTCTTCTCTAAACTCAAAATTCAACTCAATCTCTCTTCATTCACAAAGATGGGAAAAGATAGAATAATTGGTGTGGCTTTGGATTTCTCCAACAGCAGCAAGAACGCTCTAAAATGGGCACTTGAGAATTTAGCTGAAAAAGGTGACAACATTTACATCATTCACATAAGCCATGATTCTCTTGATGAGTCTCGTAATCAGATATGGGCCAAATCTGGTTCTCGTGAGTACTATTCTTCCTTTCTTTATTTTCTTTCTTATTTGATAAATTTTAGTTATTCTATGCTCTATTTTTTTTTTGATCTTGACTAGTCTAATACTCCCTCTAATTCAATGAAATATAAACAAAATAATTGAATTTCATGCAGAGATTTCTGTTTACTCAATTAAGACATTTCAGATTTAAGTTTGAAATTCTGTATTAATTTTTTTGAGTTCACTTTTCAATTATAAAATAAAAATATTTTTTTTTTCATTGTTTCTACGTTTGATCTTGATCAACGGTAATTAATATCCTGTCCCACCGTCCAAAATTTGATTACAAAAAGTTGATGTATTTTATTCAAAATTTAGTATAAATAAATTAGATGAATCAACTATTAATTTTTTTTTATATAGTAGAGTATAATCTAATGAATAATATTATTATATTTGATTTAATGGTTTTTATTGTTATTTTTTTTTTGTGAAGCTCTTATTCCGTTGAAAGAGTTCAGAGAACCTGAGATAATGAAGAAGTATGGTGTTCAAATTGATATTGAGGTTCTTGATTTGCTTGACACTGTTTCAAGACAAAAAGAGGTTTAAATTATGGTGTTCAAATTATTAGTATTCAATTTAGACATTGATTTTTTAGGAGTTATAATTTTATTTTAATTGTATACTATATTAAATAATAATTAATATTTTAGGTGAATATTGTTGCAAAAGTATATTGGGGGGATGCAAGAGAGAAACTTTTGGATGCTATTGATGATCTGAAACTGGATTCTCTGGTTATGGGAAGCAGGGGTCTCAGCACAATTCAAAGGTTCTTTTTTTTACCCATAATTTTCTTGTCCTGCCTTTTAATGTTTTTTGTCACCTTAATTTCATCGATAATTTCTGGAGAATTATATATCATTATAAAGTGATGTTTCTAGAAATTGAATTAGATTTTATAAAAAAAAAAGGTTAGATAACAAAGATTAATTTTTTTAGGCAAATAAAGATTAAACTTGTAGAATAGTATTTACATTTATATGAGTTAAAAAATAAAAGTATTTATATTTTTTTTCAAAATTACAAAATAGATACTTTAATGACATGATAAGTGATAATCAAGTCTCCGAATTATATAGTGAACAACTCATTCTCGAAAAGACAAATTATTAAGGAAAACACTCCAAACATATGAATAAATTATCAATTCATCATATATTGGTTTTGATTGAATTTTTCTATCTGATTTAATTGAATTGAAATTTGAATCTCATGAACTTGTATGTTTGTGGTTACAAATTAAATAACAAAAACAGGATATTATTGGGAAGTGTAAGCAACTTTGTGATGACTCATGCTCCTTGCCCCGTGACTATTGTCAAGGATCTGAGCAGCACCAGCAGCAAGTGATAGTTATCAATTTGAGAGTGCATTTAAATTTGAAATCATCTGTTTATTGTATTGAGGTACTTGAAATTATGCTATATTATTATGATCACTTTCTGGTTTATTTTATTGAAGAAATAATGAATTTATGTAATTCACACTTATTTTAGGACTCTATAATTTAATTACTCATCCAATTTATTGATTTTCACATGATCTATACAACTAGACCCATACTCGATTCGTGTCATAACCAAATGATTTTTTAATACAAATTCTGACATCAAATAATTTTAGTTTTTTTTTTATTAATATTTTTCGTATCTCTGAGAGATGATGATAAGGAAACGATATTATAATTTTTCTCTCTTTTTTTTGTCAAAATAATAAATTTATAAGTAATATTATGAATTTTTTAAAAAAAATTTGGATTATATTTTATGGTTTTAAATTTGTAGACTTTTTGAAAAGTTAACTGTTGTTGTACTCAGCTAAAATTGTTGATACAATTTTAAAATTTGAGGAGCCTAATCAATTATTTATTAATTAGGTGAATATTGACAATTTCAACAAAAATTGGTAATAGAAAACAAGAAATCCCAATTTCTATAGTTTATTCGTAATAAATTGAAGCCTATACCTAATTGCCAATGTCAAATGAAAAAGCTAAGAAAAAAGATGCATAACTCAAACAAAAGGTAAAGAATTTCAAATAGAAGCACAAATTAAAATTGATATGTATGTCTTTTGTTTTAACAATAGTGGTAATTTGGAAGGAACTAGTGCCTTTTTTTGGTTCTGTTTCATTTGTATATTTTAAGATAGTGCATTTGTTTTTGGCTAAGTTGGCAGTTTTATGCACATGGTGGAGCCATAGTATCATGTGAGAACAGGTTGGTTAGGATATAAAAGTTGAAAAATCCTGACATATTTATATACAGCTGTTATATGGTATTCTCCAACCAAACCAGTAACCACATTGTTCTACTTTTTACAAGCCCAACCCATTTATACAAAAACCAAACCAATTACTCCTCCAATATTTGGTTTCTCATTATTTTTTTTAAATAAAAAATAATAATTTTATATATTTTAAATAATGTGATTTATAATTTTATGATATAGATGAATAAATTATTCATATTATATATCATATGATTATTTTTTAGTTAAAAAATTAAAATACCATACTAAAACTGTTAAATTTTAAAATAAAAAAATGAATTTCATAAATTAATAAAAATAAAAATAATAAAACTACAATTAAACTAAAAAAAATAAGTCTCATAATATGAGTACTAATAAAATTATGAGTCTAAGCCTCAACTAATTAACATGACACTATATATAATCCTTGAATTATTTAAAAATATCAAAGGAGTCTTAAGCAATAATAAAACTCAATATATACTACTCAAATGTACTAACATCTAATCCAAAATGACCAATATATATTTCACAATTTTTTTTAATTTTTTTTCTTTCACATTTCCATAATTTATCTAAGAGAAACCTACAATGATAAAACAGGAGATTCACTATATGTTGTTTATTGTAGAACTTCAATAATAAACAAATGGAGCACACATAGAGCACACTTCATTTTTATTTGAAATTCAGGAATCTAAATAGGGTAAGGGGAGTCATAAACTCTCTACAGCATTTATTTTTCACAAAATTGGTGTTTGAATTTTCTACGATTTATATATGTCAGAACAGTTGTGATGAACACTAGATTTAACAAAGAAAAATTCTTTCACTGAATCTAATGATTTTTATAACTGTTGCATCATATAATAATCGTAGAAGATCCAAGTCTCCAAAATTGATCTTATTTCGAAGCAGTAGTCAGTGCCGCATATCTTGATTTGAAAAATCCCAAGATTCCTTCTTTAGGTGGCAAATTCGCTTTGACAATAGGATGATTGATGAACTCTTGACTCCACTTATAGAGTTTAGGAAATTTGCCACTACTAAGAAATTTCAACCCTATAGCTTCTTCAACCAAGGGGAGCCAGAAAGCTAAGTAGGAAGCAGCAATGTCCACAATATTAATATTCACTCCACCAAAGAATTTGTGCTTGAGTTCATTCTCAAGGAATTGTAGAGCTTGTAATGATTCTTCAATGCCTTTCTCACGTTCTTCTTTGTTCACTGTCCATGCAGCCTTTGATATTGCTGGCAGGCACTAGAATCATAAAGAAAAGTATTTCATGAAGTTTTATTGAGTTATGAAGATGTCCCACAGTTTTCAATTTTCTATATAGGTAGCAATCTATTGACTCGGTAATTGTCAAATTAAAAATTCTTATTGAATAAATCAATTTTATAAATTTTTGTAAAATTTAAAATTACTTCGAGAATCAACAAATTTTCACTTATAGACATGAATTGGTTACATTCTCTCCCTCTCTTCTATACACCTTCAACCGAACACACTCTTAATATCTATTCGACAAATTTTTGGTTATAACTTACTAATTAAATGATTGAAGGTAAATAATAACAAGTCTATAGAATTTGTTAACCAACACTCACTTATTTTTCTTGTTGGTATAAACTAGCAAACTGACCAGAAAATATTTTTACAAATTTGTAATTAAAACTAATAAATTTATCCCACAAAAAAATAAATTGAGGTAAATCAACAAATCTCTTGTATTTTAAACAAAAAATGTTATAATTTTCTTTTGAAACATAAAATATGTATGAACTGTGCTAAAATTCAACTAAATTTAAATGTAACAAATCCAGACAACTAAAAATAACCCCAAAAGTTTCAATTCAGATAACAGAGAGTTTGACCGCTTAAATGAAATATGCCCAAATCAAATATTTGTGGCTTCGATTTTACTAAGAGTCTTATATTAAATGAAATAAATATGACAGTATAATTTATAAATGAAAGTTCTCTACGTTACAAATCAATTATACGTGAGTAGAGTTAGACTAAAGTCAAATTCGAAGAGAATTTATATTTTAAAAATTTATTACTAAAATCAATGTGATAATAATATAAAATATATCCTCAAAGAAAAATAACATAATTTTTTTACTGAAAATAGTTAATGTGATTTTTTTTGCACTCAAACACATTCCACAACTCATTACAATTGAATTAAAAAAAATATATAGTTTCATAACTAATCTCAAATTCCCTTTACTAAAAAAGAAAGAAAAGAAATAGAGCTCACCTTGTCATCAATGAACTTAGACCAAAATCGAGCCAAAGCTTTCTCATAGGGTTGTTGAGGAAAAATGGGATAATTCTCCCATGTTTCATCAATGTATTCAAGAATCACAAGGGATTCAGCTAAGGGTTTTCCATTGTGAAAAAAAACAGGCACCTTTTTATGAATAGGGTTGAACTTAAGAAGAAGATCACTTTTGTTCCTTAAATTTTCTTCTATGTAAGTGTAATGAACACCTTTTAATTTTAGAGCAATTTGAATCCTTCGAACAAATGGGCTTCCACCTACACCCAATAATTGAACTTCTTCTTGAACTTGGGCCATTGCTAAGTTTTGAAATTTTAAGCTATTCAAAAATGGTTTTTTCTCTTTGGTTTGGGACCCTTTAAATGTGAAAACATTAGTTAGATATTTATTGTCATAGATGAGTTAGGTAAGGTTTGTGATGGAAAATCCACCACGTATTCATGTGTATTAAGTGCCCTCACTGACCCTTGTGCTTGTTTTGGGGTGTTATTAAATTTGGCATTTAAAAAAACAAAAAAAGAAAGTGCCCTCACTGACAAATCATCAATTATTGTTTCTGAATGAAAAGAGTACCAAATCAATTTTTAATAATCACTTATAGAAAAGTTTAAATTACTAGAAAAAAGGTTAAAAATAGTAAAAGAATTATAAGTTAAATTTGTAATTACATTTATATATTACAATTTTTTTTTTCAAAAAACATTATAGATTAAAATTAAAGTATAATTTTCATTCATAGAAAATTGAGAAAAAAAATTGAAATTAAAATTAATTTTGATATATTTTAAAAAAACCTATTCATTTTCGTATATGAACTAATGTCTTTTGAGTGTTTATCAATCATTTCTCAAGATTTAAATAAATTAGTTTTTTATATATAGACTTAAATATCTTTTTATACGTCAATTTTGACTTAAATATGAATTTAATTCCCATCTTAAAATTTAACAATTTAACATCCGTTTATTTTGTAAAAATATTTTTTTTTATCTAAAATATAAGTTAATTTTAATTTGAAGTACACTATTGCCATCGAGAGAAAAAAACATCGTTAATGAAGATGCTTTTTTAAAAATAAGAAAAAATAAATTTTTGATAATTTTATTGTTTTTAAAAATATAGACAATTCTTCACTTTAAAATTCTCTTACCTCTTTATTAACAAGTAAAATTAAGAAAAAATTTGAGAATTAAAAATATAAAATATTTTTATAAAGTAAATTTGTCTTTAGTCCACCAATTTCACAATTTTCAAGATTTTTCCTATGACACATATTTGCATTTAATTTTGATAACGCGCTCTCATTAATAATAATGTGAAATTATATTTTATGACATTTAATATTAATCTAAGTCAAAATATAATTTCACGTCATTACTTAAGAACATAATTCAACAAAATTGAGCTCAATTGTGAGTGGTGAAAATATATAATCTTAAAAATTGTGAAGATAAAGGGTCTAAATTCTAATATTTTGAAATGAGGGAATTAAAATCACAATTCACTTAAAATAGGAGATCAAAAGTACATCTAATTAATGTTATATATGTTAAAATATTGTCATATTGCTTAGATTTGTAAATGAAAAGGGAGACTAAAACTATGAGTTTGAGTTCGTTACAAAATGCATTAATGGAAAATACTTTAAACTTGTATTCGGCTTTCTTTATTCTCTTCTACTTTTGTCTTAAAGTATTATGAGATGCACTTTAGATATTTATTTTGAAAGGTGTGAATGTACTAGAAACACATAATTTGTGATAAGTTTATGTTTGTTTTCCTAACATATAAGTCTTGTACACCTCTAAGTCAATAATTACATATATTTTCATTCACTCAAAGTATGATAAATTTTTTAAATTGTGAATAAGGTTTTTTGTTGTTAACTAATGTATGTTTCGCATGTAATACAAAAACTAATCTCTCAAAATATTTAAATATATTTAATTCATTAATATCTCACAAATCACAATTAATATTTTTTGATTTGCACCTACTAAAGATAAAATTTCCAATAAAATATTTAAAGAATCCAAATATCTAACGCTTATATACACTATGTTGCGGGTAAAATTGATTTAAGAACACAATTAAGTCTAAAATTTTAACTCCATGAAAAACCTATTAATGGTTTAACTTTTGTGGGGCTAGCCTCATTGTATTATGTTTATTTGCTGGAACTGTATTTGGTTTATCATTTAGCACGGTTCATCCAATATAGGATTTGTGTTAACAGGCAATGACAAAAAAAAAATGCATACAATCAAAGCCTAACCACCACAAACATTGCAACTAAATAGTAGATAAAACTGCATTAAAAAAAATAAATCTGAGGTACTTTTTCCAACAATCCCACACAAAAATATAACGTAAAAACTCTAACATTAAACAAAAAATAAACTATTTAAAAATAATATGAAAATAGCACTAAGTGAAATTTTTTATTTTAAATAGATATAAACTGTAATCTTAAAATCTTCATAGCCATTAGTATACTTCTATTTTCTAAAATAAATATTTGAAATATATCTTACAATATTCTAATATGAAAATAAGAGAAAAAAATTAAATATAAATCTACTTTAAGATCTTTCAATTACAATCGCCTTCTACCTTTATAAACCCAAAAAAAAAACTTATATGATGGAAGATTTTTAAATTCAAAAACCAAATTGTCTTGCTCATTCAATTTTAGAATCTAGAAAAGGAAAAAAAGTAAAAATAATTTTTTTTCAAAAAACATCAAATCGCACAAAATTTCTACTCCCTTTGATCAAAATTATATAATATAGATTTTTCTATATATTTAAATGTCTGTTTATTTTTAGCATGTGATTTATGTTTACTAACAACAGGAAAAAAAAAAACAAAGGATATAGGATTATTGATAATGAAGATACAACTCTTGGTCCTCTTTTACTAATACTAATACAAAGGAAACACATTTAGGCAAGTTCTTTGGCTTGGTTCAATTTAAGTTGAATAATCAAGAAAAGAAAAAACTAGTTTTGGGCTTACAACTGAAACATCAGATGTACAGTCCACAACAAAATTTCATCTAATTAAAATCAGCAACAAACTTCTACTCATTACAACAGACTGAAATTGAGTGCAGTGATCTCCTCTGATTGCAATGAAGTCAGACACATCTAAACCATCAAATGTGGATTTTAAATTTGAATTGAAAATTTTAAAAATAATTAAAATTCAAACTTGAAATCTTGACTGTCTAATCTTATTCAGATGGTCCAGATGTACAGACTCTATTGCAGTCAACCGCAGCAAATCCAAATTCTATTACAACACAATTATTTTGAAGGAAAATTATGTCAACCAATTATGAACTCTACCTCTAAAATAGGCTTTACTTTTATGCTTTTGCTTTGAAAAATGCAAATAGTTCATCTCTTGGAGGCAACCCTTCCTTTATCACAGGGTGATTGATAAATTCTTGACTCCATTTAAATAGCTTTGGAAATTTCTCAATTGTAAGTAACTCCAACCCTTTAATTTCTTGCAATACAGAAACCCAATAGCCAATGAAATTTGCAGCTATATCTACAAGTCCTATGGTTTCTCCACCAAAGAATTTCTTGTCATTCAATGCACCCTCTAGTATCTTTAGAGCTTCTAAGGCTTCTTCCACAGCTTTCTCACGCCCTTTTTCATCAATCCAACAGGCATTCCATATAGCAGGCAAGATCTAAATCAAAAAATAAAAATGAAATTTTTAATGCAAATATACAACTTATGCTATTAATTGGTAAGGTTTTATTTTTTAAAGAAAAATCTCAATTTGGACCGCGACATCTAGACTATTGAGATTGCTGCAATAACAAATGTCAACTTAAATTCTCTACAATATCAATGATCGTCTGCATCAATGTGGTTGCGATACACTACACCAAGATTTGAATCCTCTACATCAACTACACGCTGCACCGTACGATACACTACACCATATAACAGTTGCAGATGATTCATACTTGATATCTCATAGTTTAGGTCATTTGGACCTCTAATAATGAGACTAATATCGAGTCAACTAAGATATTATTAGAAAAACTCATGGTCCACGTTAGAAATAAATAAGGTCTGAAAAGAGTTCATAAAGAGAGACACCCTTCACCTTACAAATCGATTTTATAACTTTGAATTAGGCCCAATTTCAAACACTAAAGAAGTATATTATTTTCAACTCAACGACTCCAAAAACAAAATCTTAATAATTTTTGTTGGACTCATTTCTACTTTTTGTTTTTGTTTAGAAGAGATGATAAATATCACCATAAATTCACACATAGTTGCAAAGTCTTAACTTCGTATCTGTAATAAGACATTCAACCTAATAATATCAGCATTTGCCCATTGAACTAAGATTTAAAGACAATTCCTATTTTATTGCTACAATAAGTTGTAGTTTTTGGCAAAGGAAATTTAATTTAAAACATTAATGTAAGGGGAAAAAGAAAACAAGATACTAGGATACTAACCTTGTCATCTAGGGTCTTAGACCAGAAACGAGCCAAAGCTCTCTCATAAGGATCTTGAGACAAAAGTGAGTTATTTGTCCATGTCTCATCAATATATTCAACTATAACAAGAGACTCAGAAATTGGATTTCCATTGTGAACAAGAACTGGCACTTTCTTGTAAACAGGGTTGAATTTGAGAAGATCATCACTTTTATTAGCTAGATTTTCGTCAGAGTATTTATATGAAACCCCTTTGAGTTTCAAAGCAAGATCTACTCTGTTGCTAAATGGACTTGACCATTTTCCTAGTAGCCTCACTTCTCCATGCTCTGTGGTAGACATATTATATTGTGTGATTAAATGTTATATTTAGAATATGATGGTTTAATGGTTTTGGTTGTAAAGTTTTTAATCTTTATAGAGAACAAGGATTTGTCAAAAGAATTTGGAGTTGTTTGTGATAATTTTGGTCAACATAGACGGATTACTATTTTGGGGGTTGGTGGGTAGGTAGGTAGCTTCATCGAATCTCATATTAGTTTTGTGTGCTTCGATTCTCGTGTTACTATGTGTTATATATAATATTATTATTATTAAATGCGAGACATTTTTTTATTGGAGTTAAATATTTCGAAATACATTGATAAGAATATATTGATTTAGACGTATTTTTGATAATTTTTGTAATTCATACTTTTGGTCTCTTATTTAAATTCAAGATTTTATTCACTTTAAATGACAAGTTAATTTCAATCAAAAATTGCATAATTCAATTTACAATTTAAGAAAATAGATTTATATTTGACCAATAAAATCAAAAAAAATGTTGTATTAGAGTTTGTAGTTCTCTATATGTCTAATTAATCACTTTAAATTTATTAGTAGATTCTTAGTTCTGTTTACTTTTTTATGTTTTTTTATTTGGTCATATAGAGTTGTGTGAATTAATAAAATTAAATTCATATGATATTTCAATATATTTATACTTCAAAACAAATAATATTGAGCCTATACATGTCTAGTGGGCTTTAGAATTTTAGGGAGGGTAATTTAGAGGGGGTTGGGTTTGTAGTAAGGCAAAAAGGTTTTAAATGAGTGCATCCATACTCCATGGAGATCTAGTTTCCCTCCTTGTTTTTCACAGGCAAAGTATCTAATCATTGTTGGGTTGATCTTTGACAATCTCTTCCTCATCAGCTAACCAGTTTCCAACTTGATCTTCCACAGTTTTGTAGCTTCCACCTCAATATTTAATTCCTCAAGTTTTTCATCTACATTCTTGTTTGACTCTTTTTTTAGTACTTTAATTTTATCTGATTCATTAAATAATATATCAAATTTTATATTTGTCATTATTTTATTTTATTTTTATGAAATCCTAAAATAAAAATAAAAATGATATATATCTTCATAATTATTAATACAAAAAACGATTGTAATAGTCTTTTACAACATAGTCCTTTACAGCCTGTTAATTGTACTTGCATTTGTTTAACTTGGAGAATGATATTGCTTTATGCTTTTTATGAAGCAAAGTGTTGAGTCCTCGAATTCTTGAATGATTCTTGCTTAAATTGATCCTCTTATATTTCTGATGAAGATATGGAATGAATAACACTTCCTGGATCTAATATTTTACATAGAAATCTGATCATTCTTGTTTATGGCAGATATGGAAAACGTTCTTCATTTTTTATAAATCTGTCAAAAACGTTCTACGTTTTGCTGATTTTGCTTTCTTGATTTTATTACGATTTGCTTTGTAATGCTTGGTACCTATCTTGTTTTAACACACTTAAATACACATGTTAAATACCAAAACACTTAGAATCATAATAAGAAGTCTTAATTAACTTTTTGTTTTATTGTCATCAAAATATTAATTTGGGATTTTGTCTCAACACTTGTATCATTTAGCATATCTATTATAATATATTAAAATAAACCGTCAAATCTATTGATTGCCACATTAGACACTTATGTGCCACATTATAACATTTGTTCCACATAACTTATATTCCTATGCGACACCCTTCATATGCTTCTACAATTCATCTTAATCTTTTATTTCACAATTTAGCTTTTGCATCTAACACATCTTCATATACATATGTTGAAAACCCACACACAAAAACTCTTCATGAAAATAATTTTACTATCTTCTCACTTCAATCAACTTTCAGTGCTCCTCCATTTCTAACTTTGTATATTCAGATTAGTTGGTAACTGATGACTCTTCATCATATGCATATTTTCCCACTATTTTAGTCTTATTTATCCTCAATTATTAGTTAAATTAAGGATTTATTTGATATATTTTGTTGATTTTTGTTCTTTGAGCTGATAAAATGTTTTGTGTTTTTATTTCGTTGATTAAGTAGGAATTTGTCGTAATTTTACATTGCGTTTTGTTTTAGTGCATTGCTGAATTTTGGTGAGAAATCAACATGACATATGTAGAGTATTTCAGCCATATCTGGAGTTGTAGATGTTCAATTGGGGTCAAACCAAGTGCAAAGGAAAGTTAAGATCCATAGCTACAACTTTCATGAAGACACCAGAACCAAATCAGACTCGAAAGAGGAGAAAAATGCAATATACGCCGGACAGTAGATGTTGAGCGCTGGAGCGCGCCCAAGCGCAAGCCAAGCGCTTTTTCCCAGCATTCGCCACTGCCGATACGCGCCCGAGCGCAAGCCAAGCGCTTTTTCCAGCATCTGCTACTGTCCAAACGCGTTGAAGCGCGTCCAAGCGCGCCTGGGGCGCGCGACCCGCACCAGCAACCATAAAAACGCAGATTTTTACTGTTTTAAGCATCTTTTTCACTCTTGGGAAGTTGGGAGACTTGTGCCCTAGCATAGAAACTCAAAGACGGCCGTTTCTAACACGAATTAAGCAGTTTTATCAAGAATCATCCATGAATCATTCTTGTAATTCTTCTTTAACCCTTATCTTTTGTATCTCTGTCATGAGTAACTAAACCCTATTTGTTAGGGATGAGTGTAACCAGATGAAACCCTTATTTTTCTGATTTGATTTCTAGTTATATGAATGAGTTTATTGAATTATTTTTCTCATCTCTGTGCTTAATGCTTTTTATTGCTTGATCAACATTAAAATGTTCTACGATTTGTATTTTGAAACGGAAGTGGACTTTACAAATGCTTGAGATGAGAAATTCATGAATTTGTAGTCTAGACATAGGTGCAGGTCATGAAACCAATTAAATTAGTTGCAAAGCAATAATTTACAAGAGAATTTCTATACGGTAATGCTTAATTCTAATCTTAAATCTACTAAGGAATTAGGGGTTACTTTGGAATTAAAGGTTCTGTCACTAAGACATTAGGGCAAGAATAATAAAGAGAATTCGGTAATAATTCAATAAAGGAATTCAGTAACTAGGATCAAATTAGACACCAAGGTTGGATTCGAAGTGAAACTCATCCCTGACATTTTTCTCATTATAAAAGATCAATTTTATTATTGTTGTTAATTTCAAACATTATTTCAATCAACTTGGGAACCTTTTTGTTCAATTCTAGTAATCAAATATAATTCAATAGTAAAACGCAATCCTTGAGTTCGACACTCGGTACTACCGTTTTATTATTACTTGCAACGATTCAGTACACTTGCTGAAACGCAATCATTTTAAGTTTGGGGTGGTGATTCTCACAAAAAGAAATAAAAAGAAGAAAAAGAAAAATAAAATGAAAGAAGAAAGAAGAAAAAGAAAATTCAATCTGTGTACTTTGGTAAAAAAATATATTCTTGGTTCTTTTGTCAATGTCTGAGAATCCCCATAATGAAAATGTGAAGAAAAAAAAAATGGTAGAATAAGGTGGAAATGTATGCCTAACTCCAAGTGGTAAAGCCTACTATCCTAAAATGTCCTACCCTTACCTAAGCCCCATTACAACCCGAAAGTCCTCCAAAAATGTATGTGTTTACTGCATTGTGATTGCTAACTAGAATTTTTTCAAGCCTATGGTAGCGTGATGCATGTTCTAGGATTTGAGCGATAAATTCATAACCCTTTCTAAACACTTGAGAGAAATTTTGGTGAGATTGTGTGAAGAGAGAGTTGAATTTGATGAATGAATGCCAAGGTGTACAAATCTTGTTGTCTGTATTTTTGAAAACAACCATAGAGCATGATGAATGTTTTGCAGTAGCAAGAACTTTGAAATTTGAGTTTGATGTAATTTGAGAAATTGAATTTAAGTGTGCATTTAACAGGACCAAATATGAAATTAATTGTTGCTTGGGGACAAGCAATAGATTAAGTTTGGGGTTGTGATGACTCTTCATCATATGCATATTTTCCCACTATTTTAGTCTTATTTATCCTCAATCATCAGTTAAATTAAGGATTTATTTGATATATTTTGTTGATTTTTGTTCTTTGAGTTAAATTAAATGTTTTGGTGCAGTGCTGAATTTTTGTGAGAAATCAACATGACATATATAGAGTATTTCAGCCATATCTGGAGTTGTAGATGTTCAATTGGAGTCAAACCAAGTGCACATTAAAGCTAAAATCCATAGCTACAACTTTCATGAAGACACCGGAACCAAACGCAGACTCGAAAGAGGTGAAAAATGTAATATACGCCGGACATAATATGCTGAGCGCTGGAGCGCGCCCAAGCGCAAGCCAAGCGCTTTTTCCCAGATTCGCCACTGTCGATACGCGCCCGAGCGCGCCCAAGCGCAAGCAAAGCGCTTTTTCCAGCATCTGCTACTGTCCAAACGCGCTGAAGCGCGTCCAAGCGCGCCTGGGGCGCGCGACCCGCACCAGCAACCATAAAAACGCAGATTTTTACTGTTTTAAGGATCTTTTTCACTCTTGGGAAGTTGGGAGACTTGTGCCCTAGCATAGAAACTCAAAGACGGCCGTTTCTAACGCCATTGAAGCAGTTTTATCAAGAATCATCCATGAATCATTCTTGTAATTCTTCTTTAATCCTTATCTTTTGTATCTCTGTCATGAGTAACTAAACCCTATTTGTTAGGGATGAGTGTAACCAGATGAAACCCTTATTTTTCTGATTTGATTTCTAGTTATATGAATGAGTTTATTGAATTATTTTTCTCATCTCTGTGCTTAATGCTTTTTATTGCTTGATCAACATTAAAATGTTCTACGATTTGTATTTTGAAACGGAATTATTTTTATGATTTGATTTCTAGTTATATGAATGAGTTTATTGAATTATTTTTCTCATCTCTGTGCTTAATGCTTTTTATTGCTTGATCAACATTAAAATGTTCTACGATTTGTATTTTGAAACGGAAGTGGACTTTACGAATGCTTGAGATGAGAAATTCATGAATTTGTAGTCTAGACATAGGTGCAGGTCATGAAACCAATTAAATTAGTTGCAAAACAATTATTTACAAGAGAATTTCTATACGATAATGCTTAATTCTAATCTTAAATCTACTAAGGAATTAGAGGTTACTTTGGAATTAAAGGTTCTGTCACTAAGACATTAGGGCAAGAATAATAAAGAGAATTCGGTAATAATTCAATAAAGGAATTCAATAACTAGGATCAAATTAGACACCAAGGTTGGATTCGAAGTGAAACTCATCCCTGACATTTTTCTTAATTTATAAAATATCAATTTTACTACTGCTGTCAATTTTAATTATTATTTCAATCAACTTGGGAACTTTTTGTTCAATTTTAGTAACTAAATATAATTCAATAGTAAAACGCAATCCTTGAGTTCGACACTCGGTACTACCGTTTTATTATTACTTGCAACGATTCAGTACACTTGCTGAAACACTATCAGTAACCAAGTACATCTTATCTTATGTTATCTCGAGAATCGTCCTTTCAATTCATTCTCAAACATTGGTGGATAGCACAATTTAGAAACAGAGTTTTTTTCATTTACACAACATTAAATCCTTCATGGCTTCTCAATTCTCACCCAAGTATCCATGGGAAATGCGAGATTGTGTTACCTCTTGGTGAATTCCTCAGTCAAATTAGGTCATTTTCTTTCTCCACTTAAATTTTATCCATCTTCTATTTTTCATGTTTTTTTTTATCTATGCACTTCTAATCTAATATGGTTTCTCAATTCTCACCCCAAATATCAATGAGAAATGTGACATTATGTAACTTTATAGTGACATCATAAACTGGATCAAAACTTATCTTTAGGTCATTTTGTTTATCTATTTAATTTTACTCATCTATTTTTTTTTATCTATGTCTTTCAGCACTATTTTAATATTGACAACACATTTTCTTTTGGATAGAAATCTTTTCTTTTTCTCTAACTAAGATTTCATTGAACATTTTTGAATTCTTAAACCACAAAATGACGTTTTCAATTCTTTTATTTTTTTAGATTTTTAGTTCAACTATATATAATAGATAGTTGAATATTACAAAGTACTACAGTTCACTTTAGCCAAAAGATTACATTGTCAAATAGCATAGCATATTTTTTTGGTAGCCACTCGACCATAAGCACTAACTCATGCATTTTTACGATTAAAAAATTAACAATAAAAAATACAACTATGATTACAAACTTATTTTCAAATTAAGTTACTATTGATAATTCATTACATTTAACTGCATCACAATATTTTAATTACATTTAAATAATTAAAATGTAACAACCATCTTAATACCACAAAGAAGAAGAAAAAACAAACAATTAAGAAAATACAATTTATTCATGCCGTGTTTTGAATAAGATAAATTTGGTGAAAAAAAATAAACCCAAAAACTAACTTTATCTCTAAAGAATAATCATTCTCTATAATATTATATCATAACTTTCCATACATCTATATTAAGGATGATAATATGTTAGGTTGTTCGTCAGGGGTATAACCTAGCCTACTTATGGTCTGGCCTGACCTGTTTAATAAAAAGATTAGTCTCATGCTGACACGCCTCGTGTCTTTTAAAAATAATAATATAATAATAATAATTAATTAATTAATTATTATTATTAATAATAATAATAATAATAATAATAATAATAATAATAATAATAATAATAATAATAATAAATAGATAAAAAAACCAACCCCAACCCCACTCACTCTCACCCTCTTTCTATTTTCATTGCCTCCTCCTTCTTCTCTCTCGCACAACTTCATTACCCCACCCCCATTTTCACTTTTTTCCTCTCATTTCCACTTCTTCTTCTTCACACTTAAAAGGCAAACTAGTCTCCTTAAATCTTAAACCCATAGAAAGGATGTACAAGTGCTTGGATAGAACTTTTGAGTAAGGGTTTGTGCTCTAAGGAAGGAGACTGATACCCATCTCTTGAGAGTTGTTTATTGAGACTCTTTGAAGTAAATACACAACTCTAATGCTAGTTTGAATATCTAGAAAAATGGAGTTTTGGTTAAAAATATTATTTTGTGGTTAGAGTAGATTTAAATGATTTTTATGGTTTCCTAGAGTTAGCTAAACTTTAAAATAATCTTTTTAAAGTCTTGAGAATATTTTTTTTACTCATATTTGTCAATTAAGGTCCTGCCTACTACTCTGAGAGTTGTTGGAGAACAAACTTAAGCGATTCTCCATAGTTGTCAGTCGATGACAGTCATCGTCATATATTTTTATAATGCTATAATAATTATTTTACTCGTTTTCTATGTTAAAGTATTTATTTAAAATTTTGGGGAACACAACCTTTAAAATTTATCTCAATTTCATCATTTATTTATTTTAACGGTCTTTTTATATAATATGTTATTAGTTTGATTTATGTATGAGTTAAATATATTTAAATGTTGAATTGTTATGCGATTGAATATGTTTTCCATGAATTACGATGAAATGAGATATGATTTTAAATACGTGTTTTGAAAAATCGCTGTTATAATTATGAAATCGTTAATGGCGTTAGGTGCCCCTAGTTACCTCGTTTTGATTATGGAGAGTTACCCGTTAGATGGAGCCGCCCCTATGAGAAATGTCATCCGTAGGAGGAGAGGACTATCAATGAGATGTAAGCTCCCTAATTGGTGTGTGATGATGTGTTGCGGGATTAAAAGGAGAGAGTTATCCAGTAGATGGAGCCACCCCTAAGGGAAAATCCACCCTTAGGAGGAGTGGGCTATCAATGAGATGAAGTCGCCTCTTGGTTCTCAAGAATTTGTATTTTTACTTAGGAGGAATGGGCTACCAAGAATTTATTACGATTTTAAGGTTATTTATTTTGATTTCGTTTCGCTATTAATTAAATTTTTAATATTTTTATTCGAACAACTAAATTATAAGTTTAATGATTTTATTATGTGTATCGCATAATCGCCACAAGATTGTAAAACAATTATTCGTGCCTTTTTGTGTTTCCCTTCTAGTTGATGGTGTTTTTTTTTGTCTCTTCACTAAGTCTTTGTGACTTACCCCTTCATGTTGTTTATTTTTTTTCAGATTCCCAGGCAGCTGAGTAGCAAACTGTTAGTAGATTCAAGTTCCGATCATATTTGTTTTGGTAGGCCTCTTTGATTGAGTACCTTTTTTATTGTAAAGTCTATTGAGTCTTGATGTAATTTGCAAATATTTTGAGTCTAGAAAGTCTTTTTGGGAGATGTACTGAATATTTAGATTTTACTCTTTAGAATTATGACTGAATTGAAAGTTTATCAAGAATTTTATAAATTTGGGAATTTTGAAGTTATAGATGGTACTCAGTCAAAATTTTGAGAAAATTTAAAAATTCTTTTGAAATGATTATTGAGAACTAATTAATCGCTTAATTGTTAAGTTAGTTGATAGGCTTGTCAGATTAGGAGTATCGGTTGTGCGTCGGTCACGGTTTTTAGTTTTCGGGTCGTGACACATGTTATTTTTAAAGCCTATTTATTTAAATATGTTAGACTCAAGCTTATAAAAAAGTCTATTATGTCTGACAGGTCGGCCTATATAAATTTTATTATTGATTAATGTTATTTTTTATTATTATTTATTAATAATATTATTTCATATTTTAAACCCAAAAACTAACATTATCTCTAAATAATGATCATTCTCTATAATTTTATATCATAACTTTGCCTACATCTCTATGATTAAAAAACTAACAATAAAAACTTAACTAATATTACAAATTTAATTTCATATTAAGTTATTATTGATAATTCATTACATTTAAATACATCACAACGTTTTAATTATATTTTAATAATTAAGATGTAAAAACCATCTTAAATGATCACAAAATATATAATAAAAACATAATCATCAATATTAATACATTAATTTATTCAAAACCATCTTACAAACTCTAAAATTTCTTCAATCTCATGTATTCTTCTTATAACCTTACATATTTACAAAATTAATACATTAATAAATTATATATATCATATTCAAAAAAAATTTAAACCCCGTGCAAAACGCATGTAATATTCTAATAATATATTAAAATAGACTCTTAAATACTATTATGACATATCATCTAACATTGTGTCATTTCATTCAGTTATCGTCGCCTCAACAAAAATTTCATGTGACACATCTAAAAGGTACACTTTCACCATTCCTCTTCCATCATCTTTATTATTCCACTTCCAATTTGCTTTAACAGACATTTTACTACTATTATTATTACTATTTAGCATCTAGTATTACATATAACTATTCATGTGACACGAGTTATAAATTTAGGTACAATCAATGTTAGTTAATCGATATTCATCACAAACAAGATATTTGTTTACAGAGAAAACACAACTATTTCATGAAGATATGTGGAAAAAACCAAAACAACTGTATCATCATATGATGAGGAAATTTTACAACTACATGAGGAAATGGCACTACTTTCTTCAATTTACACAATAACTTGAATGGTTTACAATAATGAGTTTGACTGAGATCAAGAGTGTATAACAAATGAATACAATGATAACAGTCTAATATAATTTCAAGTACAATAAATAACCTTTCTCAATGATATGACAATGTAAAATCAATACTTGAAATATGAAAGTGAGACTTTGAATAAATCAAAACATTTCAGAAAGTTTGTTCAAAGTTGTTCTAAGATTGATGTTAAGATATTGAAAAGATTTTTTCGTTAAGTTTGAAGCTGTGATCTATATATACTATTTAGACATCACTTCACATCAGTGAGAATTGTTCCTAGAGGTTTGATGAACATATGCAATGATCTAGGTTGATCTGAACTGAAAGATTGTATTGTTTCACAGTTTTATTTAGCTACAGCAGGAGTGTAGTCGAATACACCTCTTTGTAACATTCAATTTTATTTGAATTTTGAAGCTTGTATTTGAATACACATTCTTGTATTCAAATACAGATGAGTGAATTTTGCCACTGACTTGGTTTTGTATTCGGCTGCATCTTGTTGTAGTCGAATACAAATGTGCAGTTTTAGCTACTGACTTAGCACTTGCATTCGAATACAATGTCTCGTAGTCGAATACAAAAGTCCAATTTTAGCTACTGACTTAGCAACTGTATTCGAATACACTGTCTCGTAGTAGAATACAAATATTCATTTTTAGCTACTGACTTGAGTCTGTGTTCGATTACAATATGTTGTATTCGAATATAACATTTATTTTTGTCAAAAACTTGATTTTCAAACATTGTTCATGCATTTTGACACTTTGAAAATTCTTTTGATGCATATGCTAAAATGAAAGGTTCTCATATGTATTTGAAATATAAGAATATTAGATTGCATCATGTAACTTTACATTATAAAACTTCTAGCATAGTTGACTTTGATTGTTTGACTTCTTTTTGAGCTTGCAACTTGATCATTTTCCTTGGTCTTTGTCTTCATAAAAAACATAAGTATTTTAGCTTCTCACAGGTTCTTGCAACTTGGCGGAATTTTATATCCAATTTGTATTGTCTGTTATTGTGTTTTATGTGTTAATTCTCCATCAAAGTGGCATTAGAGATCTTGATTAACGACTATTTGACTTGCTTGAAGGATAGACGAAAATATGAATATAAAGATGATATGTTTGAATGGTACTAATTATCATATGTGGAAGGGCAATATGAAGAATTTGCTAATTATGAAAACATGCATCTTCCTTTTTTTTGTTCTAAAAATCCAATTTCTAAGTCTACAGATATGTGGATTTATTCAAAAAAATGTAGAATTACTAACATATAATTACATTATTATCTAACATCTCCTCTCAAAATCATGATGCATTAATAGGGAGCATCAAATGTTTGTCAACCAAAAAAAAAAAATGTTTAATGAAATGCATCTTTGTGAATAAATATGCAATCTACAAGGAAGAAGAGGTCAACGATAGAGTAATTGTTCCATGCTAAAGATGATGACGAGTAAAATGATAGTCGACTTCAATGTGCTTGGTGCATTCATGAAAGATCGAGTTATGAACAATTGGAAAGCTCTCTTGTTATCGCAATTCATCGAAGTTGACTCAAAAAAAGAGAGATGTCCATGAGAGACAATTGCTTGTACAACCAAAATTATTTCAGCAGCAGTGGATTCCATAACACAATACTTAGCTTATGTAGAAGAGCAAGAAACAATGTTTTGTTTCTTACTCTTCCAAGAAATAAGAACGTCTTGAAGAAAGATACAAAATCATGTAGTGGACTTATGATCTGTGGGGTCACTAGTCCAATCAACATCAAAATAAGCACGTAACTCCAATGAGGATGATGAGGGGAATAGAAGGTTCTGAAATTAAGTTCCTTGAAGATGACGAAGAATACAAAGAAAAGTTGCACAATGTATTGTATTAAAAGAGACAACAAATTGACTAACATCATAAGCAATATCAAGTATGGTAATTGTAAGATACATCAGAGTGCCATCCAAAGTACGATACATAGTCATATATGATAGAGGAACACCATAAGAGGAAACTTATTTTACATTCAACTCAAAAGGAGTATCTACTGCTCTAGTATTAGAAAGACGAGTCTGCTCAAGAATGTTGACTATGTACTTGGATTGAGAGTTAGTTATTATTAGGACCAAACAAAAAATATGAGTTAGTTATGAATTATTAGTAATTTGAGAATCAAAGATAAAAGAGTAAAACAGGATGTGCTCAAGAAAAATAACATGAAGAGAAACATACAGTTTTCTTGCATGCTGATCATAACAACGATAACCTTTTTGACCATCCCTATAGCCAAGTAAAATACACATAGAAGAACGAGAAGACAACTTACTGCATTCAATTTGTGTGCGACGAACAAAACAAGTAGAATCAAACAACTTCAAAGAAGAATAATCAAGAATAGATGCATACAATTTTTCAAAGGAAAACAATTCTAATATAACAGACGATGAGATACTATTAATAGAATGGACAATAGTAAGAACTACTTCACCTCAAAACTCACTGGGAATTGAAATAGACAACAAAAGGGAACAAATTGTGTCAATAATATTTCAACAACTCCATTCTGTTGAGGAGTGTCAATACAAGATTTTCATGTGGAGGGTGCCATCATAAGTAAGTAATTCAGATAATTTATTAGAGGTATATTCACCACCTAAATCACACCAAAGATATTTTATAATAACATTATGTTGAGTCTTTACCGTAGCACAAAACAAACGATAAATATAAAAAAAATTAGACCAATTTGTCATAAGATAAACCCAACAATAACGAGTGTAATAATCAATTAACGAACCATAATATCTAGATTCACCTTTGGTAAGAACCGGCGATAGACCACAAACATCAGAGTGAACTAAATCAAAAGGTGTATATGAAACGAAAACACTTTTACTAAGTGATACAAAGGAAAATTTAATAAGTTTACATCCACAACACTCTAAAATATTATTGGTTTATAAAGTTCTTGAAGCTCTATTAGAAGCCAAAAACTTTAATCTAGAAGTAGAGACATGTTTAAGGCGAGAATGTCATAAATAAACACTAGAAGACGAAGAATTCAAACGAAAACTAGATAATAAACAAAAAATGGACGTTGAGACTGCATTATCTAGGATTCTCAAGTCATCCAAAACACATAATCCTCTTCTCAATGGCATGTCCCAATCTGCCTCACAAAAGTGGATCTTGCACACAATAAGAAGTGGAAGAAAACATAACTAAATAACATAAATCACACAAATGACTAACAGTAGCAAGACTCAAAGTGATGTTAGGAATATAATAAGCATTATAAAAGACAAGTTAGGTGTGGTGAAAGAACCAATGTGTGCTAATGGCATACGAGTGTCATCAACAACCATAACCGACATAAACTAGGCAAAATTTGCAAACACAAAAGATTTATCATCATATGACGTATAGTGTAATGCTTTAGAATCAATAATCCATATGAAATGAGACATACTTGACATATTAAAGTAGTTCAAACCTTTAGTAGAAGAGGCATACATGACATGTGACTGAGTGGCAAGAAGTTTTGGAGTTGTTTTGCATCAGGTATTATTCGAAGTAGAAGAGGCATCAGGTATTTGAGAAGTAGTCTCAAATGAGTATATAGAACCAGAACTAGAGTAAATGGTAGGACGAGCAACAACAACAACATCGAATGATGGACCCCTAAAAAATTTATTTGTTTTCCAATGACATTTTTTTCTTTACAATAAGAACATTCATCATTACCAAGTGCAACCCTCTTGATGTTTTCCTTTTTGAACAAGAGCAACAAAAATAGATTGAGGAGTGGAGAGAATGATCTCATCTATCATAGTGGGAAATGTCTTTAATATGATTTAGTCTACCAACAATTCACTAACTACAAATTCAACATTAGAAAGAGGAGAACGATGCAAACTACTTGCATGAAGACCCGCAAAATTATCACAAGGAGCCATCAGAAATCAAATCAAACATTTTTCTTCTCTCCAATCAATGTATGCTTTAACAACTTTCAATTCAGTTGATTCTGTAAGAGCCAATTGATCTAAAAAATTAGTCATTGTTGAATAGAATTTATGAATTGTCATATTGTTCTACTTAAGGGTCCTAATATCACTTTCCAACTGGTACCTTTTTGCAAAATTAGACACAACATACAAACGTTTCAAATGATCCAAAATTTCTTTAATAATATTATATTTTGCTAGTTGCCCACCTATGAACTACTCAATAGAATTATTAATCCATGTAATAAGTTTTGAATTACTAACATTTTATGTTTTCAAATTGTTTGCATATTTAACTTCATCCTTTTTATCAACATGACCCCACATGTCTTTTTCTATCAATTTTTTTTCATCACATAACTATGATAAGAATGAGTATGTCCATTGAGATGGACACTAACAACTTGAAGATAATCATCTTTTTAATTGGCCATTCCAATACCACTTGTAGATCAAATAAAGATCCAAGTAATGCATTTGTTTTTTGTTTTTAATAAAAAAAATTAAAGAAAAAGAAAATAAAACAAGACAAAATGGAATGACACACACCAATAAGTCACTAGCAACAAAAGAATCAACTCGATAACAAAAAACCAACTAATAATCATCAAATTAACACTTTGACCAACCAATAGAAATGGATAACAAATGCTACAAACCAACAAATATACAAATGCTACGTTTCCATAGAAAAGAAAATAAAACCTTTCAAACCTCATTTATAGAGAATGAAAGACCGAATCAACCAAACTTTAATACCATATTAACATTAGTGAACATATATAAATATAAAGGAGGAAGAGGAAGAAGGACCCTTAGCTTAGGATTTCAATAGAAAATGAACAAAGCTTAAATGTATTAATATTACCATAGGTATATATACTAGAGATAAAAAAGTCTAAAATATTTTTACTACTAACAATATTATCTAATAGTTTTTACCTTTGTAATGAGAGAAAACTTCCTAGATAAGGAATTTTATAGCTTTTTTCAATACTTATTAGTTATGTATTAGGTTTATGAGTCATTCCTCTTATATATTCAATATTTCCTCCATTCTTAGTCAATGTGAGACTAATCACTCATAATTGAATTCCAACAAGTTGCAATATTTTTTTCTTCTTGGATTATCTATTCATCCGAATATGTAAATGTTAATCTACACTTCCAACTTGCAGGGACATTTAGATATAATTAAAAGTTAACTATGATTAGTTTTAAATTGATTAATATTGACTATTCAAGCTAGTTAATATTTGTTAGTTTTGTTATGATCGCAATATAATTGTGTATTACATAATTATTGTAATAAATTTTTCTCACTAAATCAATTTTAAACAATCCAATCACTCTCTGAATTATTTCTCTTTTTTGAATTCTACCGTACTCCTTGACCTTTATAAATAAACAACCCGTAATAATAACATAATTTCTAACTTTCCTTAGAAGGCTTTCCCTAATCTAAAAACAAAATTCTCTTTAGTAATAATTCCGGTTGTTCGAACCGAATTGGCAAAGGCAAATCCACCACCAAAGACCAAAATAACAACTAGGTTGGTGAAGAAATTTAATATCTAAATTTTATCCTCAAATATCTAACTTCTAATTTTATTGATTCGTCTTCTTTAGGATAATAATTATGAAATCCACATGTCTATATTATAGTTTTAATTCGCACTGGCTCCCGTTGGATAGATTTTTTTTTACGGCTTCTATTAAATGTGTAATGAGCTACTTAGCCATGGAACAGAGTTTTTTTTTCACTCAATGTACTTATATTATTCATTAACGAAATTTTCAATAATGAATTTAAACTCAAATCTTTACCATACTTGAGTTAAATCTTTAATAATTGAACCAATCAAGATGAATGTAGAAAGTTAAGTGTGGGCTCCGGTCCCCCTCCCCTGTATAAACTATTGCTAGTATATTTTCTAAGAAACATGTATTTATATTATAATAAAATTTAATTTAATATATTATTTTTAGTGTAAAATAGGTTCTACATACATCTAATTTTAAATCAAATTATTTAAATATCATTATTTTTGAATTATTATGATAATAACTTTATATAATTTTAATAGCAAAAGTTGGACCTCCCATTTTGATTGATTTATAGATTTGTCCTCGGAACCAATCCTTGTTGGCATTAAAGCTCACACGTTAAAAGAGATTATTTGATAAAAATCAAATTCATTATACTATTTTTAAAATGCAGTGAACTTTTAAAAATTAATCTCGTTCTATTATTTTTATATTCAAGTGTTAATGAACTTCACTAAACATCAAATTGTTTAAATAAATTCAAATTCAGATTTTAATTAAAATAAATTTTATTTATCTTTCGATCTAATTGTAAATTATCGTAAACGTTTTTCTTAGAATAGAGTAATTAAGAAAAATAAAATTAGATATGAAAATAAAAGTGATACTATATCATTTCTTTATTATAAGCATCTATTATTTTATTACTTTTATTAAAAAAGTTAGTCGATTAATTAATGTGTTCATTTTATATTAATATTCCCAAATAACATTTGCATTTAAATGTAATAAATTTAAATTTTTATATTGCAAAATAAATTAATAATATTAATAAAAAGTATATTTGAAAAAAATAATAAATCGGAAAATACTTATATTTAAATAGAATTTTATATTTCAAAAGTTACTTATAATTAATGACGAAGAGTCGGTTAGAGGTGGTATATAGCTAGCTCCCGTTAAATGATATTGTTTGCTACATGGTTATGTAAACTTCTAAGCTTTATACAAAATTGCTACTTAGGGATATAAAAAGATATTTTTGAAGGGAGATCTACCATTTATACACAAAGAATGCATAGTCTGATCCTATTTCATTTAACAATTGTGCCAATAATTAATAACAATGCATAGTGGGGTAATTAGGATGGGTTTTGAGAGAGAAAAAAGAAAACAAAACAAAACAAAATTACATATTTTTATTTTGATACACTATAAAGTTCTACATTGTTTAATCGTAGTAATTGAAAATAGTTTATTTTTTATCTATTTATATAAAAATTAACTTTCTTCATCTATTCAACTCACAGAAACAAATTTTATAAGGTTCATATAAGATCAATCAGGGACGGATACATGTATATCTAATTGGGGGCAAGTGGTCCTATCTAACTCATTTATTTTGTTGTTAACAATTCAATAAACTTTTTTTTTTTATTTTACTAAAAATTAAATATTGTCTCTACTAAAAGAAATTAAATAATTTTATTTTTAAAGAGTCAGATCTATACTAATGTGAAAGATAAGTTTTTGGATGATTGTGTGTAGTTATTTACAAAAAATGATGACGTAGAAAATAAAAAAATCAATATCACAATTTTAAAATAAATTTAATTGCACTTTTAATTTTTTATTTTATCACATTCACAAAATTAGTTCTTTTATTTAAAAATGGAAATTTTTGGTCTTGCAATTATTATATTTATTACAATTTTAATCTCAACTCATAATTTTTAACAATAAAATGGTTTTTCTCCCCTTAAAAGTGGTTATTTCTCTCCAAAAAATTCATTTTATGCATTTGATAAAGGATGTTGAATGGTCAAATGCTTGTTAAATGAGTACTATCCATAATTGAACATGGAATCGTTTGAGAGATTAATAGTTAAATGATTGTTTAATTTATTTATGAGATGATATAATTAATACCATAAACTCACACACAACTACAAAATTCAAAATTTAAATTCAGAACATGATCTACAACTTATCAATATCGGTGTTGGTCATTTGATTAGAACTTAAAGAACTAATTAATTATGTATTTATTTATATAGTGAACAATTATTATATACATTTATGCTTTTAAAAAAAAAAAACTTTTTAAGTATTTAGTATTACAAAATTATATATGGGTTGATCTTGTTAGTCAATTTTTTTGAGTCGGTCCCTACTTTATGTATGTCTGCTAAAAGACCTGCTGAATGTTCACATGAAATCAAGTGGACAATACCTCACCATAAAAATGGTGCAGCAATCTTGAGATCGAAAAACTTAAGTTAGTTAACTAGAAGTATACATACGATTGGAGGTATGTATAACAAATATCTTAAATGTCATGATAAATATATAAAGATGGAATATCTTAAATATGGGTTAGGATAAAATGTCACTCTAGTATCAAACATCAATAATCACACATCCAAGAGCATTACGATATATTTGTATTATAAAATCTACCATTAGATTGAAAATTATTATCACATACATCATCTATTTAAAACTTTATAATATTGATATACGAATTAATTTTGATATATTTCATTGACATATCAAATAATTTTAAATATATATTAAATTTTATAGATATGATTTATGTGATAATAATTTCAATCTAATGATAAATTTTACAATGCAAAAATATTGTTGAAATTTATTAGGACCGTTAATAGGATGATTGACACCATAATACCAATTGATGATAACCTCTTAAATATTATAATAAAAAATAATAATTAAAGATATAAATTTTAAAAATAATAAAATATTTACCATAATCATATCAATAATGGATTGGTCTTAGTGGTAAGGGATTAAGGTCTCTTAAACAAATAGTCAATTGTTTGATCTCTATCTCTTGTATATAGAAAAAATATTGTTTGGACAATGATATAGTATTGAACATTAGAATTTTTAACATATTTATAAATAAAAAAAATATTGAACATTAGAATTTTTAATTAAATTTCATTTATAATTTCTCAATTAATATTTCTGTTTTTCTTAATATTATTAAAGAAAAACAGAGTCACCAGCATTTTACCGAGTTTGTAAATAATAATATTAATAAGGATAAAGAGAGCGTTCTATAAAATGAAGAATGCATTTTTTTAATTTTCAAATGTCTCTCTCAACATCACGTGCATTGAGCAATCTTTAATAATGATGATTGTCTTCATCCTTCACATATAAGTAAGCAATCAAAGGTAGTTCACAAAATAGCCCAAGATTTTTTTCTATCTACCCTTCATTATCAAACATTGTTAACAACTAATAGAAAGTGACTACACCAAACAAACAGAAAAAAGAAAAAACATAACCTCAAAAACAAGTAACAACACTAAAGCAAAGTGTTGCAATTGGTGAGGCTTATTATAATTATGTTCATTAATCCAAACCCTTTTTCCACTTTTGAGTTTCAACTTGTTAATTTCAAGCTTCAATAAAATTTTCAAAATTTGCATTAAACAATACATTGCATAGTTATTAAAGACTTTGGTTTAATTGCAATGGAGGGTGTGGATTTGGTTGAGAAAAATATTGAAGTTAAAAGTAATGAAGGAAACAAAGAATGTGAAAGTTTTAGTAATGATGTGATTTTTGAAGATTTGAAGGAAGAAAAGGGTCTAGAGAACAACTCCGTTAGTAGTGTTTTGGACTCATCTTCGCCGCCGCGTTCGCTGGATTCTCCGAATAAGGAAGTTTCTGCAACTGATAGTACTAGTTCACATGGAAGTGAAGTAGAAGAGAAAAAGGACTTGAGTTGTGAAAATTTTGTGAAACAAGTCTCAGTATCACCAGGTATTTCAAATTCAATGAATATTTTGTTTACATATAATGTTATAAATTGTGGTGTGGTCTTTGATATATTGCAGAAAATTGTGATCAAATATGTCTCATACGAGTGAAATTGTAGTGATGATGCTTTTGTAAAAAGTAGTGCATGAAAAAGAAGTTAACTAACTAGTTGATGTGAATAAATTAAGAGTTTAGATTTGAAGTGTCTAATAAAATTATTGTTGAACTAACTAATAAAAAATATTCACAAAAACACATAAATATATATATATATATATATATATATATATATATATATAAAGATTTCTTCAATTAAAACAATGAGGATATAAATGAGAAAAAAATATGGTACATTGTAAACACTAAAGCAAGTTCTTACAAAACTATGAATTAACTGTACTGAATACGTAATTGGTACCGTATCCATCTTGTACTTGTGTTATTTTATTTTTTCATTATTCCTTTGCAAATTTTGTATATAATATTATTTATATATTTGAGTTTCTTTTTTAAACTGAACACAACTTTTTACATTTTAAATTGTTATTGTGATGTCTCTTAAAAATTGAATAATTAAACTCTCTTGATTATATTATATAAAAAGACTCCTCTTTTATATTGACGTACTTTACCTTAATTTTATTTTTTTTAATGGCGTATGTTGTGTTCATAATCCATGGGGAACTTATACATATGCATTATAGATTATAGCTTGTAAGCTACAAACTTGATCAAAACTTGGATTAATATATCAAAAAATGTTACGAGCTAGTGAAAAAAGTCATAAACTTGTGAGAAAATTAAGTTATCAAACAACTTTATTTTAACCGTGAGAGTTTATACACTATAAACTAAATTATTTTTTTTATACAAAAAATTAGGATAAAAGAATGATTCTCTAATTCAAAATAGAGAAAAGTTTAAGACTTAGTAATTATTTATAAAAAAATTTACATTTTATTCCCTCCAAGATTGCTATTGATTGCTATAGCATACCCTTCTTCAAAGTTGTTTGTAAAATTAATTTCTATTTTTTGTATTGAAGTGCTATGTCTAATGACTTTAACACAATATACATAATCTAATTTGAGTGTTTGATTATTAGTGCTAGAGATAGAGATAATGAAGGACAGGTTTGCAAAATTGTTACTTGGAGAAGATATGTCAGGTTGTGGAAATGGGGTCCCTACATCATTAGCTGTATCCAATGCCATAACTAATCTATGTGGTATGCACCTACCAAACAATTTCTATGCACTTGTTTTTTTGTTGAATTTAATGAAACTTTAATTATTAATTACTGTTATTCTTTCTTTTGAATATGAAGTTCTCATTTGTCATAAATTTTGTTGAATCTTTTAGCCACTCTTTTTGGTCAACTTTGGAGATTGGAACCTTTGCCATTAGAGAAGAAAGCAATGTGGCAAAGAGAGATGGAGTGGCTTCTTTGTGTTAGTGATCATATTGTTGAATTCAAGCCTACTTGGCAAACATTTCCAGATGGTAGCAAGTTTGAGGTACATTTATAAATTGAAGTATGATCTTAGTCCCTGTAATTATAACGTTTTTTTGTTTTAATTTTTGTAAATTTTTTGTCTGGATTCAGTCTCTATTAATTTAAAAATTGTTGTTTTTAATTTCTGATGTAAGCTTATTAGGTCATGTAATGTGATTTTATTAGGTCATGTTTACTCTCAAGGACGAAAAGCACCAATTTTGATTGAACACGCGCACACATTGTTGTTTAATGCTTTTAACACTTATGTAGCACCGAGTGCACACTTCACATCAAATGTGATACTAACGCACGAAGTTAACCCAATTACACCAACACAACACAAACATTTATAGTTACATTCAATTACTCCTATTTTCTCAAATTATAACTACTATCAATTTGTCAATATCAATGTCGTGTGATGTCTGATGTCTAATGTCCGTGTTTCATAACTTAACATTGTTTATTCTCAAATTTTAAACAGGTCATGACTTGCATACCCCGCTCAGATCTTTATATCAATCTTCCAGCTTTGCGAAAATTAGACAACATGCTTCTTGTAAGATTTTTTCTGCACATTAATGTTGAATTGCAAAGTTAGTTAGTTAGTTAGAGTTGAATAATGATTCAATTCGTTTGTTAGAGTTAGTTAGCTTCTATCGTAGTAGTTTTAGTTTTTCGATGGTACTTAATTTCTCGATATATAAAAAGCACATTGTATCTTTTATTCAATACGAAATACGAAATCTTATGAGTTTTATTTTCCATAAAGCTCTAATGCTTAATTTTTTTACGATATTAATCTTAATCTCTTAAATATGATTCCTAACAATTAATTCAGTTTTCACAACCAAAAAAATTTATAAATATATTTTCTTTATAATTCAGGAAATACTAGAGAGTTTTGTGCATACAGAGTTCATGTATGTGGACCAAGGTGTTATGGCACCAGAAAGAGATGGTTCAACTTCTTTCCAAAGATCAGTTACAAGACAAGAAGAGAAATGGTGGCTTCCTGTACCTCAAGTTCCTCCTTCTGGTCTCCATGAAAATTCAAGAAAGCAATTGCAGCATAAGCGCGATTGCTCGAACCAAATATCGAAAGCTGCAATGGCCATTAATAGCATCACTTTGGCTGAAATGAAGGTTCCTGATACTTACTTAGAGTCTCTTCCAAAGGTACTGATTCATGTTCCCTTTCATATCAAAAGATAGCATAATTATTGCAGTGAAATATTTAATATACATTTGTCCTAATCGAAAACCCTGATGTTGCAAATCCAACATTGATACATTATACATGACATGATAAAATGGCACGATGGTGAAATTGTTGATCTAATCCTTTAGCCAATCTAAAGTGTGACCTGATAGCAGATATTCTAACAAATCTTATGATTTGATACTATCTTAGAACTTAAGTTGGACTTAACTCAACCGTACGAAGTCAATTTATGCAGAGAGAGATATCTCCTATTTACAAACATTTTTTCAAACCATATCACATTCTATATGACTCTCAACACATATAAATATATCATAATCAAAGTAATTATTTGTGTTAACTTATTTCTATATTTGTTCTCATAATATCAATGCATTATACATTATTTAATGAAAGAATTGTTGATCCAACCCTTTTTACAGACAGCAAGAGCTAGCTTGGGGGATGTTATTTACAAATTCATTACATCAGATGATTTTTCTCCTGAAAGTTTGTTATCTTCTCTTGATATATCCTCTGAGCATCAAGCCATAGAGATTGCAAATAGAGTAGAAGCTTCCATCTATATTTGGCATAAAAAGACCAACTCAAAGCCTTTGAATCGCGCTAAGAGATCGAGTTCAAGATCTTCATGGGAAATGTTCAAGGATCTGATTGTTGAAGGAGACAAAAGTGAAATGCTTATAGAGAGAGCAGAAAGCCTATTACTCTCCTTGAAGCAAAGTTACCCTTTTCTCCCTCAAACAACCTTAGATGTCACAAAAATCCAATGCAACAAGGTTTGGATCTTTGTTTCTTTCATATCCGATACTAGAAAAAGTTGAAATAACGACGCAAATTAGAGACTGAAACATTAAAACTGGTCACTAAATTTGATGTCAGCGGCATCATTAAAAACAAATGTTTCTCTATTCTGTTTTTAAATTTCCGTCGCAATTTTAACTTTTTTTTTTGTAGTTCTAATTTTGTTTACTTCTTGAGTATTGAAATGATTGATATTAATTTTCAAAATTGTTGTGTTGTGTAGGATGTTGGAAAATCTATTCTAGAGAGTTATTCGCGGGTACTAGAGAGTTTGGCATCGAATATTGTTGCGCGAATCGACGATGTGCTCTATGTAGATGACTTAACCAAACATTCTGATCAATTTTCATCTATATCAAAAGTTGGTGTA
Source organism: Cicer arietinum (assembly GCF_000331145.2). Classification (NCBI taxonomy): domain Eukaryota; kingdom Viridiplantae; phylum Streptophyta; class Magnoliopsida; order Fabales; family Fabaceae; genus Cicer; species Cicer arietinum. Next base: position 32,003,821 of record NC_021165.2, on the reverse strand, counting down.
ACTAAAACTCATAAAAGTATTCCACTTCCATATAAATCACCTTTCATCAATAGCACCAACATTTCACTTGGAGGTGTAGGAATGAACAAAGTTGTGACAAATTTTGTTACCGTTGGTAAAAAAGAGGACTATGGTTGTCCAATTGAGAACTTGGTTCCAATATTACATAAATTTGATGAAGCGCCAGCCTTGGAAACAGATAAGGAATCCGGAGATAACATAGAAGATTTTAAGCTCAATTTAATGGATCAGGCATGGATAGAGTGAAAAGGGATTTAATTTTGATTTCATAGATGAAGCATTTTACTGGTTGTTTAATTTTCTATTTGTTTTTTGTTTTTGTTTGTTTGTATATTATGTGGAAGTGATGAATTTGAAGGAACAGTGTAAAAGTGAAGAGAGAAAAATGAGAGAGAAAACAAGGTATTGCTGTCTAATTTTGATTATAAAGGATTTCTCAAGAGAATTATACTAGTGTTTATGTAAAGTGATAACTATTATCAATTAGATTGTGATCCGCGTTGTGTGACGCGTGAGTGTTGATATATTTTTATACGAGTATAATTATGATTATATAATTACTTTCAACTATAAAAATAGATAAAGTAAAAGCATAAAGGTTTAATATAATTAATAATATAATTGATCATCAATATTGAGATTAAAAAAATATTAAAATTTTAAATATGTCAATGTGAAATAAATTTTTTTAGTGTAAATTTTAGTTTGTTTGGACAACATTTATTTATTTGCTTACATCATTTATTTATTTATTTATTTGCTTACACCATTGTTGCTTTTAAATTGTTTTATAGTATGTTTGAAAAAACTAATATCCACGTCTAGAACTCGCATTTTGCCAACACTCTAATTTTGAACTTCTTAAATTTATGGCAACATATGCTTTTAGATGTGAGTTTGATTGTTGAAACTTGGTTCCAAATATATCCTAAATTGAAGAAATAGCTATAATTATTTTGTTGAAGAACATCTTTGAGCATATTTAACTAATATTGTTAAATTATGTATTAATATGATACAATCAAATGTATTGTGAATTTGAAATTGGAGAGTTGAAATCGAATAATATTTTCTTTTTTAAATTAAAAGTGAAAAGACATGTGATAAATTGACATCTCAAATTAATTATTTACGGTACCCTAAAAATATGATTAATAAAATGAAAAGATCAATAATAAAAAATAGAGGAGAAAAAGTACTAAAACTCTATAAAATTAGATAACCTATTTATTTATTATATTGATAAAATGAGGTTATTGTTTAAACAACAAGAGATTGGATTATTATAATAATACTTTTGTAAATACAATCAATTAATTTAGATGATTTTCTTTGTCAACGTATATTAGCAAACAACCATTAACATTTCAAGAAATAAAATCAATTATATAGTTAATTTAAATTATAAAAATAAAAATGTGTTATAATATATTATTTTTGAATGATAAGTGTATTGTATTATTTTTTTAGCTAAATCCTACACAATTACTTTCGAAAAATGTCTTGTATTTTATCATTTTGTGTAATAAAGACAAATCAATCATAATATTTTACATTAAAATCATCATACAATGATGCTCCATATATTTGTAATGATTTTTAGAGTTCATTATTTTTAGAGATATAACATTATATGAACTTTAACGCTTTGTTGAAAGTCTATTAATTTTTTGTTAGTGCAATTTAAGTGATATTTTATTTATCTTTACAGGTAATGAATTACAGTAAATACATATTTGAAGTTTGAATTAAGGTATAGTTTGGTTGGTGAGAGACACCAAAGAGTTTTAAGAAGAATATTTTGAGCCCAAAATCTAATAAAACTAATATAATCACTAATTTACTTACATTTACTATTTGGTGATATTGAATATGTCATTTCTATTTTGTAAAGGAAGATTAAAATAAAAATAAAAGCTTTAAGAATAACCAAGTTTTCAAATTATATTTAGTATTAGTATGAATTTATTTGTTGAAACTTGAAACATGTTGTTTAAAGTAAATTTCAATTATTTATCAAATAATCAAAAATATATTTATTAACTATTAAAAAAATCAAAATTGCAATCTTTGTATGAAGGAATAAAATATCGTTGATCAAGTTTTTTTTATTAAAATTTAAAAAATAAAGTTTATATTATTTTTAAAGTCCATATATTTTATGATGGTTGAGTTAGATGATAAATGGATTTATACTCTCTAATATGAAAATGATGACATAGTGTTTATGTTTGAAGGTCATATCAAATTTGCAAATTAGAATAGTTTTTATTTTATTTTTAATATTAGAATATAAACTATATTTTTTTAATATGACATAAATTACAAATTAACGTAGAGAATACCAAATATACGATGAAAATTTAATAGAATAAAAGAGAATTGCAAATACATAAATTCTTCCTTACATATAAATCTAATCTTTCAAACTCAAATTCACAAAAAATAACACAATATATATGCAACAAAATGTCTCAAAACATAACTTACAATATACATATAACAAATGAATAAAAATGAAAGTATCGTAGAAAAAATTAACAACAAATTAAAAGAAAAATAAACAAACAAACCAAAGAGAGAAGATAGGATTTAAACTGTAGTTTTCGTTGGAACGACAGCCGGCTGTCGCCCACCGCCTTCGACCGGATTCCTTCTTCTTCATTTCCCTTTTCTTTCAGCAAAGCCTCACTTCCAAAATGAAATATAAATAACATAATATTTGAAAATTGATATATTTAATTAAAATATAAGATCAAATACATACATCAACTATTCAAATACTATTTTTACTATTATTTCATTTAAGATAAAGTACAATTTTGGAGATAATTTTATTGATCAATTAGCACAATTTATTGCCTAATTTGACATTTGTCCATAATTTTAATGATCAATTTACTTATTTGTTTAAAAAGGGGTAAGAGTATAAATAGAATGACATTGACACTTCAATTTACAAATTACCGGTAGGGTAAATTCCAATATACTAGATTTCATCAAAAAGTTAAAATATTGTATCAAGACTGATCTGAAGTCTTAATAATCTAAACTAGAGTTTTAAATCTCAAAATTTTGAATTTAAAAAAGGTCTCAAAATATTTGATTTAGTTAAGAATATGTTAAATAAGTTTTTAATTACTATAAAATTTAACTATTTAATTTTTATAAAAAAATTTATCAATTTTTAGTTCTTTAAAAAAATTTCTTTTCATTTCTTATCTCTAATTTTAAACCAAAATTAGGTATCATATGGATTTTTTTAATAATTTTTTACATTAATATTTAAGACATATTTTACAACTTCCATAAAAAATTTAGAATTTTTAACAAATGATTTAAATATGAATTTTTAAATTTTTTGTGTTTAAAAAATTTATATTTAATTTATTGCTTTTTAAAAAATTCTAAATTTTGTAGAAAAATTGCTTATAATGTCTCAAGTATTTCTGCAAAATATACTGTTGTTGGTACCAAATCAATCACCAAAAATGAAAATCAAATTTTTTAAGAGATTAAAAGTTGATGAATTTTTTTATAAAGACTAAAAAGATAGTGAAATTTTATAAAAAATAAAAATTTATTTCATCCTATTTTTATTGTAAAAAATTTCAATTATACACAATAGCTAGTTTAAAATTAAAGATAAAAAATAAAAATATTTAAAAGATAAAAAATTGATAATTTTTTTTATCAAAATAAAAAATAAAATAGTAAAATTTTATAAGAATTAAAAAATCATTTAACCTCGTATAATATAACAGATTAATTATAGATATTCATTTAGTTCATTAGTTCAATATAAAAGTCTCATATATCTATTGTCATTCCAATATGGATGTAACGAAAGTTATTTTAACTTTTTAAATATAATTGCTCCTGCGATTATTTGACTTAATTTAATTTCAGGTAACATTTTATTTATTTATCTTTTATCTTTTTTCTCGATTTAATTTTAAGTAACAATTTGATTTTTTATATCTTAAAATGTCAACAATGTTATCATTTTTTTATAAAAATTTAGAAAATTCATCAAAATCTTCAAACAAAACCCATAAAATTAAATACTAATTTCAAAAAAATTCATATATTCATCACATAACTCAAATATAAAAATAAACATCAAATTAGTCAAATAGAGAATGAAAATATAAGTTTATTTAAAAATTTGAGTTATGAATTTGATGAAATTTACATTATATTGAAAATAATAATTAACTTTTATGGTTTTTGTTTGAAAATTTTAATAAATTTTTTAAATTTTTGTAAAAAAATTAATAAAATTATTGACATTATATTAAATAAAAGATTAAATAAAAAAATAAAAAAAATGAAATGTTGTTCAAAATTAAATTAAGTGAGCGCAAAAACAATTATACTTATTTTTTATATTTAAAAAGATCTCACTGATGTAACCTTGTTAAAAAGTTGTTAAAAAGATCTCTAAATCAATTAAGCTTTAAAGTGTGCAACCCAAGTTGCAACTGTAAGTGAATTCATTGATTCAGGCTCGAGGAGTTTGAACCGAGGAATCGTTCAACAGGTCTTTAATACTTTTGAAGCTCAGCAAATAACATGAATCGTTGTTCTCTGGGATTCCCCTTTTGGAAGAGCTGCTTCTAGATGTTTGTAAAAATGTCACTGAGAGTAGTTTTGCTTTGGAGAAGTTAAGTTCAAAGGTCCCCAATTTGATTGTGCCGCTGTGTTTCTACTTTCTCGCATGCTCCTTTGTATTATAGGTATATTGCACATTCCTTACATTAAAGTCTTGTGTTTTCTTTCAGAGTTAGGAAGCAAAGATAAAAGATGTAATGAGAAAAATTGGAGAATTTCTAAATTTTAAGGGAAGATGAGAGGTCAACAATAGTGAAACTTCGCCTACTCCTAAGACATTTGCCAATAGTGATACAGATCAGAATACATAATGAGTTTTTTTTTTTTTTTTTTTTGTCAAGAGAAGACAAAATTCAAAATGACTTATATTTTGAACAAGATAGGTGTGTATCTATACAAGGTTCAATGGCTTCAAGCTGCAAATTTTATTATCTATTGTCATTATTCTAAATTAATGCTTCATACATGCAATAATAATAGTATGAAGTCTTATTATGTGAATTATTTTTATGAGTAAGAATCAAATTAAGTATTTGAGGTTTACAAAACATTGTGCACCGACTACTTGCTCTATACCTCGATAGTTATTATGTGAAAACTAATAAGACTTAGATGTTATCAGAAAATTTTTAAAAGTTGCATTTCTTTTAAAAAGAGACAAATATCAGTTGTATAATATTAGTCAACTATCCAATAGGCCCTTATATAATTTATTTGATGGAATTGACCTTTTGATGATAAAGTCATTAGCTTATTCCTTTTTGTCATACTCCTTCTAGTCACAATTATAAGCAAAAAAATTGACCTCAAATCTTAGTCACTATTATAACCAAAAGAGATATATATTTTACATGAAATATAGCAAATTAATTGCACCCAACTAACTCTCATAAAAAGAGTGCTACATATTACGAAGAACTCTTAGAAGAAATGTGCAAAAACGTGTTGAACTTTAAAATAGATCACGTGCTTGCAAACCCAAAACTTACTTTTTATTTTTAAATATTATAAAACATTGTATTTCATATTGTTTCATGAAGCTTCTTCCAAAATAGAAACGTCTACTCTGCCTATATAATCACCTCTCCCGAGAAATTATCATAGTAGCCACTACCAACCAGTTTTGCAATCCAATAGTAAAACTTGTACAAGGTTTCCATTGGGAATGTGTACAACGTTTCTACAACTAATCTTCCTTATGGTTTATCTAAAATTATTTTTCATCAAGTGGGATGTTTTATTTTTATTTGTATTTGTTAACCTCCGCAAAAAAAAAAAAAAAAATTGAAGGTTATCTTAAATTTGTGTAACTTTAAGCAATAATACACACAATTACACATAGAATGTATCTAAATAATTTTTTCACATGAGATTGGTTGCACCGAATATCTCCTTGTTTTTTAATTTGAATTTGTTTTTATTAAAAAGGCAGAAAATAAAAAGGTAAAAAAGATATCGGGACAAAGCTTTTGAATGTGTTCTAGTATCGCAATTTGAATTTGTTTATAATAATGATCGAAGTTCTTGCGTAATCAAATATATAGTAATTTTTTTTTTTGTGAATGAAGTTTATTTTTATTTATATTATAAATATAATCAATTTCTCTTTAAATTTAAATTAAAAATTTCAATGGATGGTTTAGGGATAGTTTATTTTCTAAAAATATTTTCAATTTTTACTTTGTATACTTGTGATTGGAATGGCATTTGGTTGTCATTTTTCAGTTTTTTCAAAATTATTAAATCTATTTTTACATTTTCAAAAATACTCTTAACGTCTTTTTTAATGTTAATTTTATTAGTGGAAACAAAATCAGAAGTAAGCATACCCTTGTAGTAAATTGCTCCATTTTTAAAACCAATTAAAGAGATTAAAATTCATGACTAAGATCTATTTGGGGACTGGGGTGGTTTTAGCTTTTAATTTTCAAATCTCAAAACATTATAACTGCTTTTTTATTTTAAATTTTTAGTTTTGTTTTAAAAAATTAACTAATTTTAAAAATTGTTATCAACATTATTATGTTCCCTTGAAAATTTATTAATAAGAATCCTTTCATTCATAATAATAATAATAATAACAACAATAAGTAATAATATTTCAATTATTAAATTTAACAACATTGCTGCTACATTTTAAGATGTGTTCATTCTATTTCTAACATTTATATTAATGAATTTTTTCTTTTTAAAAAATACATGTATTTTGTTCTGCATATATGCATTGTTTTGAATTTAATTCTTACAAAAATATAAAACATAAAACTTGTTTAAAAGGAGAATGGAATGGAAAAAAGGACTTGAGAAAGTTGGTTCTCCCTCCCCCACCAATTTAATCTGTTTTAAAAATCGAAAATCAATTATTGATAAAATAAAATAAAAAATATCAATGTGATAGCTAATTTGGGTGAACTTTCTTATTTCAATATACTTTGTGTCGAATAAAAATACAAAAGCTATTTTTCTCTATAAAAAAAATGTATATTCAATTTTAAAAATCAATGTCATACTACAGAGTGTGAAGACTACTAATTTATACAAAAAATGTTGCCCTAAGACAACAATGTTGTTATGTTTCCATCATCTTATCAATATTGTCTTCATAGATAAAAGGTTATCCAGACTCGAATTATCTTTTGTTTTAGTAGCAGGTGGCCCAAAAATATTCCAAAAGCGAAGAGACTCATATGCTCCAGCTGAAACAATTGTTAATCCATCTGAACTCTGCAAGACATAAAAACATAATATAATCAGTTAGTAAGTAAGTAAATTAGTAGTTAAATATTCTAATTAGAACTCATTCATCGTCTCTTAATTCACCTAAGATAGATGGATGATTCTCGAAGTATGAGTGCCAAAGGTTCCGACATTAGTCATAGATGGATATTCCCACAAACAAAGTTGGTTGTGTTCTACACTTGGACTGAAGCCATGGCCACTTAATATCTCCTTGTGATGTCTATTCCATTCTAATCCAGAAATCTCAGCTTTGGTATCTATGCTGCAAATGTTGGTTCCCTTTTGTACATTCCATAGCTTAATACATCCATCATTGACGTCGCCTCCAAAAGCAAGCACAAATGAATCATAAGGGCACCAAGCAAGTGCTTTGACAGAAGCAATGTGGTCTTTAAAACAATGCAAGAATTTTGATGAGTTCATTTTATTTGACTCCCATACATAGATTAGATTTTCACTTTGTGGTCTAACTTGCCAACATATTTCCACTTTGTGGTCTCGCACCACTTGCCAACATATTTCCCCTTTTCGACCATTTTAAACTGCAAATTGCTTCTCTATGTCCTTTTACTTGGGAAGTCACATTACTTATTGCTCTAACTGCACACAAGAACATCATAATACAACAAAATATTATTTTATTGTCATAATATTTTATTTTATCAGTAACTTAATGTATTCATAAATAAAACATTTAGAAATTTAAATCTAGTTACCATCATGGTTGATTATAGATTTGTCATGGCTTCTAGAAGTTAAAATATTTCCATTCCATGGAAGAGCTGCTACCCTTTCACTATGACCTTCTAGCTTTCTTATCTGAAAATCAAAAATCAAGCAAGAATAAGGCCACTGTGAAACCAAGCAAATGAATAGAGAGAGATACATGCATATTTACCAGCTTGGAAGTGACAACATCATAGAGATGAAGATTAGAGTTCATAGATCCAGTTGTCAAATACTTTGAATCCTCTGACCAGGAAACACTAGTTGGATAATAGTTGTCATTTGATTTAAACAACTGAGACACATGAGCAATAATAGAGTTCCACAAGTACATTTCTTTGCCTAAAGCAACAACTAGAATGTTGTTTATCCCTCAATCCATTGTGTTTGTGTAAAAACCATTTATGATTTCTGGTGCATCTAATACCTTTTATTCCTTCTGCAACCACAGTTAATCAATTTATCTAATCAGATTATAGCACAAGACTTATTTCATGAAAACACTTTCTCATTGATCCTTCAAAAGGAATGTCAACATTTAGGCATATTATGATTTATTACTTATAATATGAGAATGCTTAAGTTCCTGTCCATATAAACATAAACTATTTCAAGAAAATAAAATACTACATCAATTCTAGCTGTTGGGAAATTCTACTAATTATGAAAACAAAAACTAAGTAGAGGATACCATGTGCACATAAAGAAAATCAGTATTCCAATTTAATAAAAGTCAGTACATTTGGGATTTCAAGGTCTTTGCAAGAAACTATGTTGCAATTGAAAAAGGACGCCCTAAAAACAAATAGGTGCATTTTGCATAGACAGGTAAATTTATTTGACAAATGGATTACAATGAAACTAAAACGTGGCATCTTGTTGTCGCAACACATCGATATGACAAATATAGTTTTTAATTGATTTTGGACATCTTCTAAAACGGCCTCCCATATGAATCCAAAGTTAGTTGCTCATCCGATTTCTGTCTATACGCTTCATGTCATTATAACAAGAAGAAGATGTTAAATAAAGCAAGATAAAGCCCCACTTTTTGTAGAATAAACGGTTTCAACATTCAAATAAACAACAACAGATTAAAACTAGAGTAATCTTGAGAAAGTAAAGTAACAAACAATCCTCAAGAATTTGATCAAGAATTACTTTTCTTGAAAGTATTGAAATTGAAAAATCAAAAACTTTATAAGAAAGAATAAAATGAACGATTTAAACACTTAAATAAATATAGAAAAGATTAAAACCAGATTAATCTTGAAAAATAAAGTAACAAACAACCCTCAAGAATTTGATCAAGAAAAGTCGAAAACTTTATAAGAAAGAATCAACGAAAAAGACTACATTGAAATTTTGGTTGTGAATATTTTTGGTTGATCTTTTAGTGAGCAAACTATGGGCTTGATCAAGATCCATCAAACTTCTATTGGTATGAACCTATCACCCTAGAAAGAAAAATATATAAAAATAAGCATGCACATAACGAAAGAAAAAGAAACAAAATAAGAATAATGAAGGAATGGGTAATAGTATAATTACTGGAAAATCATATTGGGTTGGAGCATTGAGAAAGCTTCTTGGAGTGTACCAATCTTTATCAAGATTCCACATCGTGTATTGTTGTTGTTTATGCCTTCGAAGAATTATCACTAATTGATGATGGTGAGAAGAAAGAGAGTATTGGAAGAAAATGATTTTTTCCCACTCTAAGGAGCGAAGTACATGTATATACATTTTTCTTGATTTTTAGACATTTTTATTTGAGGCTATTTGCTTAAACGTAGGACAAATCCCATGACCCAACATTTTATTGAACGCGTCAAAAGCTTCGTCGTTACGAAAGTTCTGCACAAAACCGGATAAACAGAAGTCCGTGACACAACATCAGGCTCAACACTATCTTCAATCGTCAACCTGAAAATTTCATAAGCCATTGCTCAGTCATATATCTGTGCAAACCTAGATATCAAAGCGTTCCAAATCACCATATTTGGGTTCACACCCATCAATTTCATATTTTTCACTAGGCCTAATGCCTCATTCGGAAGTCCTTGTTGAGCATACCCAGAAAACAACATCATTTAACGCCACCAAATCCTTGATATCCATTCCATAAAACACCTTACGTGCATCCTCAACTTTACTACACTTGGAGTACATAATCAACGCACTCGAAACAAAAACATCAATCTCAAACAAACACTTCAAAATCAAGCAATGTATTTTCTCTCCGGAGATTCGGTCACCAACGAGGCCGCAGACTTTGAGATCACTAGGAATCACGAAGAGGTTATTGGGTTTCAATACATGGAGAGTTTGCATCACGGAGAACACAGATAAAGCGTGATCATAGAAGAGAAGTCAACAACCAGTGAAGCTACGCCTACTCCTAAAATATTTGCTTATAGTGATACTGATTAGAATACATAATAAGTGAGTTTTTTTTTTTTTTTTTGTCTAGAGTAGACAAAGTTCAAAATGACTTATATTTTGCACCAGGTAGGTGTGTATCTATACAAGGTTCAATGGCTTCAAGCTGCAAATTTTGTTCTCTATTGTCATTATTCTAAATTAATGCTTCATACATGAAACAATAATAGTGTGATGTCTTATCATGTGAATTTTTTTTAGGCTAAATTACATTCGTGGTCCCTTAACTTAATTTCAGGTAACGTTTTAGTCCTTTATCTTTTTTTTTCCCGACTTGGTCCTTTATTTTAATTTTAAGTGACAATTTGATATTTTATGTTTTAAAATTTCAACAATGTTATCCTTTTTTATACAAAAATTCAAAAAAAAAATTTAATCAAAACTCATAAAATTAATTATATTCTTCAATATAATACAAATTTCATCAAATTCGTAAAACAAATCTTCAAATAAACTCATATTTTCATACTTTATTTGATATTTTTAGGAATAAAGGACTAAATCGGGAAAAAAAAAAAGATAAAGGACTAAAACGTTACCTGAAATTAAGTTAAGGGACCACGAATGTAATTTAGCCTTTTTTTTATGCATAAGAATTAAATTAAGTATTTGGGGTTTACAACACATTGTGCAACAACTACTTGCTCAATACCTCGATAGTTATTATGTGAAAATTAATAAGACTTCGATGTTATTAGAAAAAATTTAAAAGTTGCATTTCTTTTGAAAAGAGACAATATCTTACCCTGTTGTATAATATTAGTCAGTTATCCAATATGCCCTTATATGAATTCTTTGATGGAATTGGCCTTTCGATGATAAAGTCATTAGCTTATTCCTTTTAGTCATACTCCCTCTAATCACTATTATAAGCAAAAAATTGACCTCAAATCTTTGTCACTATTATAACCAAAATGGATATATATTTTACATGAAATATAGAGAATTAATTGCACCCAACTAACTGTCATAAAAAGAGTGCTACATATTACGAAGAACTCTTAGAAGAAATGTGCAAAAATGTGTCGAACTTTAAAACATATCACATGCTTACAAACCCATAACTTACTTTTTATTTTTAAATATTATAAAACATTGTATTTCATATAGTTTCATGAAGCTTCTTCCAAAATAGAAACGTCTACTTTGCCTACATAATCACCTCTCCCGAGAAACTATCAGTAGCCATTGCCCACTAGTTTTGCAATCCAATAGTAAAACTTGTACAAGGTTTTCATTGGGAATATGTACAAGGTTTCTACAACTAATCTTCTTTATGGTTTATCTAAAATTCTTTTCCATCAAGTGGGATGGTTGAATTTTCCTTGTATTTGTTATCCTCCGCAAAAAAAAAAATGAAGGTTATCTTGAATTTGTGTAACTTTAAGCAATAGTACACACAATTATACAGACGTATCACAATTATATAGAGAATGTATCTGAATAAATTTTTCATATGAGATTGGTTGCTCCGAATGTGTCCTTGCTTCTTAATTTGAATTTGTTTTTATTTGTGTTATTAAAAAAAATAGAAAACAAAAATAAAAATAGAAAAAAGATATCGGAACAAGTCTTTTGAATGTATTCTAGTATTACAATTTGAATTTGTTTATAATAATGGTCGAAGTACTTGCGCAATCAAATTTATAGCAATTTTTTGTGGAGATTTTCTAAAATATTACTAACATGATCATGAAGTTAACTTTTATTTATATAATAAATATAATTACATTCTCTTTAAATTAAAATTAAAATTTTCAATGGATAGTTTAGGGACAATTTATTTTTTAAAAATATTTTCAATTTTTACTTTGTATACTTGTGATTGGAATGACGTCATTTTTCTGAATTTTCAAAATTATTAAATCTAATTTTATATTTTTAAAACTATTTTTTTTTTCTAATGTTAATTTTATTTGTGGAAACAAAAACAGAAATAAGCATACCCTTGGTAAATTGCTCTATTTTTAAAACTAATGAGATTAAAATTCATGACTAAGACCTTTGCTCTATTTTTAAAACTAATGAGATTAAAATTCATGACTAAGACCTTTTCAGATGGTTTTAGCTTTTTAATTTTCAAATCTCAAAACACTATAACTAGTTTGTTCTTAAAAATTAACTAATTTTAAAAATTATTATCAACATTATTATGTTCCCTTTAAAATTTATTAACAAGAATCCTTTCATTCATAATAATAATAATAGCAACAATAAGTAATAATATTTCAATTATTAAATTTAACAACATTGCTGCTACATTTTAAGATGTGCCAAATTCTATTTCTAGCATTTATATTAGTAAAGTTTTTCTTTTTAAAAAAAATATATATTTTATTCTGCATATATATGAAACATTTTGAATTTAATTCTTATAAAAACAATCACAACGGAAATATAAATTTAATGAGAAACCAACAAATAGACATTTTCCAATAAAGTAAATAACTTCAAAGTTTTTACTCAAGAGTAGCTGATAGTAAATAACATTTCAATACATATTACAATTTCAATAGGATTGCTAAAGATAACTTTCTATTTTTAATTAGAAAATAAGAAATAAAGAAACTAATATCATTGACGACTTTATGTTCTGGCTGTGTTGTTTGGTCGCCGCGTAAAGAAAACTTGTTCTCCATTACATTTTGATTTCTATATAGTCCTTCCATAAATTTGGATTGATTATATTGTTACCCCAATTTACCATGTACCTACAACATCCATTCAAGTTATGAATATCCTACTCTAAAATCAAATTTACGGGTTGTAATACCCCTTATATTTCTTTTATTAAAAAAAAAAATATTTGCTTATAGAAAAAGAACAAGAAATGTAACTAGAATGAAATAATTAAGATGTCATATTTGTGTACCATTTTTGAACCATGTATATATGGAATATCTAAGAATATTATTTTACTTTAGGTTTTAGAAATTTATATATATACCTTGTAAATTAAGCACACGCCTTTTGTTGGCAAATATAAAATTTTCAAAAGAGACCTTCTGTGGATGGAAAGTTAACAAGACATCAATGATATGTAAAATTTGAGTAGAGTGGTATAAATCATATGCAAATTTAAGACAATAAATCTATTAGACAAATTAATATATTTTTATAATAAACCTTTCGACCAATCTCCTTTTGAAGCATTTTCTGAATCATTTTCTTCAACATCTTTCTTTGGCTGTTAGATAAAAAAAATGTTACAAATTCATTGTACTAGAAAATAATTATCAACTTCATAAAATAGAATATACCCTAAATAATAATACTGTACATCTCACGATAATCTACTTATTTAATTTTTTCACATAAATTAAAAAAATTATAGATGGAAAAGAGAGAACATTATATAATTTTACTAAAATACTTTTACAAAGTATTCATGTATTTATTATTACTATAAATTTAAATTTAAAGTGAAAAAGTTTGATTTGAGAGTTGTACATGCATCTAGTATTAATTATAGGTTAAATAGATAAAATTGAAAAATAAATTAGACACTTTTTTTGAAAAATAAATCAATTGTTGTGGAATGGAGGAAGTAGTCTTTTGACTCTAGTTAACTTGAATTTATCCAAAATTTTCATAAATAAAAATCATGATCAACTAATAAATAACAAATTAGGTTAAAATTTTAGAAATGTATTATGACTTACCGTGGAGTTTGATGAACTAAGCTTACATGGTTCAGTCTTTTTATCTTCGTATATAGAACTCAATTCTTTGACTTTTGTGTTATGAGATTCACCACCATAACTCTTAAATATGCCATCTTCGTTTATGGCTACAAATAAGAATTGAAAATGAATATTATATCTAAATTTAATGAAGATTTCCTACTACATATGTACTATAGCCATTGAAACATATAATTAATATTCTTTTGTCTATAAAATAAATTTTTATATTGGATTTTTTTTATCGAAATTAAAAAGAAAATATAGAAGTTTAGAAGGTCTAAATATTTATTTAAACCTAAAATTTAATTTCATAGTCGAATTAAACTTAATGTTCGAAACAATTTTTATGTGAATGAAAAACAAAATGTAGTGATATTTTTTTATGGAAAAATTAACAATAAATAGGAGTAAGAAAATAACTAAATATTGCATAAAAAAAAGGGAACTAAACATTCTCAAGGGTGTGGGTAAGGAAAAGTAAAAAAGTGGAAAAAGTAGCAACATAAATGTATGCTCTAGTTATAATTCGATGTATTTTTTTTTTCTTCAATATTGTTTCGTAAAACATTACCAAAAACTACAAACATAATATTATATATATGTAGTTGCATTAAATTATATTTTAAATGAATGACGTATACTACCTTGAGTTCGAAGTATGGGATTCCACGTCTCCTTGGCATTTATGTCATTCACTTCAAAACACATAGATTCTCTCCCAACCACCTAAAATCAGAGTTTCATTAAACAAATTTTATAAATGAACTTGTTACATTTATTCCGATATTTTAAGGATTCAAATAATATATAAATTCAATCATTAGCATCTTATTAATTAGTCTATCAACTTTAATTGTTGTTCTTCATGTTGAAATTGAATATTATTAGCAAAACCAATAAATGTGGTTAAATAAAAAGTTAGCACAAAAGCATAAACAATAAATCTAAAGAAATGAAAAGCGTTACATTAGGGGAATGAGAAGAAAACATAGAGCTAAAAACTCCAAGAGAAGAAGATGGATGTGTTGACTCTTTGGAGCCTATGAACTCAGAAGAAGAAAATGAAGAATAAGAACCCTTTGGCTTATTTTTTCCTTCCATTCTCTCTTATATATATATAAATCACTATCTATAAACAATTGAAATAACAAAAGATGAGAAGCTTTCTTATATAGACAATTCTCTTAACAACTTCATGAAAATAGGCATTAAAATAAGAAAAAACATTATAATTATTTTCTTGGGAAAGAGCAAGTAAACGTGCCTTTGTGAGTATTTTTTTCCAAATAAAACCGTTGCTTACACCCATCTTATAAGGGAAAAATTATGGACGGTGATGTGATGTATGAATTATGAAGTGTCAAGAGAGAAACATCAAAAGAAAAGAAACCTTAGGCTTAAAGTTGTCCAAATCTTTTACTTGCCACACATGACCACACAGGGAGTTAAAAATAACCCATTAATCTCACGTAATCTCAGTAAACTTTGTTTCTATGCGTATAAAAAAATGGTAAAAACCATTAGAAATTTATATACACTAATGAAATGTTCCGAGTTTGAGTATGAGATACGATATTCAAATTAAAAATATTGATAGTTTGTTAGTTGAACTAGAATTTAAAACAATTCAATATACTAATATTCTATATTATTTATTCCAAAAATATAAAGAAAAATATGTCAAAAAATTGATGTATTTGATATAAATTTGAACTAAATACATTTGTTCTCTTTGATCCAATTTTTACTTATATTTGTAAAAAAATGAGTATGTATATCAATTTGTTCAAATATGTTATATATATATATATATATATATATATATATATATATATATATATATATAAATGAGAGGTAACCTAATATCTTAAGATTTTATATGAAAATGTTTAAGTCTCTTGTATTCTTAAAACATTTGACACGTTGTTACTCATGTATTTTAGACTCCACAATAAAAGGTATAAGAGAAGTGTATCTTGTGTATTAGATTTTGTATCAAACGTTTTTATGAGGGTTGATAAAGATGTAGTGTTAAATTATTTTATAGTTCTTGAGTATTTGATCCATTACTACTCTCCTATTTTAGACTCTACAACATGTAAAACACAATCACATAATTTATATATACTTTAAGGTTATCGACCAAGATGTGATATTCGAACCCCGTGACTCTCATGACTTAACAAGATGGAAATTTAGTTTAATTTCTTTAAAATTAATTAATTCAAGAAAGCATTTCTTGAATAATAAAAAGTGAAGGACCGGAAAGCTTTTCTAATATTGATTAAGATCATTGCCATAAGTTGTACTCCAAGTGGTCTTGATTATATATAAATAAAAATATATATAACTTGTCAAGAATATATAATTGTAATATTTAAATAATTTTATTGTATTTAATCGTCATGCTATTGTCTTCAACGACATAAAATTCACAAAATTACGTGAATTAAAATTTCTCTTAAATGAAATATAAATAAAATAATATTTAAAGAATTGATGTATTTAATTAAAAGTTAAGATTAAATATATACGTCAATTACTAAAATACTATTTTTACTATTATTTTAGACTAAATTACATCTGTGGTCCCTTAATTTAATTTTAGGTAACGTATTAGTCCTTTATCTTTTTTTTTTCCGACATGGTCCTTTATTTTAATTTTAAGTGACAATTTGATATTTTATGTTTTAAAATTTCAACAAGGTTATCCTTTTTTATACAAAAATTCAAAAAAAAAATTCAAACAAAACTCATAAAATTAATTATATTCTTCAATATAATACAAATTTCATCAAATTCGTAACACAAATCTTCAAATAAACTCATATTTTTATAATTTATTTGATATTTTTAGGAATAAAGGACTAAATCGAAAAAAAAAAGATAAAGGACTAAAACGTTAACTGAAATTAAGTTAAAGGACCACATGTGATATTTAGCCATTATTTTATTTAAGATAAATAGTACAATCTTAGAGATAATTTTATTGATCAATTAGTATAATTTATCACCTAATTTGACATTTGTCTATAATTTTAGTGATCAATTTACTTAATTGTTTAAAAGGGGTAAGAATATAAATAAAGACACTGACACTTCAGTTTACAAATTACCTGCAAGGTAAATTCCAATATACTAATTTCATAAAAAAGTTAAAATATTGTATCAAAACTGATCCAAAGTCTAAATATGTAAATCGGAGCTTTAAATCTCAAAAGTTTGATTTTAAAAAAGGCTTCTGAAAATATTTGATCTATTTAAGTATAGAGTTAAATAAATTTTTAAATTTGATAAAATTTAATTATTTTATTTTTAGTTTTTATAAAAAATTTCATCAATTTTTAATCTTTAAAAAAATTTTGTTTTTTATTTTTTATCTTTAATTTTAAACTAAAATTATGTATCATTTGAATTTTTTATAGGAATATTTAGAACGTATTTTACAACTTTCAAACAAAAATTTAAATTTTTTAATAAATGACAAATTAAATACGAATTTTTCAGTTTTTTATGTTTAAAAATTCATATTTAATTTATTGCTATTAAAAATTTCTTATATTATCTCAAATATTACTCAAAAAGACACAGCAGTTGAAACAAAATCCATGACCAAAAACGAAAATTGAAAATTTTAAAGTATTAAAAGTTGATGAAATATTTCATAAAGATTAAAAAAAATAGTGAAATTTTATAGAAATTAAAAACTGAATTAACCTTATTTTTATTATAAAAATTATTAAAAAATTCTAATTATTTACAATATTGTTGATATAAAATTTGAGATAAAAAATAAAAAATAAAGTATTTAAAAGACTAAAAATTGATAATTTTTTTATAAAAATTAAAAACAAAATAGTACAATTTTATTAAAATTAAAAATTATTTAATTTTATATAATATAACAAATTAATTAATTATAGATATTCACTCAATTGATCGATATAAAAGTTGTGCATCCGTTTCCTCCGTCATTCAAACATCATGAAATGAAACTTTATTTTATTTTTTTATAAACCTAATGTTATTTTTTAGGCTAAATCCTTTAACTTAATCTCAGTTAACGTTTTAGTCATTTATCTTTTTTTTTTCTTTTTCCGATTTAGTCATTTATTCCTAACAATATCAAATAAAGTATGAAAATATGAGTTTATTTGAAGATTTGTGTTACAAATTTGATGAAATTTGTATTATATTGAAGAATATAATTAATTTTATAAGTTTTGATTGAATTTATTTTTTGAATTTTTGTATAAAAAAGGATAACATTGTTGAAATTTTAAAACATAAAATATCAAATTGTCACTTAAAATTAAAATAAAGGACCAAGTCGAAAAAAAGAAAAGATAAAAAACTAAAACGTTACATTAAGTTAAAAGGATCTGACTGATGCAACCTTGTTAAAAATATCTCCTAAATCAATTAAGCTTTAAAGTGTGCAACTGTCAGTGAGTTCATTGATTCAGACTTGCGGAGGTTGAACCGAAGAATCGTTCAACAAGTCTTTAATACTATTGAAGCTCAGCAAATAACTTGAATCGTTGTTCTCTGGAATTCCCCTTTTGGAAGAGCTGCTAGATGTTTGTAAAAATGTCACTGAGAGTAGTTTTGCTTTGGAGAAGTTAAGTTCAAAGTTCCCCAATTTGATTGTGCCGCCGTGTTTCTACTTTCTCGCATGCTCCTTTGTATTATAGGTATATTGCACATTCCTTACATTAAAATCTTGTGTTTTCTTTCAGAGTTAGGAAGCAAAGATAAAGGATGTAATGAGAAAGATTGGAGAATTTCTAAATTTAAAGGGAAGATGAGAAAAATGTTGTGATTTATTATAAGAGTTAATTGGTGCTTATGGTTCTTGATCCTTACTTAGAAAACAAATTTTAAAATAATTTAATATACTATCGAAATATCTTCACTGTTTTCTCCCATTTTCTCTCTATTTCAGCAGTTACATCTAACGGTAAACTAGTGAATCCCAATTTTTCTGTCATGGCGGGGGCTTCTTAAATCATGGTGGAGCATACGTTCTTTATCGTTGAAGAATACTAATGCTAATTTGGTTTTTCTGCAAATACTAATGTTGGTTTTGTTAGTAATTACGTTTACAAATGGAGAAATGTTGCTAATAAAGAGAAAATTTCACTCCTTTTTGCTAATAAAGAAAAGTATATTCACGAGGTGTGAGCTCAGTGGTAAAAGTTCATTGTGAAACATGTTGTCAAATTCATTGTGAGTTTGTGAATTAAATGAGCTTATTCTCTTTATCTTTAATTGATTCAATACAATGTTGTCTATATGAACTGTATTTTATTGCCAGAAACTCTTAAGTAATAATGTGGTCATCAGAAATATTGGACTATGGTATTGATTGATTTGAAGGTAAGACAATGTTGTGTACTGAATTTACCATAAAATAATTTGTAGTTCCTTCAAGATCTTTATTGGATTCAATGGGGTCCACGGAGAAAAGTATGATCTGAAAGTTCAATTTTTGCACATGGGGATAAAACTAAAGACATTTCTCGTTGTAAATTTATATAATTGAGATATCAGAGATAATTAAGGTCATGTTGCATTGTACATAGCAAAACCAATCAGACGTGTCTTTGATTCTTTTTCATTTTAAAAGCATACTAACATGAGGATTCAATATTTTTTTTTTTTTTTTGTAGAGGACACACTATATGAACTGGAATACCTAGGGACTACACCGACAAAAATGCTCCTGAAACGCTGGCTGCAATCCTAAAACTTGTTGATGAAAGAAAATATTATGCAGCTATAACAAAAGCGGCCAAATTGTTGGGAGGTCCTTCTGATGTATGTGTCATATACTATAAATTGATATAACTCTTCATGCAACCATATGAGAAACTGATCTATTTATTAGACTGATGTTAAGGTTAACAACCAAGGAACATGATATATAAATCAGAGGAATCCAAGTAGTTTTTTTTTTTCTACATTATAAATTTCATGCTTTTATTCAACTAGTACTCATTCATGAATTGTCTACTCCCTCACCCCACAAATTTGTAGTATTTTCTTATTAACCAGTTTAGAGTTTTAGTAGAATGCAAGGTTATTTGATAGTATACAAATTATGTTGTTATTTGGTGCTTACTATTGGCTGCCTGTTTAATGAACTAAAATTGCACATGATTTTGATCTCTTGTTTCCATTCATAACAGTGACACCATCGTTTAACAGTTCTTCAATCTGTTGACATCTATTCTTTCATTATATTTTGTTAAGATCCCTCATTGTCTCTTATATAGTTAAAGTAGCCTCCTTAATGACTAGGAACTCCTCCCTAATTTAATCAGAATTTTAATGTTGAATTGAAGCCTATTTGAGTCCTAATATTCGGCTACCAATAGATGTCCAGTTTTCCAATTAGACACATAGTATAGTATGTTCACCATCCAAATATCAAGTCATAAGTAGCAATTAGACACATAGTAGCAAATTTTTGAATTTGATTCCTCCACAGTTATTTGATTTTGTATCTTAATCGATATAATAAGCTTCAGAACAACTTGCTCTAATTATTTGGTTTTATTTGGGTACTACAGTTACTGAGGTTTCACTTGAGAATCTTACATTTTGGTTAGACTCAACAAAAAGTAAGTACATTTTCCAAACTACAATGTGTCTAATTGCTACCTATGACTTAATAGTTGGATGGGGAACATACTATAATAATAAATAATAGACAAGTTCATTAAAATATATTATCCAAATTGTCATAGTTTATGTACTTCACATTTCTATAAGATAGAGACGGAGTATCCACCTACATTGTAGAAACTTAGAATTTTGGTCTTCTGCAAATATTAGTAGTTTCTGGTCCAATACTAACTTGTCTTGCAGCTTTTGGTTCTATTATTTGTGTTTTGTTAATGAAACTTGGTCTGTAATGCTTGGGATTATTTGTGGAGCTTTGGCAAGTGTTGTTATTACATTAGAACATGGTGGAGACTAGGCTTTGTGAAGCATCATACATTTGGATTTTGGTTAAATGTATGGTAGTGACTTGTGAGACACTTATGTATTTCTTTTTATGTTAATTACAAATATCTTCATCTCTGTTTTGATGGATTTTTGCTTGAAATCTTATAGTAAAAAACATTATGGATTTTGAGGTGAGTACTATATGATTGAGAATTTAATGGGTGTATGGAAGCAGTCGAGAGACTTAATTTAAATAAATAAATAAAAAGAGTAGTGTCGGTCGACACAACAATAGCATCCGTCGAATGCAACTGCATTGCTTTGAGATTCCCAGGGCAAGTTACGACGCATATGCTAATCCGACACTAAATAATTTAGTGTTTGTTTTCCCTCTATTAAAAGTGCAAGAATATAAGAGAAAAAAAAAGAATTAGATACAAATTTAAAGTGTATATGATTAATACAAATTGTAATGAATAACTAGAGTTATATATATAGTCTTAAATTCTTTATTCTTTTATAATTCTAAACAATATAAGACTATTTCAATGTATAAAAATATCAATTAACTCTTCCTTTGGAGATTGTATAAAAAGATCTTTCATCTAGGAACAATTTGAGAAAGAAAAAAAAAAAAAGTTCTCCAAGATGAGACGCGGCTTTTTATGCTTTCAGAAACAAGAAATAGATTCTCATTTATTTATGTATTGTCACATCACCTTATAGAAAATCTAGTTTTTTAGGAACAAAAAGGTGTTTGAAAATTCAGTTTTTGATCCGCTAGTAGTTGCAAGTGGCACATGAACTACATCTAACCAATGTGTTTTTTGAATTTGATGGTAAGATGGTTGTTGGTTGTTTTAATGGCAAAATCCCTCTAACTTCTATTATTAATTTTATTATTGATTGTAAATTTTTTATTTTCCCAATCAGGGGAGTGTTCACTGAACTCTATTAGTCGTACTTGTAATTCAACAGCTCATAATTCAGTTGCAAAATAGATTGTGCATAATATTATTTACAGTAAATCAAACAAATAAATGCAAATGATAACATTGTGATTAATGTTGCTGCATAGTTCTTCCACCTAATTACTTGATTGAGACAATATTGATGCACTTTCCTTCTATGTACCTGCAATATATTCAATCAAATGATGAATATCATACTCTAAATCAAATTTTAAGCAGTTAACTAAAAATGTAAATAAAAATAAATAAAGATGACAAGTGATTATAAATAAAATAAAATAACAAGTGTTAAAATTTTGTTTTCTAGTTTCTAATATTTCGTTCGAGCCGTGGACCTACTTTTTATCTATAGGTGTGAGAAGATCATATATATACCTTGTAAATCATGGCAAGGACAGTTTTAATAATAGGCACCCCCTGTGGATATGAAAAGTTAACAATAGATAACAACATAGTCAGAACAATATTGGTCAGACAATAGAAGCTATATGCAAACTTTTTGACAACAAATTTTGGCTAAATATATCAATCGGTCTTTTTAAGTTATTTGTTTTCAACAAAGTTTCTTTAACAAGTTAGTTTTTTAAGTCTATAAATATTTACGTGGTTAATTTTTTTAACACATTCTATTTTTTAAAAAAAGAACATTAAAAGAAGATCATTTACGTAAATTAAATTGATCACCAAAGAATCTAAAACAAAACATTAAAAAAAAATTAAACTTCAAAATAAATATATTTAAATCTATTATTTTATCCGCCTTAATTGCATCTTTGACATTGTTAAATGATTTAGATGTTTCAACATTGTTGAACACAACAAAAAATTTATTTGTTGTTGATGATTGAAATTACAAAAACTTTTTTGTAACTAACTGTGTTAAAAGGTTAACCACATACATATTTATTGACTTAAAAGTATAACTTGTTACAAAATAATAACTTACACTATGGACGATCTTAAAAGAAAACTTTAAAAATTAACATTTAAAAATTAAATAATTTAAAGAATCAAATAATGCATTTAACCACAAATTTATAATTACAAAAGTATATGTCATTGCATACCTTTCCACCAGTCTCCTCTTACATCAATTCCTGAGTCATCTACTTCTCCATAATTCTTTGGCTATTATACAAAAAATCATTTTAGGTATGAGAATTAATATATAGAAAACAACTATGAACCTTATAAAATAGAATATCCTAAGTTATTGACTCTCAAGTAAAAAATAATGAATAGATTTGTCATGACTCATTGTTGGTGTAAAAACTTTACAAATATTTGTGGTCAAAATAAAATATTTTGAATAATTTGATAGTTATGATTGATTGAGAGTGTAATTTTTTTTTTTAATATTTAATGATTTAAATGATATAATCTAAGGTTTATGTCTTTGATACAATTTGTAGAGATATACATAAAAATTTAGAAAAATAAATAAATGTGATTTACCACTCACCAATGAGTTTCTTCCATCATTTTGTGTACTATGATAATGAGGATAAATGTCTCTGCCACCATAATTTATTGATGAGCAAAGATTACATGGTTCAATTCTTTGATCCTGGTAGATGAAACTCATATCGAGAGTGTTTGTTTTCTGAGATTCACCACCATAGCCCTTGGGGATGCCATCTATATTCATGTGAAACAAATCAAAAATATGAAAAGGAATATTATCCAAATCTATTTATTACAGAATTTTTCCTATATACTAATAAATAATGCAAAATCTTAACCAATTAAAGTTAATAGTTTCAAATTATAAATTAAAAGCTACAAATTTTTTTAATAATTAGCGGTCAAATAAAAAAAACTAATCATTACATGAATAAATCAATAAAATTTTGAAAAATGAATATATATACTTTAAATAAAAAAATATGATATCATTATTACATGATTTTGTCAATATTATATCTTATAATATTATTTTAAAAATTATAGAATATATTTTGTCAATGTATTCTATCTTAATTAAAATATTAAAGTATTAAAAAAAACTAATTATTACATGAGAAAGGAGGGTGTAATAAGTTGCACATACATATGCACCATGTATGAAAATCCATGAAAACATAGTCTAAAAGAGTGAATACTACCCTTTGTTCCAAGTATAGAGTCCCATGTCTCCTTGATAGTTCTGGCACTGATCACTTCAGATCGCACAGATTCTTTTCGTAACACCACCTAAATCAACACATACAAAAAAAAATCTCAAGTGCCATAAAAAACATTCCATATTCAATGAATTTATCACATGATTTATTGCAATAACCTAACTAATCAAATAAATGATTCAATGAAAATTTCTTTATTCTTTTTTTATAGACAAAACAAATTTATTATTGAAATTAATGCTTAAATGAACTTGTTAAGTTGAAATTTTTTTAAAAGAGAAATGATAAAAAAAAGTAACGTAAAAGAATAAAACCTAATAACTATTCATACATGTTTTGAGTTCGAACTCTAAACTTCTCTGTTCTCTGTTGTATACAAATTTATTTATTATTTTATCTAGACGAAAAAAAAAACTTACTACTAAAGACTATATTAAAAACTTGACGTACAATGATAAAATATTTTAAATTTAATGATATTTTTAAGTTAATCACAAATATATTTTAATTACAAAATTCGGTCGTTAAATTGATTGTTATAGAAATTGAAATAATCCAATTATTAAACCGGCAGCTAAATAGCGGATTTCTAATATAAAACATTACATTAGAGGATTGAGAAGAAAATATAGAACAAAAAACTCCACAAGAAGAAGATGGGTATGTTTCTTTGGAACCAAAGACTTCAGAAGTAAATGAAGAAGAAGAATCTTTATGCTTCTTATTTTCTTCCATGATCTTATTGAAATCACTACCACAACTATCTTTTGTTGAAATAACCAAAGTGAGAGTGTTTGTTATATATAGACAATTATGTCAACCACTGCCAAATAAAATGACTTAAAATGAGGAAAAAAACAATTATGTTTTTATTTGACAAGAAAGAGAACTTAAGGAAAGAAGAGAAATCATAATAGAATAGAAGAGAATAAAAAAAGAGGAAACAGAGAAAAAGAGAGTGCAAGAGTTTGTGTTTTTTCAAATCTAAGATCACACCAATTTATATATATATAAGCAATAAAAAATGGTATGTGCCGGTTTATTTTATCTTACTTGGAATTTTATTTTTAATTTTCCAAGAGAGAAACTGAAATATAACACGAGGATAGTGCTTCTTTTTTCTCTGCTTTTTTATTATTATTAATTTTTTGAGAAACTGAAAAACTGTGTATTATTTGGTTCTTTGGGTTGGACCACGAATTAGATAGCATGTGTATTATTTTGTCTTTTAGCATTCAAAAATAACTTTCGATGTGTATTGAGTTGATTGGAGGAGAAACACTTACATGATCATAATCCTAATTAAAGTTTGTTTGAGCACACATACAAAACTAAATCTATATCTGTTGACGCTAAATTTTGTGCATTTATTTTGAAATAAATATAATTCAATTATTTTAAAAATAATATTATTTAATTACCATTTTTTCTTTATTTTGTGCGTTTAAATATTGTATCTAAAATTTTGTGATCATATAAAATTGTATCTTAGTTAAACTCAAATTGTTAATAAATTTTAGATTAAATATCACTTGTGATCCCTTAACTTAATTTCAATTAACGTTTTAGTCCTTTATCTTTTTTTTTTCTTCTCGATTTGGTCATTTATTTTAATTTTAAGTGACAATTTGATCTTTTATGTTTTAAAATTTCAACAATGTTATCTTTTTTTTTACAAAAATTCAAAAATTCTTCAAAATTTTCAAACAAAATCCATAAAATTAATTATATTTTATAATATAAAACAAATTGAATCAAATTCGTAACTCAAATCTTCAAATAAACTCATATTTGTCATTATTTAATTAATGTTGTCGGAGATGAAAATATGAGTCTATTTAAAGATTTAAGTTATGAATTTGATGAAATTACATTATATTGAAGATGATAATTAGTTTTATGAGTTTTGGTTGAAACTTTTTTATGAATTTTTTGAATTTTTGCAAAAAATAAGGATAATATTATTGATATTTTAAAACATAAAATATCAAACTGTCACTTAAAATTAAAATAAAGGACCAAATCGAGAAGAAAAAAAAAGATAAAAGACTAAAATGTTAACTGAAATTAAGTTAAAGGACCATTGGTGGTATTTAGTCTAAATTTTAATTGAAAACGAATTGTTTAAGAGAATTTAAGTTTAAATATTAAGTGAAATAATTTTTAACGAAATTAAAAATAGATATTATTGGTACATCATAATCATTCAAAACTTGTTAAAATTCTAATTCTTGATTTTTTCACTTTACATTTTACTCACTTTAAAAATTCTAAATTTCTAGCGATTCAACTCCTTTAAAGCAAATAATTCACTATAAAAAGTTAATAAGAAAAAAAAAACTTCATATATGTATTTATTATTTGAAACTTGCGATAGTTGCAACGTAGTTACACTTTGTCACATTAATGTAAGTATTTTTATCTAAATTAGATGGAATAAATATTAAAATAGATTTTAATTTTTTTTAATTTAAAGATAATTTAATCTTTATCCGATGACCAATAAAAAAAATGAAAATAAGACAATAAATAGTAAAAGAAAAAAGACCAAGAAATGACCAATATTGAATGAAGAAGACAATTCCAACTTAGTACGTAACGGCATCTATCTATTATCTATTATACACCACATTTAAGGAAAGCCAATTCAAATTCAGCAACGCATATACTATTACTATACCATGCATTAGTTTCATGTAGAATTTCAGTTTCTTTTTTATAATAAAAGTTAAAACTCTAACCAAAACTGAAAAGGCATCGTATACGAGTAAATAATATGCTTTTGTATTATTATTATTTTTGTGAAAAATGTGCATTTATATATGGTCTCTAGGACCACAACATTTGCTGCTTAAAAGTTACAAGTCATTCCCCCATCTCGAATGAATTAATGAGTGTAACGTGTTAATATGAGTTTGAT
This sequence comes from Cicer arietinum, assembly GCF_000331145.2. NCBI lineage: Eukaryota > Viridiplantae > Streptophyta > Magnoliopsida > Fabales > Fabaceae > Cicer > Cicer arietinum. Next base: position 31,976,625 of record NC_021165.2, on the reverse strand, counting down.
GTTAGATCCACATAAAAGATTACATGTTCATTATAACATTGAATTCTTTTTATTAATATATATGATACATAATTTTAACAAATTTGTCAATAGGACTAACGCTCACAATTTTAATTATTAATTTGTTAATTTGCTCGAAAAGCTAAATAATGTGGATTTTATGATAAAAATGTGCAATATACAATATTGATCAAAATCCACGATTAAAATGAATAATTTTTTTTTTCTTTGATAATTGATAGATGGTGGAAAAATGTATTTAATGTTTTGTTAGAAATATAAAATGACAATTAAATTGGAAGTAATTACTTTTATTAAAATTTCATACAAAATAATTTCATCAAAAAAAAATCATACAAAATAAAATGGAGATTAAGAGAATGACAAAAAAGAGAAAATTTGTATAAAAGTTAGAATATTTTAATTTATATACACAGCACTTAAAGAGTTTTTACATTTTATTCATCCAATCACCACTATTATATGATTAAAGATATTTGACTTTTACCGTAACTCACTAAAATTATGTGTTGAGACAAAATCTCTCTCAAATGGTTTTAATGATAACAACATTAATTAAAAGATTATGATTGAGGTTAATGACTAATCTATGCTTTTGAGTGTATTCATATAAGGAAAACAAGTTATTAATCATTAAGACAAAAAGAAGAAAAAATTTGGTTAAAATCTGGAAAATGGAAAATGCTGAGGATGAAAAATGCTGAGTATGGAAAATGCCGAGGATGGCCTCACGAGTCGGTGAAACTGCAGTTCTGCATCCTCGCTGATTTGAATTACTTTTATTTATTAAACAAAGGCAGAATAATATTAAAGAATGAATTATTTGATTCATTCAAACAAAGACAAAATAGTATTAAAGAATGAATTATTTGATTCATTCAACAAAGGCAAAATACTATTAAAGAATGAATAAAGAAAAACTTTTGAAGAAAATGAGTAAGGAGGCAAAAGAAAGATACGAGGAAGGATTACACTAGGATGGATCTATAGTCAACATCTTGAAAAACATCCCAACACTTTTTGAAAGCAACCCATCATATCATAGGCAAAGGCTACTAGTAGACCTATAAGATCACTTTTGTGTGATTTAAAAATATTATAAAGTCAATCTTATATTTCCCACTCTTTAGCTCAGCTCAAATCTGAAGGTTTTGAAAAACCCATCCCCCGGCTTGTTTTCAAAACACTTGAAAATTTTTAACGCCAAAATCCCTATTCAACCCCCCTTCTAGTGATATTTAGCTACGTCATTATGCTCATAAATAATTATAAGACTTAATTGTAATTTTAGTTATCTTATTTTTAATGATTCAATAAATTGTTTATCCTATTTTAAAAATTAATAATTTTGCTTATTCCCTTTGGTTTTTTAATTAAAAAATGATGACGTAAAATATTTTAAATAATATGACATATGATATTATAATGTGAGTGATTAACACCTATGAAATTGAAATAAAACGCCGTAAAAACATAACTTTCAACTTCAGAAATTCATATTTTTAAATTAATTAATGACATATGAATAACTAATGCATTTAAAATATGTTAAATCGTTATTTTTTAGTTAAAAAATCTAAAAGAATGTCGACTTTTAAAAAAGATAAATCAATTTTGGTGAATTAGTAATAATAAAAGATCTAAAATGATAAATAAACATAATTATAATTTATTAATAGTGTAAAATTTTACATTAATAATGACAATTAAACTCTGAAAATAAAGAGCGAGACACTATGATTTTTGAAATTTAAATGTAGTTCAAACCCATTTATATGAGACAGAAAAGATGGTCAGGCCGGTGATGGACAGGGTTTCAACCACATTGTGATATCTTACTTCTAAGAAAAATTCTGAAAAAGAAAAGCATATACAGGGAAAGTCTTCGTGTGCCCTTTTTGATCCACTATATTTAACTTCCTTTTTTTCATATCTAGTTCTGAAGTTCAACATCATTTAGATTTGATGCATGTACCAATCTTTTACTTCAACAATTAGATTTGATCATAAAGTTGGTTTTTTTATACATAAATAAAGTTTTATTACAACCACACATTCATCATTATAGGTGAAACACTCTCTCTATCTTCTATGAATTGTTTCCAAATATAATACATCTTTTGCTAAAAAAAATAAATAAATGCATGAAACCCCTCTAATTAGAGACGTTGCTTATGGACCATATCCACATAACCAATCTACATGCATATAAAAATTATAACAGATTTTTATAACCAATTCATATAATTAATTAATCTTATAATCAATATTCTTTTTCAAAATTTTTCTCGAAACAAAATATAAAAAATCTCGTTTTCTTTGTAAAAAATTTGTTTGGAAAGAAAGTTTTAATTTTTTTTTTTTAAATTTTTTTCTTGAAAATAAAATTGACATTTTTCATAAGCCAAGTTTGTCGCTGTCACGCTAATGTAGTTGCCTATTTCAGCTTTTCTAGAGAAGAAAGGTTTGTTAAGGCCTTTCTATAAAGCTCAAACAACGAACCTAATGAATTTTGAAATATTGTAGGAGTTATTTCGAATGGTGATCAAAGGAATTTCCAAAGAAACAAAAATATATTTGACTCTTAGCACCTGCACCCAAAGTTTATCTGGCTCAACCACCCATTTGCCATGCCAATTTGGTCATGTACACTTCATTCAATAAAATCATTAGTGCTACAACACTAGTGATATGAAGAAAGAGAGTAGATCCATTTGGATAATTTATATATACTTATAATGGAATAATAATCTATTTGTCAAAAAAAAATGTAGTAATAACTTTTTTTTTTTTTTTAATTTAAAAATGATTTGATTTGAGTTAATTATTTAAAATATACTTTAAAGCGTAATAGTTATTTTACAACATTAAAAATGTAATAAATACATTACTTTGTAGGGTTAAATGAATTTTTAGTGTATAAAATTTTGAAATTTATATTTTAGTTCTTGTAAAAAACATTTATACTTTTAGTCTGTACAAAATTATAATACAAGTATTTTTAGTCTCTGTTAGAATATCAACATATATTTTTGAATAAATTTTTTATAGACATGTTAAAAATGAATTCAAAATTCAATTTCTAAGATCCATATTTTCGTTACTTTTATCTTGGATTTATTACATTTAAAAAATTTATATTTGATTTATCTTAAGTTAAAAAGATCTAAATTTTTATAGAGAAACTTTTTATAATCTAATAAATGTCCTTGTAAATAATTATTTAAAATTTTAAAAATTGAAGAACAATTAAACATGTTTCTTTCCAACAAGAACTATATATATCTCCTTGTAGGAAAATTTTATATGGACTAAGAAATGCAACTTTTTTATGGGAATTAAAAGTGAAAGTTGAAAATTTTACAGAGACTTAAAAATCATTTAACCCAAATTTGTATGTTCCACTTGTAAAATATAGGGAAGACATTTAAAACTGAAAGAAAAAGATTGAAGACATGTTGTGCATGCTATAGAGGCTAATCATGAAGTTGTTTCACTCAAAAGGTGTCTCTATGACCTTATAGTTCAAGAAGATTTTTTCTTTTGGAGACAGAGATAGTGATATGAATTCAAAATTCTGTCTTTCGACAACCACTTCTCATAAAAAAAAAAAATTGGTTAATTATCATGTAACGAAAATGAGATTATGAGAGCAAAATTCTTCTGAGTATAAATTTTTATAATTTTCTTTTATTATAACTAGTGTACTCATCCAATGTTGCCTAAGTTATACATCTATAACATTATGATTTGTATAATTCTTAAACTATTTGAATTAAAATTATAATCTTAATTAGTAAGGTGGAGAAAATCATAAAAAAAAAGTTAAATAAATTAATTGTTATGCTCTAATTGTTATACTCTAATTACAGTTGTTCAATGGATCGGTCATTTTCGATTCTCTTTAATTTGAATGGCCTAATAACATGAAATGACATGTTATGTCTCACCTGCTTCGTAATAATGCTGCAATTTATTAAGTCTGGTATCCCCACTCTGGACTATGTCGACCAATGGACAGTTTGACCTATTTTTCTTTTAATATTTTCATATTTTAATTAATGAAAAAAAAAAAACAAATTTATAATACAAAAACACCATCGGTTAGAGATAAGGAAATACAATTATGACATATAACACCTCATAAGTGAAGTAACAAATCTATGGTTTAGTTTAGAGTATTTCTTACAAATACAACTTCCGAGGTAACAAAATAATAGATACAAAGAAATTAAGGTGGATAATACTTTTCAATAAAGAGAGCAAGAAAAGAAAAAAAAATCTAATTTGTTTATAGAAAAAAAAATTGGTTATTTTTAAAATGGACCACTCTAAAATCTAGAGGGTGAGTACAGTCCGACCTCATTTTTAAATTGAGCGCAAAACACTCGATTGTTTTTATGGATTAAAATTGAGTTGTTTTTAAACCGCATTTTTTATAGTCCAACTCAAACTGAAGAAAAATTTCCCCTGTACCCCCATTTTTATACCTATACCCCCATAATTTTTTAAAAATGACAATTATGCCCTTATTAATTCAAATATTTTTTTTTTTAATAATTTCATCTTTTCCGGAACTACAAAAAAGATTTCCGGTACACACCTTATTTCCGGAAAACTTTTTTCAAGTTTTCCGGTACAGAAAGTTGTTACCGGAAAACTTTAAAAAAGATTTCCGATACAGAAGTGAAAAATTGTACTACCGGAAAACTTCATTCCAAAGATTTCCGGTACAGAAGGTGTTTCCGGAAAACTTTCTCAAAAAGATTTCCGGTACACACCATTTTTTTTATTTTTTTTTAGTCAATAATTAACGCATCATAAATATTAATTAACACACATAAATATACCATAAATAATTAATAATTAATACACCATTCAATAATTAATACACTGTTAATATACCATAATAATTCATAATTAATAATTAATACTCCTTCCATAACAAGATCTACAAATTAGTTAAAATTAAATAAATACTAATATAATAAAAAAAATAAAACAAAAAAATTGTTTTAAAAAATATTTAAAAAAAAAATCAAACAACTACCGGAAAACATGTGGATGAAGTTTTTCGGTGGTTTCCGGAAATGTTACGTTGAAGTTTTCCGGAAATGATGTTGTGTACCGGAAAACTTTTTTCAAGTTTTCCGAAAATGATGTTCTGTACCGGAAAACTTTTTTCAAGTTTTCCGGAATGAAAGTTGTGTACCGGAAAACTTGAAAGAAGTTTTCCGGAAATTTTTTTTTTTGCTTGTTATTTCTGTTCCGGAAATGTTAAATGAAGAAATAAAAAAAAAATTATATATATGAGGGTATTTTAGTATTTTTCCTTTACTTTTGGGGGTATAGGGACAAATGAGTGGGTACAAGGGAAAATTTTCCAAACTGAAATGAAAGATTGGCTCCAACACGTTGAGACCGACCTACTTTGACCATTATTGCTTTAATTAATCAAATCAACAAAAAAAAAATTATTTTAATAATTTAGTTTCGGAACATCTACATGTTAATATTTGATTAGATATATGTGTAAAAGATATTTACTACAACAATATATAAACATTAAATTAATAGTTTAAATTCAAATAAATGATATTATTAGTAAAAAATACATGTGTAATTTGTTGCGATATTTAAACATGATAACAAAAAAGTTTTTTTTTTTTTTTTTGACATAAAAACTATTAGAAAAGAAGCAGACAAGTGTTATAAAAGGGTAAAAGTGTGATTTGCAGAGATAAAATTTGAGATAATTTAATAAAAAAATTAAATGAAATATTTGAAGATAGAATCTAAATAAATATGGATAGGGTTTTTTGTATAGGAAAATAGATATCGATAGGTTGTTGAGATTATATGGCTAGATATCGATAGGTTGTTAATAATTTATTTGGAAACCATAAATTATTTTAAACAAGTAAAATTATTAAAAAAAATTCAGAAAATAACAAAAGATTCTTTTTGAAAAAAAAATTAATGCAATCAATTTCTTTCAGGAAAATAAGCAATTATTCTTATAAAATGCTTGTATGTTGAAAGATCAAACATGGAAAAAAGGAATGAACAACTCATTAAGAATAAAACAAAGGGGATAAAAAAAAGACAATGGTAAAAAGAAATAAAATTAGACCAAGCATGGCATCAATCAATTGGACTATACATACATATAAGGAAAGCCAATTTTAAATTCCAAAGACTATACAATACCACTTGCATGTTTCAATTATGTGTTCCTTGTATAATAAAAATTTCAAAACTAGAATCAAAAGTACATGTTTTAAGAGTAAAAGAGCATGCAATTATCAAGCCTCATGGACCATCATCTTGTGGCTTACAAGTTAGTTAAAGGTTCTTGGAATTGTGTAATTATAAACGCCAAACATTTTTCATCTGTCACTTTCTACACTCACACAAGTGACACAACTCCATTTAAGGTGCACGAGGAAAATTTTGTGTAAGGGAAAAAAACTTGTCGTTTATTACATTCATCATGCCGAAAAAGTACAAAACAACAATTTTTTAGTCAAAAAGAACGCTATTAACCGTTGGTTTTTTTGGCACTATTATATAGCTAGACAACACTTTGAAACAGAACAAAAGTATTGTTATACCCATTGCTTTAAGCGTGGGCCTGAAACCTCCCGTGGTCTTATATTTCTAGAGTTATTAAATTATTATTTTACTTAATAGTTAGTAGTATGTATTAATTGTTGATTTAACTCATAGTTTTAGTTTCTTTATTTTCATTAATTTATTTAATTGATTTATGTATTTTAAAAGTTGACAGTTTTGATCTATTTTTTAATTTTTAAATTAAAAAATGACGATTTGATATATTTTAAATGATGTGATATAGGATTTTATGATATAAAATAATCTAGATCCATTAATTACTCATATGTCATTAATTTATTTACAAAAATAAATTTTTTAAATCAAAAGTTAAATTTTTATATGATTTTATTGCGATTTCATGAGTGTTAATCATTTTATGTCATCGTATCATATGTCACGTTATTTAAACCATGTCACATTACAATATTTTAGTTAAAATATGGAATGAAGACCTAAATTATTAGATTTTAAAATAAGAGTATCACTTTTGTAAATTAATAAAAGTAAAACGACTAAAATTATAATTAAATATTAATTGTTTTCTTAATGCATGCGCGACATATAGAAAAATGTAACATGTTCATGCTATTGTTGCACGTGCTGAAAGAATTTTTATTAAATAGAAGTCATTAAAATTTTATTTATGATTTATTAGTCATCACTTTAGTTATTTGATTGCAACTTGCATCACTTTAATTATTTTATTGATGATTTTACAATAAAAATACAAAAAATTAATATAATAATTACAAGAACGTCATTTTATTAGTTTGTCCATGATATTCAGAATATTAGAGGCGACCCTATGTTATAGGGTCAATTTAAACAACACATTTACATAAGAGCATAAAAATATCACATTTGCATAATTTGTTTTTTTATCGTATTTTTGTACAAAGAGCATAAAAATTTAATATCTAAAACTTCAAAACAACGTATTTAAATTTTGTAAGATTTTGAATAATGTATAATAAAAGTTCAAAATTACATAATTATCATATGTTCCTCTAAAAACTAAATTCATGACTGTATAAACATTGAAAATGGTATTTACTTTAGAAATGCTTCATCTAAATCTCCTTCATTCACATTGACCTCCATAAGAAAACAACACTTTTACTATCAGCATCTCATCATTGCCTAACTTTTTTCTATCAATACGACTTCACGAGCCATTTTATTGCTAAATATGAGAACATAAATAATTATAGCACCAGGACAAAATGGAATGCTAGTTGCAATCAAATATCTAAAGTGATGACTACTAAAAAGACCCAACAAATACAGTATCAACTGGCACTAAGTCAATAATAGTTAAGAACTACAATTTCTTACTCCCAAAACATGGCATTGCAGTTAAATCCATAAATCACTTCATTCATACAGATTCAACGAAATAAATAAACAAATGTTTAATTATGCAAGTTTCACCGTAAATAGGAATCACTTTAATTTAGTATCTATAAAAAAAATTCTCAAAATATATCTTTTTATAATTTCAAAAAACTTTAAATTTATTTTACTGACGTGGCTTGTATGATATGACTAGTAATATAGAATTTTTGGTGACGTGACAACGGTTATATAGATATCAGGAGCTAACTGGAACTTTCAAGTTGAATCATTAAAAACATATAAAAAGCTAAAAAAATTATCTTCTTTGACTCAATCTGAAAAGTACAAAGAATCCAACAATATTCATCTTCAACTCAAAAAAAAAAAAAAAACAGCAAAATCAATTCAATTAGAGATACAAAAAAAAAAAAAATAGTTCAACTACATAAACAACAACAAATTCGCTCCCTCAATCGCTTCACTCATAACAAAAAATCATCACCTTCAACCTATAAATTCATCACCACCAATTCAAAAAAAAAAAAAAAAGTTTAAATATGGAACCAAACACTCACCAGATCTTGATCCAAATGGTAGAACGAGGAACACAAGAAGGGGTTGAATTGTATTCTATTTTAAAAACATTTTAATAATATTAAAACAATATGAAAATAGAGTAGGTAAAACAGAAACACAAAAGAACACAATCAAATTATCTTGGTTCACAACCAACACGATAACTATGCCTAGTCCCTTAAAACTTAAGGATTTAATTCACTAATTGACCAACTGAACGACACTTCCACTAAACATGTGCTAGTGAAACTGAATGTGTTCAAGTCTTTTCAACCTTCTAGCTTAGTATAGTGAAGTTGTTGACGAATGCAACCACTACTGGGTTAAGTTACAAAAACAAAATGTTTAAGGGTTTCTAAATGACTCTTATAAGAGGGTGTTTACAAAGTTGCATTATCATAAAACTGTTTCTCAACACTTAGACAAAATAAAAGATAGAGAGTAAGAATGCAAAGACGATTGTATTGTGTTTATTGCAGTGTGTTGTTGTTGTTGTACCAATAAGGCTTACACATCCTTTTATAGAGAAATTGCAAGGTTCCCGACCTTTGTTTTGATTGTAAGAAATTAACATCTATCATGAATTTTCATATCAAATCCTCATAGATTGATTCACCATTAATCCTTATCCAAAAATAGTATTTGTAATTGATTATGCATATCTTGATATGGAGACAGAGACATTAGATGATATCATGATCAGAGTATGTCACATAGACCTTCAAACAAATAACAGATTCAGAATGTTGAGCAGCGGATGCACAAAAATTTGTCTTCTTAAGAGCGTTGATTTTTCATCAGAGCATAGACTTTTAAACATTGACTTTTTTTTGCAGAGTATTGACTTCATAACAGAGTCAGACGATCAAATGTTTGACGCAATTATAAGAGGCAGACTAATTAGAGCATTGCTTGCATAATAGATCACCAAAGGCACGTTTCAAAGCACGTTCACCAGACTTAGAATACAGAAAGTAGACTAGAGTCTTGGTGTTCATTTAACTTAGTCCAAACATCAGAAGATGCAGCGTAAAATCATTGATAATAATTGATATGAGAACTGCACACTTATACATAATATTAGTGCTTTAAATTGTTCCCACAAAATAATTTTGTTATAATCAAAACAAGTAAGGGTCATAGTTCTTCAAACCAACTCGGTTTTAATAATCTCCCCCTTTTTTATGATGAAAAACATCTATTTTTGTGAATCATTTTTTAATTTTAAAGGAGTAAACAAAAATTAATGTAAAATATCATAACAAAGCTCGCCCTTAAAATATGTATGTTTAATCGTAAGAGAAATATTCTGAAAAGATAATTGATGAAATTAAAAAGAACATGAAATTTTTATTAAAAATGTTCTCAAAACATATTCTCCCCCTTTTGTTATCAAACAAAGTAAAGTCATTTCAAAATAAACCTGATATGAGAGAAGTGCACATTTAAAATATTAGTTCTTTAAAATAAGTAAGAGTCATAGTTCTTCAAACCAACTTAGTTCTTATACAAATGCCCCTCAAATTTAAAGTCTCGAGCCAAATACTCTCTCACTATCACCAGAGTTGGAACCAAAAGCCCAAAAAAAAAGAAGTGAAAACACAAAACATTGGAGGTTTTAATTGTGTTGATCACTTAAAATTTTTTTTTTAATTAATTATTTACCAAAAGCTTATCTTCATTTTAACGCAACTAAGTAAAATACATATTGAAGATAAAACACAAAGAACTTTAACGCAAATATTTTTATACTAGTTCTCAACAACTATTGTTACATCTAGTCTTCTCATTATACATAGATTTCGTCGTAGTACAACCGTAGTACAATCAGTGACTTAATCCTCTAAAGCATTCTTAACTCTGTCTCTTCATACTTTGAGTATTCTCGAGGCTTCTCCAAGCTAACTAGGGTTTGAAGCCTCTCTAATCTTACCAAAAATGCAGTATGTAAATTCCTCAAGATTATTGGTTTCACTTTCCTCTTGAGTTAAGTATTCTTTTTTCTGCATCTCTAGACCAAGTTTTATTCAAGGCCTCTTCATATCTACTAGAAGTACAATCTTTGTATCCCCTCAAAAATCCTAGCTTCACTAGCCTCTTAAGTTGAATATTCTACAATGCTTCTCCAAGCTCCCTTTTCTACAAAGGTTGTTGCCACTATCAGTTCGATTACAAAAATTTGAGTTTGTTCAAATGTGAACACAAAGTCATCCTAGAATTCTACAAATGAGAGGCTAGTAATAACATAGGACAGTAGTATTTTTTCTAATAAATAACACATGAAAAATTATTACTAACTAACAGTTACTTATGTCACTATCGTAGGTAGTGATAACTTAGGTTTTGAATTAACAATATTAATCCAACACACTTAAAGTAACATGTTAACAAATAATTGTTCTTTGGCTTTGTTATCATCATAACATCAATTGAAGGTATTTGTATCTAAGCCATACTAATTATTACATTTAATGTGTAAAACAAATACTAAAATGGAAGTTGCGGTATTCGGAGGATTTGGAGGCAGTTTGACATGAAATATTATCCCACTAGTATGGTGTTTTGACTAATGTTTATTCTTCCGGTGCATGCTTTGTTGGAAATTTAAAAAATTGCTCAATATGGTGGAGATACTTAGTTTCTAATGGGTAATATGTTAGAATCAACTTGATTTCAAGAACAATGACCCTTAATTATTTTGATGATAACAAAAATTATTTTGTTGGAACAATTTATTCCACCAATGAATTATTTAAGTGCGCAAACCCTTTTTCATAAACCTTAAAAGACCTTACGCTGCATTCTTTGATGAATTGAGAAAATAAACAAATAAATCTACCACAATGCTTTGAAGAATTTGCTAAGGCTATGTCTAACTATGATAAACTCACTCTCAACTCGCCTTTGATGAATTTGATAATATAAGCTCGCTTTGATTATTCTGCATATGATGAATTTGGCAAACTAGTTGATTGCCTGACAAGGCCAACACCCTGATAAAAACTCAACTTTGTTAAGTCAAACATTTGAGCTCAGAACTTTGAAGAAGCCAACACTTCAATATCCTCTAATCGTCACAAGTTAGATTTATCATTTGACTGAAGAAATGCATGATGTCCTCTAAAAATGCAATCTTCTAGTTTTTCCACTACTTCTATCAAGATATGTTGAATCAATTATGAATATGAATTTGGACAAGTCCTTAAATGTTGATTCTAGATCTCTAAAGATTTGATGAGTCATTATGTTACATGTTGATTTCATGCAATCATATTAAAGTTAAGAAACCCTAATAACTTTGAAGTCTCTATATAAAAGGAATTTTGATCTACAATGCAAAATATGCATACGGAAAACTTATTGCCGTCATATATAGCAAGTCGTGAAAAACCTTGTATTATTTCTAAGTGTTGAGAAACCTTGAATACGTTGTAAGAGCATACCTAATAAGCATTCTCTTGTAAAAGTTTTTAAGAAAACCGTCATAAACACTCTTTGTAATTTAGCCTAGTAGTAGTTGTCGTTCTCAACAACTTGATTGTACTAAACTATAAGGTTGATAAGACTTTAACACAATCAGATTGACTTATCGATGTTTAGTTTACATGTCATACTTTTGGTGATTACTTGATTAAATCCTTTTAGGGTGATGGGACTATACATAGCTACCGTGTTGGTGTTGAACTAGAACAAATTTGTTTGTGCTTCCTCTCTTTATCTCTTTATTTGCTTTTACTTTTGCTTTTTCTTTATCATGTTTTATTTTATCATTTGTTTTTAAAACCTTGAAAACACAATTCAAACCCAATTTGTTGTGTGTTTCTCTCTTCAATTGGCATCGTAGCGGTCCTTGATAGCGTTTCAACAAGTGTATTGAATAATTGGAAGTAATAATTAAAATGGTAGTACCGAGTGTCCAACTCAATGATTGCGTTTTACTATCAAATTATATTTAATTACTAAACTGAACAAAAAGTTTCCAAATTGATTGAAATATTATTTGAAATTAACAACAGTAATAAAATTGATCTTTTATAATGAGAAAAATGTCAGGGATGAGTTTCACTTCGAATCCAACCTTGGTGTCTAATTTGATCCTAGTTGTTGAATTCCTTTATTGAATTATTACCGAATTCTTTTTATTATTCTTGCCCTAATGTCTTAGTGACAGAACCTTTAATTCTAAAGTAACCCCTAATTCCTTAGTAGATTTAAGATTAGAATTAAGCATTACCGTATAGAAATTCTCTTGTAAATTATTGCTTTGCAACTAATTTAATTGGTTTCATGACCTGCATCTATGTCTAGACTACAAATTCATGAATTTCTCATCTCAAGCATTCGTAAAGTCCACTTCCGTTTCAAAATACAAACCGTAGAAAATTTTAATGTTGATCAAGCAATAAAAAGCATTAAGCACAGAGATGAGAAAAATAATTCAATAAACTCATTCATATAACTAGAAATTAAATCATAAAAATAAGGGTTTCATCTTGTTTCACTCATCCATAACAAATAGGGTTTAGTTTCTCATGACAGAGATAAAAAAGATAGAGATTAGAGAAGAATTACAAGAAGGATTCATGAATGATTCTTGATAAAACTGCTCCAATGATGTTAGAAACGACCGTCTAGGGCGCAAGTCTCCCAACTTCCCAAGAGTAAAAAAGATCCCTAAACAGTGTAAATTGCGTTTTTATGAATGCTGATGCGCGTCGCACGCCCCAGGCGCAGGATTTGTGCTCCAAACGCACCTAGATAGTGCTGAAAAGCTGGAAATGCGCCTCAGGCGCAGTTGGCGCGCTTCAGGCGCACAACATCTGATGTATGACGTATATTGCATTTTACTCCTCTTTTGAGTCTGAATTTGGTGTCGGTATCTTCATGAAAGTTGTAAATATGGATCTTAGCTTTCAGTTTCACTTGGTGTGACTCCAATTAAACATCTACAACTCCAGATATGGCTGAAATACTCCACATATGTCATGTTGATTTCTCACCAAAAGTCAGCACTGCACTAAAACAAAGTAACAACGCAAAACTCCGTAAAATCTCTACTTAATCAAGGAAATAAGAACATAAACATTTTATTAAATCAAATAAATAAAATTAACAAAATATATCAAATAACTCCTTAATTTAACTAATGATTAAAGATAAATAAGACTAAAATAGAGAGAAAATAGTGATTAAAGATAAATAAGACTAAAATAGTGATCAAACTCAATTTTCAAAGTTCCAGCTACTACAAAACATTCATCATGCTCCATTGTTGCTTACAAAAAAAAAAAACAAACACAATTTGTACACTTTAGCATTCATTCATCAAGTTCAACTCTCTCTTTACACAATCTCACCAAAGTTTCTCTCAAGTGTTTAGAAAGGGTTATGAATTTATCACTCAAATCCTAGAACATGCATCACGCTACCATAAGCTTGAAAAAATTCTAGTTAGCAATCACAATGCAGTAAACACATGCATTTTTGGAGGACATTCGGGTTGTAATGGGGCATAGGTAAGGGTATGACATTTTGGGATAGTAGGCTTTACTACTTGGAGTTAGGCATACATTTCCAAATTATTCTACCATTTTTTATTTTTCTTCACCTTTTCATTCTGAAGATTCTCAAACGTTGACAAAAGAACTAAGAAGATATTATTTACCAAAGTACACAAACTGATTTTTTTTTCTTCTTTTTTTTTTCTTTTTTTCTTTTTGTGAGAATCACCACCCCAAACTTAAAAGGTTGCTATCCCATGAGCAACCCCAAACTTAGAAATTTATCAAGATAATAAAAGGTGATTTAATTAAAGTTAGGTATTTGGCTTGTAATGTGGCAAATAACCGAAATAAAAGGGCAAGGCTCAAAGGGGCTAGCAAAGGATAAAATTTTCATAGGGTAGTTAGAAAGGCTCAAACGACCAAACAAAATTGCCTCAATGTATGCATAAATTACAAGTGATGCAAGTCAGAATTAGTGCAAGTTCTAGAGGAATAACACATGTCTAGATAATCACACAACAAAGAATTTAAGTGTTTAGGCTCAAAAGCTCACAACTAGGATAATAAGAGAGAGTATTGACAATCAAAATAAAGCCAAACATGCCACTACAAAATTTATTTAGTTTATTTTTTTTATTTTTATATGATCTATGGTGTTAGCAGAAACATTAGAAAATGTATTGGTTACGAGGAACTAGAGGAAAATTCTGAATTTAACATATCTGAAACTACTTGCTCCTATTGCTTAAAGAACGGTTGTAATAAAAGAACTTTCCTATGTTAAAAATATGGAAAGAAAACACACGTTTCAAAACTAGGAAATCAATACCCAATCAAATGTGGGTACCTCATAACAAAATAATCTATCTTGCAGATATCCTTAAAAATAAAGTTGAAACACCAGTCATGGTACATGGGCAATAGATTATCACGATACATGATAGGAGAAAAGTCTATGTTCAAAAACCTAACCCTCAAGGAAGGAAGATTATGAGAAAATTAGAAGGGTAAAATCACAGGTTGTGGCACAATAGGTAGTGGTTCTCTTTCCTCTATTAAATATGTTTTACTTGTAAAAGGACTTATGCATAATTTGTTGAGCATAAGTTAATTAAGTGATAATGGTTATGATGTTGTATTTAATCAGAATTCTTGTAAGGCAGTTAGTAAAATAACTGGATCTATACTATTTACTGGTGAGACAAAAAAAATATATACAAAATAAATTTATCAAATTACGAAGAGCAAGAAGTAAAATGTATCATATTTTTGAATGGCAAACAAATGATCTAACACAAAAGGTTGGGACATGCAAGCTTGAGATTAATATCAAAATTAAAAAGAGTCAACCTAGTCAAAGGTTGGCCAAATATGAATTATGAATCAGATGCTCTTTGTGATCATGCTAGAAAGAGAAACAAACAAAATCATCCTTCGCTTCAAAGAATGTTGTTTCCACTTCTAAACAGCTTGAACTTTTTTACAATGATTTATTTGGTCCCGTAAGGATTGTTTCTGTTAGTCATAAAAAGTATGCACTCGTTATCGTTGATGACTATTCCATATGGATATGGGTAAATTTCCTTAAACACAAGGATGAGTTTGATGACTTTTCATCATATGCATATTTTTCATTGTTTTTAGTCATATTTATCTCTAATCGTTAGTTAATTTAAGGAGTTATTTGATATATTTTGTTGATTTTAGTTCTTAGATTTAATGAAATGTTTATGCTCTTATTTCCTTGATTAAGTAGAGATTTTTCATAGTTTTGCGTTGTTTCTTTGTTTTAGTGCAGTGTTGAATTTTGGTGAGAAATCAACATGACCTATGTGGAGAATGTCAGCCATATTTGGAGTTGTATATGTCCAATTGGAGTCAAACCAAGTTCACATAAAAGCTAAGATCCATGGATACAATTTTCATGAAGACACCAGAGCCAAATTCAGCATACGTCATACATAAGAGGCTTTGCGCCTGGGGCGCATTTGTGCACCGCTAACTCTGTCAAATAGCGCTTGAAGCGCAAATCCCGCACCTGGGGTGCTTATCACGTGAGTGAGTGTATAAAAACGTGTTTTTATTACTTTTTAGGTATCTTTTTTACTATTGGGAAGTTTGGAGACTTGTGCCATAGTAGAGAAACTCATAGATGATTGTTTCTAACACCGTTGAAGTAGTTTTATCATGAACCATTCATGAATCCTTCTTGTAATTCTTCTCTAATCTCTATTTAAAACAAAATTTATATAATAACTAACCTATCTTAAACTAACCTAAGTTTTAGAATTAAGATATAATAACTTACGACACAAAAATTAGAGACAATTGGTGTATTTAAACACGAGTCAGTATTAAAGAAAATAAAAATATCTATATAAAAAATAAATAAAAAATTCATATTAAAATTTAAGACTATTCCACGATATGGAACCCAAAAAATAAGACTCGATTTTAAAATTTAAATCAAAGTTCAACTTGTCATTTGCATGGATATGATACTAACAATTATGATTTTTCAAAATGAAGAAACCAACTTTTGGATTTAATGAAGAGTTTTAAATAATCAAGTAAAGGCCAATCAATTTTAGTAATTATTTAGAGACAATTGGTGTATTTAAACACGAGTCAGTATTAAAGAAACTAAAAGATATCTATATAAAAAATTAAAAATAAATAAAAAATTCATATTAAAATTTAAGGCTATTCCATGGTATGGAACCCAAAAAATAAGACACGATTTTAAAATTTAAATCAAAGTTCAACTTGTCCTTTTTATGGATATGACACTAACAATTATGATTTTTCAAAATGAAGAAACCAACTTTTGGATTTAATGAAGAGTTTTAAATAATAAAAGTAAAGGCCAATCAATTTTAATAATTATTTAGTTTTTTTTTTTTTTTTACAATTACAATTTCTCTTGAGTAGTGTTTTAATTCTCAAATGCACAGGTAAAATGTACACCTCTTGAAGGTAGTCATTGCTCCCCTAAAATTAATGTAGCCACACTGAAATTATTAGCCCGACTTGAATCATTTAACACGTGAAAGCTTGACCATTTCACTCAATTTTGTAGGTTAGTTCAATGACAATAATTATTATACTCTGCATAATACAATGTATCCAAATATTGATATAGATTCCATTGTAGCCACCCCTAAGGACTCAATACCTCGCTCATATAAGTTTGTATGAAAAATATGGTTGAATAGGGCTTCCATGGTCTGCCAATAAATGTTAAGGTTGAATTAATATATGATAGAATGTCAATATATGCAGATATGTTACAAAATTGAAATGAGAACGCACATGATGCTCCATTGTGTAGTCCTCCTTGAGCTGTGACTGTGCTCTGTTGTCCATGCAATCCTTTTTTACAAGTATTTGGCAGCTTTGAAACACTGCTCTAGCATACCCAAATATGGTCTACAGTTCCACTAATTTGGCATTCTCTGTAAAATTGACGATTGATGTTGACAAGTAAACTGTCTTGATAATCAAAGATTCCACATCTATAGAAGACAGATAAGTCAGAGTCTGAGCATAGAACCACTACTTGGTCATTTTCGGGCCCAACAGTGTTCTTGAAAGAAATGTCTTGTGCTATGATCCTTGCACCCCTAACATCTTCATACAGAACAATATAAACATGTGAGAATTATGCAAGAGGTTTCATCATTACTAAAATAAAAAATACAAGATAATAATCTTTGAAAATTAACATACATATTCATTTGTGTTTACATCACGTAGTTGCAACACAGATATGAAGGTTAATTTACATAATACTAATTAAACTATGTTAAATAACTTCCTTTAAATCTTTGAATCTAACTAATATAACATTCCTAAAGCAACAACTACATAACATAGCCATGGTTGAGAGAGCAATATAAAAGGACAAACTAAAAAGTAATTTCAATCAAAGGTAAGCTGCACTTTAAGTGATCAATGATGGGTTAGCAAAACTTATATTGAGTTGTTGGAATTTCAATAGTTTACGTGGACACAAGGAGTTTCATTAATTTCTTAATGAATTTGGCTAGTAAAATATATCAAAAGTGTGAATCAGGAATTGATTAATTTCATTAATTATATTTATCAATTTATACTTAAAATAAGTTACACAAATCAGAAATTAATTTGTTCTCATTAATTGTAATTATTTGTTATAATTACATGTATAGAATATAATCTCTATTTATACGAGGAATAACAATGAGAAAGGCATCAAGCCATTTTTACTGACATGGTATCAGCTTTTTACGATCCTAAAATTCTTGGAGTTTAGGTTTTTGAAATCCCTTTATGCTTTCTTGCTCGTGGTTTCTTGGTCTCGGTTGTCATTGTTCTTAACTCTTGCTTGCAATCTTATTCTCCTTGGTCGTAATTGAATTTTTGCTTCAATTTGTGATTTCGGGATTAAGTCTGTTCGTCGTCGAATTTGTTTGCTTGTGTTTCTGATTTCTGCTTCGATTTTGGCTCGTGATTCTATTTGTTCACTTATTCTTGTTCGCAAGTCTAAGTTTGTGCACGTGTTAGGTTCCAACCTAGTGCAATTTGTGATTCTGTTATGTTCATGTATTGTTGTCCCGTCCATTTTGTTGTTGGCTGCAACAATATTGGTTTTCATGGCTTTGGAAAAAGAAAAAGATCAGTTTTGTGTTCGCTTCATCGACAAGAACTACGCTACTTGGGAATTTCAACTCAAGATGTATGTCAAAGGGAAGGAATTATGGAGTCACTTGGATGAGGTTTCTAAGGCACCAATAGAGGCAGTTGCTTTAGACGCGTGGGAAATCAAAGATGCTCAAATTATTTCTTGGATTCTTAGTACTATTGATTCTCAAATGATCAATAATTTACGCTCTTTCTCAACTGCCCAAGAAATGTAGAATTATTTGAAGCGTATTTACAACCAGGACAATACAACCAAATGTTTTGAGTTGGAGCTAGAGATAGCCAATTACAAACAGGATAATTTGTCTATTGAAGAATACTATTCTGCTTTTTTAAATTTGTGGACATAACACTCTGCCATTATACATGTTGTTGTTCCCAAAACTTCTCTCGCGGATGTCCATGATGTCTACAATACAAGTAGGAGGGATCAATTTCTCATGAAGCTTCTCCCGGAATTTGAGGCTATTAGAGGTGCTTTACTGAATAGGAGTCATGTTCCCTATTTGGATACATGTGTTGGTGAGCTTCTTAGGGAGGAGCAACATCTCCTTACTCAAGGAACCATGTCTCATGATGTTTTTGTTTCTGAACCTGTGACAATTGCATATGCTGCCCAGAGTAGAGGTAAAGGTCTTGAAGTTATAGTAAGAAGTTTTGTAATTAATACAAATAAAAGGGTCATCTCATCTCTGACTGTCCCGCACGTGCCCCACGACCCACACAATGTCTGGTGTAGGCATTCCATGCCACGACAAGACATGTAGTTGGTCTTTCTTCCAGTGGTGCATCTGAGGGCGGTACTATTCAGCCTGAAATGATTCAACAAATGGTTTCTTGCATCAAATCACATGACAGGTTCGTCTGCGTATTTCCACAATTTACATTCTTATAACGACAATCAAAAAATTCAAATTTCTAATGGTAATACCTTCCCCATTACGAATATTGGTGACATCAACTCTAATTTTCGGAATATGCTCGTATCACCCGATCTTGCTTCCAATTTATTGTCTGTTGGTCAATTGGTGGATAACAATTGTAATGTTAATTTCTCTCGGTCTGGTTGTCTTGTGCAGGAGCAGGTGTCAGGGAAGGTGATCGCGAAGGGGCCTAAAGTAGGAGATTGTTCCCACTCCAGTCTATTTCCAATCATTTATCTCTTACTTGCAATAATGTTTTGAGTTGTCATGAGGATTGGCATAGAAAATTGGGTCATCCAAACTATGCTATTTTGTCTCATTTATTTTGAGTTGTTTCTACTATATCTATTTCATGTTCAATTTGCAAATTAGCTAAAAGTAAAACACTTCATTTTCCCTCTAGTGCTCATTGTGCCTCCACTTGTTTTGAGATGATTCATAGTGATATGTGGGGTGTAACACCCCGTTTTTCAAAGCGTGAGTGTATTTTTTTTTTCAAAAGGAATTAAAATAAAACAGGAAAATAACTAAGGTAACACACGTTTGGATAAATATTTAAGTCGTAATACAACGACAAATAAGTCAACAGAATTTACGAGCAGCGGAAAAATTCTTAATCCATGAATTCAAAATATATACATAACAAAAGTAGTACAGTCTTCCAGTTTAAAAATAAACGCAACCCCAAAAGAAAGACATCTGTTCCCTCTGTGACAACCTAGTCTGATCATTTTGCAAAACAACTAAACACCCTGAGTGATCTCCACGCGTCCCGTGAGATCCTCCTAACGTAGCTGCAGTCAAGCGTTCCCATCTCCATTTCCCTTCGTAGGGTACGAACCGGTAGGATCATCCTGACTCTCATATGAGGGCAAAGCCCAGATTTCCACAGTAATTGTAAAGGTCACCAACCGAAAATAACAGTTAGAACATAACATTTAAGTTTTAAATGCTAAAAATAACTTTTCAACTAAGCATGCACCTTATCAGGATTTTCAATATGCGAAAAGTTCATACAATACTTTGCCAATTAAAAATGAAAGCAAAATGAAGTTCTCAATCCCCTAATGAAAACATAACAAATCAAGACATGGATAAGTTAATGAGTAATCAAACATCTAACTCAAACTGAGGATTTTCACTGATCCAATCGATTGGGCAATCGATTTCCTGAAGGTTTTTAGTGAAATTTGAATT
>NC_021165.2:31954216-31955277 GCF_000331145.2 Cicer arietinum | reverse complement strand
TTACCGAGGTGCCACCTATCACGGGTCAGCACAACTTACCCAACGTAAATCGTAAACGTACTGCCTATCACGGCCCGTATCGTTTACCAAGGTGCCACCTATCGCAGGTCAGCACGATTTACCAAAACTCACATAAGTAAACAAGACATCAAGAGATTCCCCGTTCTTAATTCTTATTTAACTTAAACTAGGGCGTAGTCTGTCACGGACAAACCCCTGTGCAGTCTCTCACGGACAAACACAATTCCCTCAAGAACGTAAGTCGTAACCGTACCACCTATCACGGGTCAGCACAACTTACCCAACGTAAATCGTAAACGTACTGCCTATCACGGCCCGTATCGTTTACCAAGGTGCCACCTATCGCAGGTCAGCACGATTTACCAAAACTCACATAAGTAAACAAGACATCAAGAGATTCCCCGTTCTTAATTCTTATTTAACTTAAACTAGGGCGTAGTCTGTCACGGACAAACCCCTGTGCAGTCTCTCACGGACAAACACAATTCCCTCAGGAACGTAAGTCGTAGATTCCCCATTCTTAACGCCCAGTTAACTTAAACGATTTTCAAAAAAAAACATAAAGTACCCGAGACATTAAGAGATTCCCCGTTCTTAACGCCCAGTTAACTTAAACGATTTTCAAAAACAAATATTAAGTAACCAAGACATTAAGAGATTCCCCATTCTTAACGCCCAGTTAACTTAAACGATTTTCAAAAACAAATATTAAGTAACCGAGACATTAAGAGATTCCCCATTCTTAACGCCCATTTAACTTAAACGATTTTTCACAAACAAACACACATTAAGTAAACAAGACATTAAGAGATTCCCCATTATTAATACTCATTTAACTTAAACAATTTTCAAAAACAAATATTAAGTAACCGAGACATTAAGAGATTCCCCATTCTTAACGCCCAATTAACTTAAACGATTTTCAAAAACAAATATTAAGTAACCGAGACATTAAGAGATTCCCCATTCTCAACGCCCAGTTAACTTAAACGATTTTCAAAAAACAAATATTAAGTAACCGAGACATTAAGAAATTCCCC
>NC_021165.2:31943729-31949900 GCF_000331145.2 Cicer arietinum | reverse complement strand
TGTGTAACACCCCGTTTTTCAAAGCGTGAGTGTATTTTTTTTTCAAAAGGAATTAAAATAAAACAGGAAAATAAATAAGGTAACACACGTTTGGATAAATATTTAAGTCGTAGTACAACGACAAATAAGTCAACAGAATTTATGAGCAGCGGAAAAATTCTTAATCCATGAATTCAAAATATATACATAACAAAAGTAGTACAGTCTTCCAGTTTAAAAATAAACGTAACCCCAAAAGAAAGACATCCGTTCCTTCTGTGACAACCTAGTCTGATCATTTTATAAAACAACTAAACACCCTGAGTGATCTCCACGCGCCCCGTGAGATCCTCCTAAAGTAGCTGCAGTCAAGCGTTCCCATCTCCATTTCCGTCTGTAGGGTACAAACCGGTAGGATCGTCCTGACTCTCATCTGAGGGCAAAACCCAGATTTCCACAATAATTGTAAAGGCCACCAATCGAAAATAACAGTTAACACATAACATTTAAGTTTTAAATGCTAAAAATAACTTTTCAACTAAGCATGCACCTTATCAGGATTTTCAATATGCGAAAAGTTCATACAATACTTTGCCAATTAAAAATGAAAGCAAAATGAAGTTCTCAATCCCCTAATGAAAACATAACAAATCAAGACATGGATAAGTTAATGAGTAATCAAACATCTAACTCAAACTGAGGATTTTCACTGATCCAATCGATTGGGCAATCGATTTCCTGAAGGTTTTTAGTGAAATTTGAATTCTAGGTTTAATTCAATCGATTGGGCAATCAATTGACAGCATTTCTCAGCCCCTGACTTAAATTCAATTGATTGGGTAATCGATTGGGCAATCAATTGACAGCATATCTCAGCCCCTGACTTAATGCCAATCGATTTCCAAATCGTTTTTTGCTGAATTCCTGCCCAGCCAAATCGATTTTCTTAATTGATTTTGAAAAACATATTATAAAATCGATTGGAAAATCGATTATGTCACATTAGGGAAGTTCCTGTAACTCATCCAATCGATTGGGAAATCGATTTCCCTGCATATTCTTCCAAAAACACATAAACTAACTCAATATCATTCATACACAATTCCACATCTTAACACTTAGCAATGATAACGCAATCGCTACAACATCATGAGTTTCAAAATGGTATTGCAATCAAACATGTTATCACCAAATTCCAAAACATACACTTAACACTTATAACACAATACTACAACATCATGGGTTTCTAAATGGTATTGCAATCAAACATGTTATCACCAAATTCCAAAACATACACTTAACACTTATAACACAATGCTACGCAGACAAAATGAACCAACAATTCACAATTTAACAGGGTGTAGTCTCTCACGGACAAACACATGTGCAGTCTCTCACGGACAAACACAATTCACCAAGAAACGTAAGTCGTAAATGTACCACCTATCACGGGTCAGTACTTATTACCGAGGTGCCACCTATCACGGGTCAGCACAACTTACCCAACGTAAATCGTAAACGTACTGCCTATCACGGGCCCGTATCGTTTACCAAGGTGCCACCTATCGGGGGTAAGCACGACTTACCAAAACTCACATAAGTAAACAAGACATTAAGAGATTCCCCGTTCTTAATTCTTATTTAACTTAAACTAGGGCGTAGTCTCTCACGGACAAACCCCTGTGCAGTCTCTCACGGACAAACACAATTCCCCCAGGAACGTAAGTCGTAAACGTACCACCTATCACGGGTCAGTACTGTTTACCAAGGTGCCACCTATCCCGGGTCAGCACAACTTACCAAACGTAAATCGTAAACGTACTGTCTATCACGGACCCGTACCGTTTACCAAGGTGCCACCTATCGCGGGTCAGCACGATTTACCAAAACACACATAAGTAAACGAGACATTAAGAGATTCCCCATTCTTAATTCTCATTTAACTTAACGATTTTCAAAACAAAACATTCAGTAAATAAGTCATTAAGAGATTCCCCATTCTTAATACTCATTTACTGAAACGATTTTCAAAAACAAACATTAAGTAACCGAGACATTAAGAGATTCCCCATTCTTAACGCCCAATTAACTTAAACGATTTTCAAAAACAAATATTAAGTAACCGAGACATTAAGAGATTCCCCATTCTTAACGCCCAATTAACTTAAACGATTTTCAAAAACAAATATTAAGTAACCGAGACATTAAGAGATTCCCCATTCTTAATACTCATTTACTGAAACGATTTTCAAAAACAAACATAAAGTAACCGAGACATTAAGAGATTCCCCATTCTTAACGCCCAGTTAACTTAAACGATTTTCAAAAACAAATATTAAGTAACCGAGACATTAAGAGATTCCCCATTCTTAACGCCCAGTTAACTTAAACGATTTTCAAAAACAAATATTAAGTAACCGAGACATTAAGAGATTCCCCATTCTTAACGCCCAGTTAACTTAAACGATTTTCAAAAAACAAATATTAAGTAACCGAGACATTAAGAGATTCCCCATTCTTAACGCCCAGTTAACTTAAACGATTTTCAAAAAACAAATATTAAGTAACCGAGACATTAAGAGATTCCCCATTCTTAACGCCCAGTTAACTTAAACGATTTTCAAAAAAACAAATATTAAGTAACCGAGACATTAAGAGATTCCCCATTCTTAACGCCCAGTTAACTTAACAATTTTCAAAACAAAATATTAAGTAACCGAGACATTAAGAGATTCCCCATTCTTAATACTCATTTAACTTAATGGTTTTAAATTCCACACAAAACAAACTGAAACAAATTCTCACATTCAATTCATAATTCACACCAAAACACATCAATCAACAAACATCAAGTATGAACATGCCAAATACGATGAACACAAATCAACATAATAAATTTCATTTATTCAAAATCTTACATACATGAGGTAAAATCATTTTTCCCAAAACAATACTAACATGCCAATATGATGAACACAAATCAACATAATAAATTTCATTTATTCAAAATCTTACATACATGAGGTAAAATCATTTTTCCCAAAACAATACTCCAATCCTAACACAATTCGTTTCCACTTAACCATAGATAAGGCTCTAGATGCAAACTAAAAGTTTGGAAGGAGCTCTTACCTTAACGTTAGCTCAAACGTGCGTTTCCGGCACCGTGAGTAAAGGAAGCAACGAAAAGGAAAAATGGGAGGAGGAGGAAAATGGGTTCGCGGGTCAGAGGTAGAAGATGGAAAATTTTCTTTTCTTTCCTTTCTTTTTCTTTCCTTTGTTTTTCCTTTCTTCCTTTTTCCTTCTTTCCTTTTTATACTATTTTCTTTTCCTTTTCCTTCCTTCTAGTTTTCCTTTCTTTTTCCCTCCAAACAAACATATATAAATATAATAAATATAACTTAACAAATATATATATATATATATATATATATTAAATATAACTTAACAAATATCTCAAAATATCTAGATATTTGTTAAATTACCATTTCACCCGTAACGCATTAAATTCTCCGTAAAGAATTTACCGCACTTAATTTAAATTTATTTATCGACGAGTAATTCTAAACGGTGTCAAAATAACTTTTTGATCCTATAAACTCCATAATATTATTAACTTTGGCTAAAAAGCCTCCGAGCCAAAATCCAAAACATATAAAATACATAAAGTGTACTTTAAAATTATGGGTCTTACATGGGGTATGTATCCTATCGCTTCCCATGCTCACTATAAATAGTTTGTCACATTTATTGATGATTATAGTCATTTTACTTGGATATATTTTCTCCGATCTAAATCTGAAGTGTTTTCTATATTTAAGAAATTTTAGACATATGTTGAAAATCAGTTTCAAACAACTATTAAAATTTTTCGCTCTGATTCTGATGGTGAATATATGTCTCATAAGTTTTAGGAGTACCTTCAACAGAAAGGCATTTTGTCTCAACGTTCTTGTTCCAATACGCCCCCATAAAATGGGACGGTAGAACATAAAAATTGTCATTTGCTTGATGTGATGCACACCTTACTTCTCTAAGCTTCTATACCTACTAGGTTTTGGGTAGAAGCTTTATCCACAATATTTTTTTTGATCAATCGCCTTCCTCCTACGGTTAGTGACCTTGACTCTCCTTTCTTTCATATTTTTAAAACTCACCTTGATTATAGTGCTTTACATACTTTTGGATATGTATGTTTTGTTCTCCTACCTCCGTTTGAAATGCATAAGCTTGGAGCACAATCTGTTCAATGCGCATTTATGGGTATAGTCAATCTCATAAGGGTTTTATGTGCTATGATGTTTCTAACCATCGTTTCCGCATTTCTAGGAATGTGACATATTTTGATAATCAATTTATGTTTTCTTGCCTTACTCCTTCCATGAATGATTTTGCTATGCTTCCAAACTTTGCTATTATGCATCAATCTATAGAACGTTTTAAACCAGACAATGTATATGTTAGAAAACACAAACAACAGGTTCCCATCCCTCTTCTCGACACTGATCTGCCACTTGATCTTGTAGCTGCTACACCACAATGTTCTAGTAGAGCGTCTCGAGCACTTGATAGATATTCACCAAACAAGTATAATTTATCACATACTTCTCTATCTGCCTCTCTTTCTAGCATCTCTATTCCTACTTGCTACTCACAGGCTGTTAAAGACGTGCGATGCATAAAAGCAATGAATGAGGAACTTCAGGCTTTTCAAGACAATTTCACATGGGATATTGTCTCTTGTCCTCCTCATATCAAACCCATAGGCTGCAAATAGGTGTATTATGTAAAAATGAATTCTCGTGGTTCCCTCAACCGTTGCAAGGCTCGATTGGTTGCCTTAGGAAACAAGCAGGAATATGGCATTGATTATGACGAGATAATTGCACCCGTTGCCAAAATGAAAAATGTTTGAGCTATGCTCTCTATAGCTGTTTCTAATGGGTGGACTCTTCATTAGATGGGTGTGAAAAATGCATTTCTTCATGGTGATTTGACTAAAGATATTTATATGACTCCTCCTCATGGCTTATTTTCTTCATCTAAGGGTGTGTGCAAACTCAAACGCTTCTTGTATGGTTTGAAACAGGCTCCCAGGACATGGTATGAGAATTTTCGTTCCACTTTACTTGGGTTCTCTTTTACTTAAAGCCAATATGACTCCTCTTTGTTCAATCACTGCACCTCTACATGCATTGTTGTTCTTCTTCTTCTTTTTCTTTACATTGATGATATGGTTATTACTGGTTCTGATCTGACATCCATCCAGGAACTTAAACAACAATTGCGAGCCTCATTCCATATGAAAGACCTTGGTAATTTGCATTATTTTCTTGGCCTTGAGGTTCAATACACCTCTAAGGGTATATTTTTCCATCAGCATAAGTATGCCATATACTTGATTTCTATGGCTAGCCTCCAATCAGCTAACCCGGTTGATACTCCTCTTGAAGATAATGTTAAATACCATCGTGATGAGGGCAAACTTTTGATCGATCCTCTATTGTATCGATCGCTTTTGGGTAGTCTTAATTACTTTACATTACTCGACCTGACATATCATTTTATGTCCAACAGGTAAGTCAGTTCATGCATTCTCCTCGTGATATTCACTTAGCAACTGTCCGTCGTATAATTCGCTACTTGAAAGGTACCTCTCACCGGGTTTTGCTCTTTCCTATTGGGACACCTCCTACATTGATTGCTTACAGGGATGCTGATTGGGCCGAGTGTCCTAACACTCGGAACTCTGTCACCGATCAGTGCATGTTTCTTGGTTCTTCGTTGATTTCATGGATAAGTAAGAAACAATCAATAATCTCTAAATCCTCTACTGAATCCGAGTATCGTGCCATGTCTACTACTTGTTCTGAAATAATTTTGCTTCATGGTCTTTTATTTTGAACTTGGGTTTCCTCAAACAGAGCCAACATCTCTCTATGCTGACATTACAAGTGTTATTCAAATTGTTGCCAATGTTGTTTTTCATGAGTGCATAAAGCACATTGAAGTAGATTGTCATTCTATTACGGAGGCCTATGATAATCATGTTACTTCACTTCCTCATTTCAACAATCAATTGCAGATTGCAGATATTCTTACTAAAGTTGTTCCTCGTCCGCGCCATCAGTTTCTTGTTAACAAATTGATGCTACTTGACCAACTGCATCAGTTTGAGGGGGGGGGGGGGGG
>NC_021165.2:31935238-31943719 GCF_000331145.2 Cicer arietinum | reverse complement strand
GATGACGTGTGTGCGCCACGCGTGTGGTGAGGGTGGGGGGGGGGGGGGGGTGTGAATCAGGAATTGGTTAATCTCATTAATTGTATTTATCAATTTGTCCCTTGAATAAGTTACACAAATCAGAAATTGATTTGTTCTCATTAATTGTAATTATTTGTTGTAATTACCCGTATAGACTATAATCTCTATTTATATGAGGAATAAGAATGGGAAAGACATCAAGCCATTTTTACTAACAAAAAGAATCATTTAAAATATTTTAATCAATAAAAAACCGTGCATAAAATACTTTATAATCAATTGTTAAGAAGAGTTAATTCAAAAATATTTCTCAGCATTACCTTGACACCCTAGATTTGTTTTGAGACTTGAATGAGATGAAATAGTTCAATGAGAAGAAAAAAAAAACCTTCCATGAAGAATAAATGCAGCTTGCACTGATATTATTAGCTTAGACCTAAGGAATACAACAATATCTATTGAATGCTTATACTTGACTAAAACTGACATTGCCTCAATTGACTGAAAGTGTCATTTACTCTATCCATTAGTCTCTAAAATAACAGTTTCTAACATTATCATGCATATTTCCTATCTTCTTATTTTCTTTTAAAAGTCGAATATACTTCTAAACAAAATCTACACAATATTTAAGCAAAAAAGAGAAAATCACTACATAGGCTATGATAGGATACCTAGTCCTATAACTCTAGATGAGCCAATCATTGGGCCCAGTTCACACGAGTCCACCCAAGAGGGACTAAGAGTTAGTTAATTGGTTCCCTAATTTCATGGGATTTCTGTTATAAGATAATGAAAAGGGGAGATAGAGAAAACATTCAGAAAATATCAATATAGTTGTATGCAGAGTTTACTCTCTAGATAACTTGTTGGAGAACCAGTATATCGTATATGTTATTAATCTAGTATTCACCACATGTGGCCTAAATCGTATATGGAAAAAAGTCAATAGAGTTCTGTACTTAATCTGAACTATGTATAATTGTCCAGAAGTTAAACTATTGCACCAGAAAATCACATATCTTCTTTTAGTATTCGACATTAGTGGAATAATTATCGGGCAACTTATACAATAGAGTAGAAGATAAAGTATAATTACCTCCAAAAACCATTACCCTCAAAGGGACTCATAGAAGGCTCTGCTCCAATACCTATAATTACCTACAAACTAGAAAGATAAAGTCATGTTTCATCTGTAGAACTTCCTCTCTTTTTTTATTTTTATTTTTTTTATGGTACAAAGAACGCTATCTGCAATGTAGACGTAAGACCTCTATGATTGAGTTATTTGGAAGCATCTCATTATTCTGAAATATAGATGGTTAAGCAGAATTCTATTAATGTATGCTAATATGCCTCAAAGCAGCTCAATTCAGAAGTTATTAAGACAACAAACTTGTGAGATATTTCCAAAATATTGGTGAATATATGTATTTCTAAATGATTTTAATTGACATG
Source organism: Cicer arietinum (assembly GCF_000331145.2). Classification (NCBI taxonomy): domain Eukaryota; kingdom Viridiplantae; phylum Streptophyta; class Magnoliopsida; order Fabales; family Fabaceae; genus Cicer; species Cicer arietinum. The sequence goes on along the minus strand of NC_021165.2, from coordinate 31,942,240 downwards.
ATATAGTTGTTGGCTAAGTGGTTGTGTTCCTTATGTGTAATGATAATGTCCCGAGAGGCACCAATCAAGCACCAGGTTGTTGCAACTATTCAAACGATATATGAACGTTATTTGTATATACTCTTTCACAAACTGAATGTTATAACCAATAGTTGTACCCCTTTCTCCAGTGACATTATTCTTCTATAAATAGTGTCATTTTGGACATAATGAATAACACAAATTTGGCCATTGCGATCCACTTTGTCTCATCCATTTTACATTTTAAGTCATCCTATTCTTCTTTAATGCATGAGTGAAAGATAAGAAACATTCTTTTGTAACATACTATTAAAAGATACTCTTGGTGTGTTAGTGGAAATCATATCAAGGTTTCCAAAGTACCCTGAAGGGGATTCGTTGTTCATCGCATTTGCATCTGATTGGTGGGGGTGAATCAAACCTAAAGGCTAGTGTAACAACACGCTTTGGAATTTGCTACATATAATTTTCATCAACAACTTCATTATTAAAGAAATGGTTGCATCACTCAAAGAAATAACTTCTAATTTTGTGAAGTTGGAGAAATTCGATGGAGAAAACTTTATACGTTGGCAGAAAAAGATAAAATTTCTTCTAACAACTTTGAAGGTGGTGTATGTTCTAAACACCACAAGACCATTAGACAAGGAAGTGGATACATTAGCAGAAACAAGATAAAGAAAGAAATGGGACAATGATGACTATATATTCATGGGACATATTCTCAATGGTATGTTTGACTCCTTGTTCGATATATATCAAAGTGGTATTTCTACAAAGGAACTATGTGAGAAATTAGAGTCAAGATACATGCAAGAAGACGCTACAAGTAAGAAGTTTTTTGTTTCTCAATTTAATAATTACAAAATAATTGATAATAAATCAATTATAGAACAAATACATGAGATTGAACGCATTCTTAATAACTACAAAAAACATCAGATGCACGTGGATGAAATCATTATTGTATCCTTCATAATAGTCAAACTTCCACCATCGTGGAAAGATTTCAAAAAATCCATGAAAATAAGAAAGAAGACGTTGTTATCATTGTGGAAAATCAAGACACTTTAAAAATGAGTGCATGTTCTTGAAAATGAAGAACAAATATAAGAATTCAAGTGCAACAAAAGATAATCTTGTTGTCGTTATTTCTGAACTCAACATGATTGAAGATGTTGAATCTTGGAGGGTAGACTCTAGTTCTACCCTCCATATGTGCAAAAATAAAGAACTATTTAAGACCATTGATGAAGAAGATGGAAGTGTTTTGTACATGGGAAATGCCTCAACTGTCCAAGTTAAAAGAAAATGAGCAGTGGATATTAAATTCACTTATGGAAAAACATTTACCGTTAAAGATGTACTTTATGTTCCTGATGTTAGGAAGAACTTGATTTATGTTCCTTTACTTAATAAGTTTGGTTTCAAATGTGTATTTGAAGGGGATAAATTTATTATCTCTAAAGGTGATATGCCTGTAGGTAAGGGTTACCTTTGTGAGAATATGTTCAAATGTAATATTTTTAGTAACTATAATAATAATATGATTTATGCTTATATTTTTGAGTCTTATGATATATGGCATATGCGAGTAGGACATATTAACTTTAGAAAACTGAATGATATGATGAAATCAAATTTAATTATGACTTTTGATAAAAATTCAAATTCATGTACTACTTGCATGATAACTAAAATCACAAGACAATCTTTTAAAATAGTTTGAAAAAGTTCTAAGGTATTAGATTTAATTCACGGTGATGTATGCGATTTACATGGTTGGCCTACAATTGGTGGTAAAAAGTACTTTGTCACTTTTATTGATGATTGCACTAGATTATGTTATGTATATTTAATTGCACTATAAGAATGAAGTTTTAGACAAATTTAAAATATTTAAAATACAAGTAAAACTTCAACATGAAACTTTTATCAAGTGTTTTAGAAGTGATAGAGGAAGTGAGTTCTATCGTCCTAAGTATTTTGAGTTCACTGGTATTGTACATCAAACAACGACACCATATTCCCCACAACAAAATGAAATAGCAGAGAGGAAAAACAGAGTATTAAAAAAATGGTGAATGTCATGTTATCCTAGTTTGGTTTATCTAAATGTTATTAGGGTGAAGCCATGCTAACTGCATGTTATTTGCTAAATAGAGTTCCTAATAAAAGGAACAAGATAACCCCATATGAACTCTGGAAGAAAAGAAAACCCAACATTAATTATATAAAAGTTTGGGGCTGTTGAGCAATTGTTAAGGTTCCTGAACCAACAAGAAAGAAATTGGGAGAAAGAGGAATTGAAAGTGTATTTCTGGACTATGCTGAAAATAACAAGGCATATAGATTCATGGTTATTTAATCTAATGATTTATAACATAGTGATTGAGTCAAGAGATGCAATTTTTCAAGAAAATAGATTTAACTCAATTCCACATCCCAAGGAAATTTTCCTTTCTAGTGTAAAAAGTCTAGAAAATAATGTATCTAATAATGATACTTTGACATGTTCAGAACCTAGAAGAAGTAAAAAAGAACCAGAAAAGAGAAAAGTTATGGACTAGACTTCTTTATGTTCCTTATAGAAAGTAAAAATGATTCCATTAATAGTTATGGACCAATTTTCTATAATTTAGTGAGTGATCCAAACACATATGAAGAGGCAATAAAGTCTCAAGACTCTGCTTTTTGGAAATAAGTCATCCAAGAGGAAATGGACTCAATTATGGGAAATAAAACTTGGAAATTAGTAGACCTCCCACCTGGATCCAAACCAATAGGCTGTAAATGGGTCTGTAAGAAGAAAATGAAAGTTGATGGTACCATTGATAAACTCAAAGTTAGACTTGTTGTCAAAGGGTTTACACGAAAAGAAGGTATCGATTACTTTGATACTTATGCACCTGTTCCAAGCAATGCATCCATAAGAGGGCTTTTGGCACTACCTTCTATCTATAAGTTTGTAATCCATCAAATGGATGTTAAAACTGCTTTCATAAACAGAGAGTTAGATGAATAGGTGTATATGAAAAATGTGAAAGATTTGTCATCAAAGGGCAAGAACATAAAGGGAGTAAATTGGCTAAATATTTATACGGTTTAATACAAACACCCAAACAATGGCACCAAAAGTTTGATAAAGTTTTGTTTTCCAATGGATACAAAATAAATGAATATGATAAGTGTATTTATAGTAAATTTCACAATGGAAGTGGTTTTATGATTTGTTTATATGTGGATGATATGTTACTCTTTGGCACCAATTTAGATGAGGTAGAAGACACTAAAACTTTCTTATAAATAATTTGATATGAAAGATTTAGGTGAAGCAAATTTGATTTTAGGAATTAAAATCATTAGAGATGGAGTAAAGATTGGTTTATCCCAATCTCACTATATATTGAGAAAGTGCTAAAGAAATTTGATCAATTAAATTGCAAACTTATTTCTACCCCATTTGATCAAAATGTTAGTTTACTACCACATAAAGAATGTCATGTGGCACAGCTAGATTATTCAAAGGTAATCAGATGCTTGATGTATGCCATGACCTATACCAGACCTAATATAGCATATGTTGTAGTAGATTTAGTCGGTATACTAGCAATCCAAGTAAAGAACATTGACATGTTGTTAATAGAGTATTAAAATATTTGAAAGGAACAATTAACTATAGTATAGTCTATAGTGGATATCCTTCAGTTTTGGAAGGATATACAGATGCCAGTTGAGTAACTTATGTTGAGGATCATGCTTCCACAAGTGGATGAATCTTCAACCTTGGTGGAGGTGCAATTTCTTGGAGATCAAATAAACAAACTTGCATTGCCGAATCCACCATGGCTACATAGTTCATTGCCCTAGTTGCAGGTAGTAAAGAGGTTAAATGGCGAGAAAAAAAAAGTTGTATAAGATACCAATTTGGCCAATGGCACCGATATCAATACATTGTGATAGTCAATCCACACTATCCAAAGCATATAGCCAAATATATAATGGAAAATCTAGACATATTGGTTTAAGACGTAGCTATGTAAAGGATTTAATTTTAAATGGAGTAATATCCATAGTGTTTGTAAGAACTACAAAGAATCTTGCAGATCATTTGCAAAAGGTCTGACAAAGGACATGGTGTTGAAGACATCATTGGGGATGAGACTCAAGCCCATATCTAATTAATCATCAATGGTGGAAAATCAACTCAAACTTGAGTAACATCAAGTCTTGAGTGCAATGATAAAAATAAACTACTAGAGTGATTGCAAGTACTTGAATATAGGTACATCTCAAAGGTTAAAAGTACTTGGACCATAAGTATAAAGTTGGAAGGTTGAGTTTTACTCTTAATAGACATATAGCATGAATTTGCTGAAATACATATTATGGGTGTATTTCTGATATAGTCTACCTATGTGTGGATGAAGTGAGGCCGCTTCAAAGAGTTAAAGAGTTTGACTCTTAAATTCTCATCAAAAGGGTACATGACACAATACCTTATCAAATGTGTCATCTTTATAATTCTTTCGATAGTACCGACATTTTATGTGTAAGTTGTGCACACTTGTTCTAATGAATAACTGGCTAAAATCTTGTCTTCTAATCTATTCAGGGTAAGTGAAACCCATAGCTTACTAAGTAGTGGTTCAAATCATAAGACACCATTATCTAAAACCGTGATATTTTCAAAATTATGGGACTAAGTATATTTTGAAAATGATGGGGGATCGTGAGATATTTCCAAAATATTGGTGAATATATGTATGTATAAATGGTTTTCATTTACATGATATAGTTGTTGGCTTAGTAATTGCATTCCTTATGTGTAATGGTAATGTCCCCTTATGTGTAAGGGTAATGTCTTGAGTTCGGTTTATGCGTGTGCTTACTTTTTGGATAAATTGTTTTTGAAAAGGCGCAACTGTTGAATAAAATGTAATAGAACCAATCAATCACCAGAATATTGCAAATATTTAGTTAATATATGAACGTTATTTGTATATACTCTTTCAAAAACTGAATGACAGAACCAAGAATTGTATCTCTTTCTTAAGTGACATTATTTTTCTATAATTAGTACCATTTTGGACAAAATGAATAACATAAATTTGGCGATTACTATCCACTTTGTCTCATCCATTTTATATTTTAAGTCATTATATTATTCTCTAATGCATGAGTGAAGGATAGGAAATATTATTTTGTAACATACTATTGAAATATATTTTTGGTGCGTAAGTACAAATCATATTAAGGTTTCCAAAGTTCCCTGAAAGGGATTCGATGTTCATCCCATTTGCATTCGATTGATGGGAGCAAATCGAACCTAAAGCTAGTGTAACAACACGTTTTGGAATTTGCTACATAGAATCTTCATCAACAACTTTATTATTAAAGTCTTGCAGCAATTGACACCAAAAGATCCAACATATAACTATAATCAAATAGTTCACAGACGTGTATTAACAAACATGACAACCCACTTTTGGCCAAATTTTAAACTCAATATGGTGCTTTTTTATTTTAAAACTGCAACATAAATTATAAATCTGACACTGATGACTCTTCATCATATGTATATTTTCTCACTGTTTTAGTCTTATTTATCCTCAATCATCAGTTAAATTAAGGATTTATTTAATACATTTTGTTGATTTTTGTTCTTTGAGTTAATAAAATGTTTTTTTGCTTTTATTTCGTTGATTAAGTAGGAATTTGTCGTAATTTTACATTGCGTTTTGTTTTAGTGCAGTGCTGAATTTTGGTGAAAAATCAACATGACATATGTGGAGTATTTCAGCCATATCTGGAGTTTTAGATGTCCAATTAGTGTCACTACAAGTGCTAATGAAAGCTAAGATCCATATCTACAACTTGCATGAAGACACATGGACCAAATTCAGACGCAAAAGATGAGAAAAATGCAAAATACATCAGACAACAGATGAAATGCGCCTGGAGCGCGTCCTGGAGCGCTTGGAGCGCATTTCTCAGGATTGGACTCTGCCAACGCGCGTCTGGAGTGCGTTTTTCTGTGCCTGGGGCGCGCGACGCGCACCAGCAACCATAAAAACACATATTTTTATTGTTTTAGGGATCTTTTTGACTCTTGGGAACTTGGGAGACTTGTGCCCTAGCATAGAAACTCAAAGACGGCCGTTTCTAACGCCATTGAAGCAGTTTTATCAAGAATCATCCATGAATCATTCTTGTAATTCTTCTTTAATCCTTATCTTTTGTATCTCTGTCATGAGTAACTAAACCCTATTTGTTAGGGATGAGTGTAACCAGATGAAACCCTTATTTTTCTGATTTGATTTCTAGTTATATGAATGAGTTTATTGAATTGTTTTTCTCATCTCTGTGCTTAATGCTTTTTATTGCTTGATCAACATTAAAATGTTCTACGATTTGTATTTTGAAACGGAAGTGGACTTTACGAATGCTTGAGATGAGAAATTCATGAATTTGTAGTCTAGGGATAGATGCAGGTCATGAAACCAATTAAATTAGTTGCAAAGCAATAATTTACAAGAGAATTTCTATACGGTAATGCTTAATTCTAATCTTAAATCCACTAAGGAATTAGGGGTTACTTTGGAATTAAAGGTTCTGTCACTAAGACATTAGGGCAAGAATAATAAAGAGAATTCGGTAATAATTCAATAAAGGAATTCAGTAACTAGGATCAAATTAGACACCAAGGTTGGATTCGAAGTGAAACTCATCCCTGACATTTTTCTCATTATAAAAGATCAATTTTATTATTGTTGTTAATTTCAAACATTATTTCAATCAACTTGGGAACCTTTTTGTTCAATTCTAGTAATCAAATATAATTCAATAGTAAAACGCAATCCTTGAGTTCGACACGCGGTACTACCATTTTATTATTACTTACAACTATTCGGTACACTTGCTGAAATGCTATCAAGTTTTTGGTGCCCTTGTCGGGGATTGCCAATTCACTATTGAATT
>NC_021165.2:31917464-31932415 GCF_000331145.2 Cicer arietinum | reverse complement strand
ATCTTTTTCACTCTTGGGAACTTGGGAGACTTGTGCCCTAGCATAGAAACTCAAAGACGGCCGTTTCTAACGCCATTGAAGCAGTTTTATCAAGAATCATCCATGAATCATTCTTGTAATTCTTCTTTAATCCTTATCTTTTGTATCTCTGTCATGAGTAACTAAACCCTGTTTGTTAGGGATGAGTGTAACCAGATGAAACCCTTATTTTTCTGATTTGATTTCTAGTTATATGAATGAGTTTATTGAATTGTTTTTCTCATCTCTGTGCTTAATGCTTTTTATTGCTTGATCAACATTAAAATGTTCTACGATTTGTATTTTGAAACGGAAGTGGACTTTACGAATGCTTGAGATGAGAAATTCATGAATTTGTAGTCTAGGGATAGATGCAGGTCATGAAACCAATTAAATTAGTTGCAAAGCAATAATTTACAAGAGAATTTCTATACGGTAATGCTTAATTCTAATCTTAAATCCACTAAGGAATTAGGGGTTACTTTGGAATTAAAGGTTCTGTCACTAAGACATTAGGGCAAGAATAATAAAGAGAATTTGGTAATAATTCAATAAAGGAATTCAGTAACTAGGATCAAATTAGACACCAAGGTTGGATTCGAAGTGAAACTCATCCCTGACATTTTTCTCATTATAAAAGATCAATTTTATTATTGTTGTTAATTTCAAACATTATTTCAATCAACTTGGGAACCTTTTTGTTCAATTCTAATAATCAAATATAATTCAATAGTAAAACGCAATCCTTGAGTTCGACACTCGGTACTACCGTTTCATTATTACTTGCAACGATTCAGTACACTTGCTGAAACGCAATTAGACACCCAAAACAGAACATACACACAATTAAAGAAATGCATGCATAGAAGCCATCATGAAGATAACAGTGATTAAACATTACAAAATACCTTTCTAAAATAATTCCTTCAATATCTTGATAATGTGGATTCAATTTCAAGTCCTAACACATTTATATTTTTGGGGCAAGGTCTTTACTATACATTGCCCAAATACTTTTTTGTTGGTTTTCTTTTGCTTCTGGAGGCAGCGACGATCAATCACTCTCCAACATCGACCAAAAATGAATTGGAGTTCACAATGACGCCATTCTGGCACGAAAGCTTCTTGTGGCCATCGTTAAAGGTTTATGAAAAATGGATTAACAACGAGTTTAGATTAAACCCAAAAACATAAATGAATCAGTGGTGGATGACACTGTTGTAAGTCATGAGCTTCCCTGATCATGTTTTTGATTTAATTCCCAAACACACAGTACATGTGAAATATTTGATTGATCTAATGTTTTGAATTGAGAAATATTTCAGGCAAACAAGAAGACACCACACACTTGGAACAATAGCTTGCAACTCAAGGAATCAACCAAAGTTGGAGGATGCACTTGAGAAAGACGGAAAATGTATAATGTTATTAGGTGTCATAGTAAAAAAGCTTAGTAGACTAATCACTATGGTCTCACACTTAAGCCTTTGCCAATGAATATAAATCAATCAACAAATAAAGTAATTGATGAATCGATTGTCTGACTCAGAACAAGTGTTTTCACTAAACAAATCGATTGGGCAATCGATTGGTTAAATGTTTTTTGTGAAACCTGAGTTCTGGGATAACTCTAATCGATTGAGCAATCCATTAAGCAATCGATTTAGCAAGTCACAGAAACAACCAGTTATGGAATCAATCGATTGACAAATCGATTGTGACCAAGTTTCAAAAATCAGAAATAAGTTATGTGATGCAGCAAATCGTTTGGGACATCAATTGATTTAGTTTTCTTAAACTCCAAGGTTGAGGCAATCGATTAGGCAATCAATTGCAGATAATCATTCATCAGAACAAACTTTGATTAAATCGATTGGCAAATAGATTTTGTCAAAATGGCTGAGGTTCTGTAACAAGCAAAATCGATTGGCAAATCAATTGACGTTTATGTCTGAGTCACTTTGATCAGCAAAATCGATTGACAAATCGATTGATGAAAAAGTCTGGTTCACTGTGATCAGCACAATCGATTGACGAATCGATTGAAGCTAAGTTTTTAAGTTATAGAAAGGTTTCAGCTCATTGTCAAATCGATTTTGACTGTGATTGTGAAATCGACTGAGAAATCGATTGTTTTGATCTCATTGTTGGAACAAAACATCTATATGTTCAAGATTCAAGAAAAACAAGACCTGCGAAAATCGATTAGGCAATCGATTAAAGTCTTATAAAATCGATTGTCCTGGTGTTTTCTTTGAATATATATAAGCTGGTTCAATCACTTTTGAAAGAAGAACTTTCACAACTTTTGAAAATCTTTTGACACAATCTTTTGGAAAACTTTTCACAACCTTTGAACAACCTTGAGAGAAAAGTTTTACAATCACACAAACATTCATTGCCCAAATACCTTTTGTGTGAGAACCAATATAGTGATTGAGTCAAATTCATAATACCTCTTTAGTTCTTTGTAAAATACAATTCTTTGTAACTGAAAGTTTGGAAAATCCAGTTTGGAAACTGGTAGCTATCTTCGTTGTTGAGAGGACTCATCAAGAAGAAGTTTTACTGTGATCTTGGAAGAGTTTGTAGAGGAACTCTGGGATACAGTGGTCGCTGAATAGAATAGAGAGAGAGTTTTAAGATTGATAGGCTGAGAGAGCTGGAACATCTGTAAAACACTCTAAGATTCTATTGGAAAAAGGCCGAAATCGTTTTATTTCGGGACTGGACGTAGGTCGTCTGATAGACGACTGAACCAGTATAAAATCTTGGTGCCATCTCTCTATCCCTTATCTCTTTACTTTTCATGTTCATCTTGTATGCGATCTAATATTTCCGTTGTGTACTTTGTGTGTGAATCTTGCATAGTTAATATAGGAATTAAAATTGAACACGTTGGATTTGATCTTAATTCTCTTACTCTTAATTAAAAGAAGTCATATTTTTCCAACAACTATTTTCATGCGGAGCCACTCGAGAGGATTCTCCAAATAGTAAGTATAATTTCAAAAAATGGAATCAAATCAAAATGTACAATTTTTAATATAAAATTTCTTATTTAAAATACTTGTATATAGTAGACTTGGCCTTATAATAGTTTTTTATTTTATTTTTTTATTTATAGAAATCCATTAAATTAGTCCTTAACTATCTACAATATTCTCAAATAGATCATGGATATTAAGAATATTTAAAAAAAGTCATTTATTTATTAAACTATATAGTCTGTCTTTATATTTAATCACTTACTATCATAATCTCAAATATTTAATTGAGTGTTATTCAAAGTTTAGAGATGTAATTTGTGGTTTACTTTTTTTTTTTTTTAATACATATATCCCTCGTTATTTTTAATCTACTCACATGCCTAGTGAAAAAAGATAGCATTTGAAATCTATTTTTTAAATAAAGGTGAAGATGGGATAACAAATTATAACTCTAGTTAATCATTTATATTAAGTCAAGATCAACAACACAAGTGAATTGAATACAACAATTTAACCCAAAACCTTAAGACAATGGGCTTATGGGTTCTCTCACTTGTTGTTCAACTATCACTTTTTTAAGCAACATGGAACTTCTAACTCACATTTGCTACATAAAATGCACATCAAATAGCAGAAAAATGAATGAGACCTATTTTATGAGTTTTGTCAATAACAACAACGCCAACACCAACAATGTAGCAAAACATTAACGCCAAGGCTTCCATAATCAACAACACTACTAATAATCATATGTTTCCTCATCGACGCTTTGCACAGGCGATGCAACAAAATAATGTTGCTTCCATCAACAACACTACTAAAAATCATGTATTAAGAGTGATGACATCTCCATTTGCATACTTGAAGAAGAGTGCATCGCGAGTCTTGTGGTCTGCAAGAACCATCTACACAGCAAATCATATTTGCCAAGGGTAAGAAATCTCTAACATTAACGATTTTTGAAGAGCAACTTATCATCTTTATGTAATTTGGTCGAATGTTGGGGAGTGGTTTCCCTTGGAAAAGAATACTACGAGTTTTTAGACATCACTAAGCTTTATTCTTTTCCTTCTTGGCAATTGAAGCCCAATTCATTGCAGTTGTTTCCATGGAAAAAATACTTTAATCCTTTATCTAGGACACAAACGTCTTTTCAGTATTGGATTCATATTACTAATCTTCCATAGGAGTATTAGAGGCCCAACATGTTATTCTCCATTGGTGGAAATATAGGAATTCCAATATATCTTGATAGTACCACAAGCAAAATCCTTAGAGGATTGAAACTTTAGGCATTAGGCTAAAGTTCTTGTTGATATTGATTTTGATTCTATCATCCGTAATCTAGTTCCTGTTGAAAAGGAACATTATCCTTTTATTATGTGTATTGAGTATGAATTTTTATTTTTATTTTATTTTATTTTATTTTATTTTTTATCTTTTTGCAATATATGTCGTAACATAGGCATGATGTCGGAAACTGTCAAAAAAGGGTTAAGGGGGAGGTGCAGAAAGGGTCTTGGTATTTTTAATAAAAATTGAGCAGATATGTCCGATGAGCAGAAATTGGATTCTTCACAAGATAAGGATCATGATTTTGAGCAAATTCTCACCAAATCTCAGAGGAAAAATTTGAAATAGAAAGCCAAAAGTGGTAAAAATGCGCATGCTTCCTAATGAAGAGTCTTTTTTGAAATCTAAGGGGTTTTGCCAACACCCAAACTAAGTTAGCTCTTTAAAGGTTATGTCCTTCTCGTAATCATGAAAGTTATTGCTATTAATGATAGGAATAATTTTGTTCCTAACCTCTGGATTATGTGCTCTAATAATTGACATCCAACTGTTATTGTTAACTCATTTCAATTGGTTGCTCTTCTGGATCATGTAAATGATATTGTTATATTTATGCTTCTACTAATTACTTGCAGCGACGACATCTTTTGAATGAGCTTTATCTCCTTTAAGATGCTTGTAAGCATTATGGGGCTATTATTGGTGATTTTAATTCCATTCTTGGCGCATATGAAATAGAGGCATTTGTTCTCTTTATCGAATTTATTGTGTAGACTTCCAAACTTTGATATCTTCTTCCAATCTTATCGATTTACCTATTATTAGGGCGAATTTTACATGTAAAAATGGTAGAAAATGCCATCAGTTAACTAAAAAAAGATTGGACAAGGCAGTGTGTAATTACGCCTCTATTAATTTCTGGTTTGACATTTCTTGTACTACTTTACCTAAACATCATTCATATAATTTCCCTCTTTTACTTGATTTGCAACAACATCACATACAATACCATTCATCTATTACATTCATAATTAAGAATGTGGGCAAGTCACCCTTCATGCTATAAGGTTGTAAAGATGCTTGGAAAACTTCCCCTATTACTTGTCCTATGCAAGTATTATCAGCTAAGTTAAAGCATCTTAAAGCTAAGTTCTGAATTCAATGTTAATTTTAATGTGCAAAAACACTTGCAAGATCATAACCGTGTTCAATTGTAGCTTGATGAATCTAGATACTCTAATGATCTTCATGCCGAGAGAAAAATGGCACAAATTTATTTAGAAAAAACCTTGGACTATCAAGAGATTTATTGAAGAGATAAATCTCAGATAAACTGGTATTTAAACGGTGACAAAAAAACAATTTGTTTCATCAAACGACTAAAGTTAGATATGTCACGAAGCAAATTTCTTCTCTTAAGCATGGGGATATTATTTTACATGACACTTTGGATATTGAGTCTCATTTTGTTGACTATTTTCAATACTTGTTTGGTGTTTCAAATGATTGTACTAACTATGACTTAGTGGGGGTGATCATTCCGTCGTTGGTGACAGATGAGTACAACAATTTTTTAATTCAAATCCCTTTTATGGAGTAGATAAATAATGCAGTTTTTAGTATGAATTTCGACTCTACTCCGAGCCCTGATGGTTTTGACGTCTCTTTCTATTAACTTTTTTGGAATATTATTAATAATTATGTGTACAAGGTTGTGGTTCAATTTTCTTCACTCAAGTTGGATTATTCCTAACTAGAATGCTAATGTTGTACAAGGTATGTTTTTTCATAGCTTTTTAGTTTACTCTTGGTCCAAATCCTTATTGCATCAAGTGGATACGTGGATGCAAAATTTTATCTGGTTTGGGGTGTCAATATTAAGAAATTATTCACGATTTATTGGAATCATGTTTGTAAGCCCATTGATGACAGGTGGGTTGAGGTTGCGTTCTATAAAGGCTATTAATAGAGCTGCCTATTTGAAGCTATGCTAGGAGCTTATTAACTCGGATCTTCATTAGGTTGATCTTCTTCGAGTCCGTGTTTTCAAATACTCTATTATGATTTCTTACTTTGTAAAGTCTAGTATATGGAATGGTCTTAAAGATTGTTTACTTGTACTTCATGAAAACTCTAAGTGATAGATAAGGGATGACACTCATATTCACTTTTGGACATATCATTGGATTTCTCAACCAATGGTTGATATTTTGAATATTCCTATTCATTTACATTGTCATAAGAACTCTAAAGTGTGTTCTTTTAGTGATAATGGGTTCATTCTAAATATAGCAAGCTCTCTTCAAGGATACATGCCTATTTTTTAAACCCCAATGTAACATGGTTGACTTTTGGGAGGAGTTGAGAAGGAAGAATTTTATGGAGAAGAATAATGTCTATTGTTTGGTTTGTTTTACTTGCTTGACTTGGTGTACAAATGACGATCTTTCACTTTTTATTCGGATCTAAGAGAGAGTTCTACATACTTTAAGAGCGCGTTCTACACACTTCTCTCAACTACTTGCATTTAATGCTACACATCTATACTTGCCATCTACTTCTATACCTCTCTAGAATTTTCTTAGATGCCGTGATCTAGTACCACAAGTTCAAATTTTGAAGAGAAGAGAGTTGAGAAAAACCAAGTGCACATAAATCCAAGTTTTGGTTTAAAATCCAAGAGAGAAAATAATAGAAATTTAATCTTTACCTCTTGCTTGATAGTGTGAGTGCTTAATTCATGGAATGGAAAGCAATTTATGTTGGTTTATTTTGGAACCTTTATTTAGTGTTTTAATGGAGAAGTGTTTTAGAAAATCCATGAGTTCAAGAACCCTACAATGGTTGTGATCAATAATTTTCTTACCAAATCACTCTAGGGTAAATAATGAAAATAAATTCTAGTTCTTATATGAACATGCGACAAAACCAATGTCAGTGAATTACAAGACTTGGGGGAAGATAAATAGAGGACCTTAATGGTTGATTCAATCTTTGTCCAAACAATCTCAAAAGTTTCAATCTGCAGTTTCTGATCCAAATGGCCATCACAATCTTCAGTTGTGCTTAATTTCAGTTTCTTTGCACTCCGAGAAGGAGAAACCTCATTTCTATTGCGACATTTTCCATGCCCTGCTGATGTTCTATCTGAGGTGAAGCTTTATAAAGAACAAAGAATGGCTACCAAAATAAATAAAAAATAAAAAAAATGAGGACTGAATCAGCACTCCACTCGTAGTAGCAAGGAGGTAAAGTCAAACAAAACATTATTGTTCTATATTGACTTGTTATGAGGCAAAAAGGGAATCATTATCAGACAAATACTATGAGTCTATGATTGCATTGGTGGACCTTCCTCATGCAATTGAAATTAGTCAAATTACTGATAACTACTTGGTAATACAACTACAATTTCAACTTAACTAAAAAAACCTAAAAATCAATGGAATATGATAATGTAGAGTATTATGAGAGAGATTTAGTGAGGATGTAATCAGGTGCGGATCCCAATTATTTATTAAAAAATACTACTATTATTATTTTATTTTATTTTTTAATAATGTTATTGAAACACAATTTGACATAAAATGAGACACAAATACAATAATATATATTGGAATACAAATACAAATCGTGATTCTCTTTATTTTACACGGTATTATATTTGTGTCATATTTTATATAAAGTTTTGTTTTCCAATAACATTACTCTTTTTATAAGATGCATTTGACTTATAATTTGATCAATAAAAATTGATCAATTTGATCCATATTTTGGATCCAATACATCAATTTTTATTGACAAAATTATAACTTAAATATTTATTATAAAAAAAATTGGAGGAAATTATTTATAAAAAAATTACAAAAACAACTACTATAATTATAAAGAAAATAAACTAAATTTTTCAACCTAAATTTTAACTAAGTTGTGAATTTTATATAAAAATATAAAAATTCAATCAATAATGATGCGATCTCAAAAGTTTAACCAAAACTAATTAATAAGAAAATGAATAACTATAGTATTCCGGTGTCTGTTTGTATCTAGTAGTTGAAAAGAAAATAATAACTATAATAACCTAGAGGAAAAGGGGTAGGATACCAAATAATGTGACAAACCAAAAATTATAATGTATTCCCTGAAACCCAATTGATAGTCATCAACATCAAATTGCAATTTTTGTTTCTTTTTTGGTCCATTCACACATTTCTTGGTTACGGATATGTCTATACTTTATTGATTTAGACACTTCACATGAACCTAACTTTTCATTTAGTTCAGATATCTATAGACTTCTGATTGGAAATTATACAGGGATCTCCCTTCAGGAAAGTTAGAGCAATTGATTGAGAGATGGGATAAACTTATCGTAGATATTTCAGAGGCAAGTTTACACTTTAATTTTTCAGTTTAATGTTTTTTTCTCTTGTTGAGACCATATTGTGGAGTAATATGGATCCAATTGTTCAATGTTGGTACCTTAGATGATAAAGTCACGTGTGCTCTTTTTAGAGCCTGCCATCACAAGGTCTTTAAGCTTATTATGCCCATTGACCTTAGTCTGCTGCAAGTGCACTGCTATCTGGAAAGGTTGTCTGTAACTGTGACAAGTTAACTTATAAACTAGAAGAAGTAGATTTGGTTGAGTTGGTAGTGTGAGCAAAACACTTCTGACTTGCATGTTTAAATAGCTTATTAAAATAACTTCATATATCACATAAGCTATGTTAAACTTATTAGAAAACACAACTTATAAGAGTTTATTTAGAGTTTGCCCCCGTTCCCTCTTCAGTTTTGGAAATAGCTTATACATAAGTTTTTATAAAACAAGCGGTTATTGAATAAGTTTCTAATTAAGCTGTTTCCTAATAGAATGGGTGATGCTAGCCTGATGTGCGGGCTACTCATTGGAATGAAGCTACACGGTGAGCAAAGTATTAGACGCAGAAGCAAACATGCTATTAGTTGAATTATTATTTATGATTCTTTGGAGATCTGAACACCATGCATGGTGATTTATCTACGAGGCTGGAACTTAAAGAAGCACTCATACTGCTCAATTTCTAGATATATTTTGACTAGGATGTTTAGATGTTTGGTGAGTAACTAGGATGGAAATGTTTTATGCATTATTTAATGTGGCAGGATGACTTGTTTTGCTTCTGTATAGTGGTCAACTAAGCACCAATGTTTATTTCAAGGTTAGATACTCTTTTCAACACACTCTATTATCGATTGAAATTCATCTATGTATCAACTACACAACAGAGTCAATTTTATAGGGTTAAGACAATATATACAAAATAAATATTTTTTCTATTTGCATGATATGATACAATGTGATGTGCTTAGAAATAACTTTTGCGATAAATACAAACATCATAATATATTTTAACACTTTGCAACTTGAATCCTGATCAAAGCTGACAATTACAAAATAACGATTTCTTGCAGATTCACGAGAAACTGAAAATATATTTTCAAAATGGCATAATTCACCCTCTCACTGGTCCATCATTCATGCTCTCACCCTCTCACTGGTCCATCATATATAGCCAGTATTGAGTTCTTATGTATTTAGTTAAAATTATATAAACTGCACCAATATTTGAAAATAGTGGTCATCTCACTACCTGCAATGTCACTAAGCATTTTTGAGGTCAGTTGCTGCTCAACTGTCTGGGATTGATAACACTGAGACTGGAAAATTCTTATGAGATGTTGTATTGTCTTCTTTGTTTTGGTTGTCACTTTTTAAGAAGGATTTCTTGTCCGTCACTTTCAATTTCCTTTCTACAAATGAATTATTCTCTTAGGGCTTGTTAGATTGTGTTTTACTTTTTAGTTTTTGAAAATTATTTTATAAATAAGTTTTACAAAACTATTTTTAAAAAGAAAATTTTTAAAAATTTATTTGACAACTCTAATTTTTAAAATAGATTTTGATTAAAAAGTTAAAAAAATTGAAAAATTAAAAGTAAAACACCATTTATCTGTTTTGCTTTTTTAGTTTTAAAAAGTATAATATTAAAAATAGTTTTTTACAAAACAGTTTTTAAAAACAAGTAATCCAAACAAGCTTTTTAGTTTTTAAATTTTAAAATACTAAAATAGAATTTTTAAGATGTCAATCAAAGAAGTTTTTGTGTTTTCTTAATTATTGGCTTTCTAAATTTTCACTATTTAATTACGTCTAATTATTTAGGGTGTGTTTGAAACACTTTTGCATTTTAATTTTTAAAAATTGTTGTATAAATTTGATTTTAAAAATTGTTTTAAAGAATAGAATTAAAGAAAAAATTTGTTTGAGATACTTGTTTCTAAAAACAATTTTAGAGATGAGAAAAAGAGAAAACATATTTGATAATCTAATTTTTTAAAACAAATTTTGAATAGAAAATTAAAAAAACTATTTAGTAATATAATTTTCAGAATATGTTTTTCTTATATTAAATAAAAGTAAAAAGATAGAAAAATTCAACTAATAACATTTACATACAAGTAAAATATTTTGGTATAATTATTAAATAACTCACATAGCTAAATACTACTATAAATAACTCACATTGTTTCGGTTTCAATATTTAACATTCAACTTGAGATATGACTTGAGAACAAAAAATTATTTTTTAATAGACAAAATAAAAAATAAAAAATTCACCCAAACCAATGTAAATATAGAAAACAAAATTTAGAAGAGTGTGTAAAAAAAAAACTAATAAAATAAAATAATAAAAATATAGAAGAAGAAGTTCAACGTATTTACACAAATGCCATTAATGAAAACTATCTATTTTCCGTGTGTTTTTAAAGCTAAAAAATAGAAAAGGAAAATATTTAAAAGATGTTTTTGTTTTTTTCTTCTTAAAACAGAAAATTAAAACATTTTCACAAAACTGTTGGATATAAAAATCTCTAACAAACAAATTTTTTATTTTTAAATTTTTAAAAATTAAAATATAGTTTTTAAAAACTGTATCAAATAGACCTTTATATTTTAAAGAGAAGTGTATCTAGAGTTTGAGTATACATTAACAAGAATTCAAGAATGTCAAACTTGCAAGCTATCACATTTCTTGATGATTTACTAAGGTATTGTTTAATATTGTTACCGTGTTTGGTTATTTTTGTATGTTTATGTTGATTAATGATGGACTACTAAATATTAGCAATTTTTTTATAGTTAACTGTAGTACCTCAATTTTGTTAGAAATCCGCCAAATAGATCTTCACCTCCATATTTCCCCCCAAGAAGAAGAAGGATAAGGAGATCAGTAGTTCCTTTTCCACCTCAAGCTCCTTCTCCACCTCAGGCTAGTGGTCAGGATGAGGGAGGCCAGGGTGGTCAGGATGAGGGAGGCCAGGGTGGTCAGGACGAGGGAGGCCAGGGTGGTCAGGACGAGGGAGGCCAGGGTGGTTAGGACGAGGGAGGCCAGGCTGGTCAAGATGAGGGTGGTTAGGATGAGGGTGGTAAGGATGAGGGTGGTCAGGATGAGGGAGGCCAGGGTGGTCAGGACGAGGGAGGCCAGGGTGGTCAGGACGAGGGAGGCCATGCTGGTCAGGATGAGGGTGGTGAGGGAGGCCAGGGTGGTTAGGATGAGGGAGGCCAGGCTGGTGGTGGAGGCCAGGGAGAACCAACTGAAAGGGCAGAAAGGGTTGACAGGGTCCAAAGAGTTAGAAATCCGCCAAATAGATTTTCACCACCATATTTCCCCCCAAGAAGAAGAAGGATAAGGAGATCAGTAGTTCCTTCTCCACCTCAAGCTCCTTCTCCACCTCAAGCTCCTTCTCCACCTCAAGATACTTCTCCCCCTCAAGATCCTTCTCCTCCACCTCAAGTTCCTTCTCCATATTTCCACACAAGAAGAAGAAGAAGAAGGATAAGGAGATCAGTAGTTGCTTCTCCACCTCAAGCGCCTTCTCCACCTCAAGCTCCTTCTCCACCTCAAGCTCCTTCTCCACCTCAAGCTTGTTCTCCACTTCAAGCTCCTTCTCCACCTCAAGCTCCTTCTCTACCTCAAGCTCCTTCTCCACCTCAAGATACTCCTCCCCCTCAAGATACTCCTCCCCCTCAAGATCCTTCTTCACCTCAATATCCTTCTCCTCCACCTCATAGAGTTGAAGTTTGGCCTCCTCCACCTAATACTGAAGCTGCTGGAAATCGTGAAAGGACTACTTGGGTAAAATTATTGTTTAATAATTTGATATTTTAATTAGTAATCATTTTTTATTTAATTATTGACTTGGGTTTTTTGTCTCAGATTGTACATGTGATTCTCCATGGCATTGAAGAGTATATTGTTCTTAAATTTAATGATCTCAGTTCATTAAATTTGTATTCTTTCATTAAATTGTTGAATAAGAAGTTGCATTTGCCTAAAAATTTCAATGAGTGGAATCTCGTAACTGACGAGCCCGAGCCTCGTCTCCTCAATAGTGCAATCTATGTTGGTATTCAAAGAATGCATGTAGTTGGTTCTCAAACAAATGTTACGGTCACACCAACTCAGGGACACGTAAATGATGTGATGTTTATGTATGTTGTATAAGATACTATATCTTGTTTTTAACTTGTTTTTTGTTTTGTTGTGCAGAATTATAATATAATTTTGACCTACCTTTTAGGTAAGCTTCGTACGGTTGAACCTCATTGCCTAACAAAGGTGATTTGCAGCATTAACTGCATATTGGCTTCCCCTAAGGTCAAGAAGAAGTTAGGTAAAATTTTATTTATTTTTAATTGAATTTCGCTGATTTTATATTTTTTTTTTGAATGTCATATCTTATTTTATTTTGGTTTTGATGCAGTTTCAAAAAAACAAGAAAACGTCAATGTATACCGTTTAGTTTCCCGCAAATAGTGAATTTTGGTGATTGTGTAGAGGTGTGGACCAAGCATCATTGATTAATTTTTCCAATTAATCAAACATTGTTTACTTTGCTCGCACATTTAAACCTGCTTTTGTGCTTGTGTCGACAATCAGGATGATATTTGGACGCTTGTGTTAACCTGCTTTTACAATAAGTTTTTTCTATCCTAGTATTTTTTTAAATTTTTATTGCTCTTTTTATTGCTCTTTTTATTAAAGTACATGCAATATAATAACAATTCAAAAGGTAATAAAATCTAAGACACTGGTTGTTGATTACATGACATACCTTGTTCCCTTTTTGCTGAGATTTTGTTGCTTGGAGCTAGACACTGGTTGTTGAGGTTCATCACTTAGAGAATGCATTTAGTTGATTCTCAAACAAATGTTACGGTCACACCAACTCAGGGATAGGTAAATGATGTGATGTTTATGTATGTTGTATAAGATACTATATCTTGTTTTTAACTTGTTTTTTGTTTTGTTGTGCAGAATTTTAATATACCATTGACCTACCTTTTAGGTAAGCTTCGTACGATAGAACCTCATTGTCTAACAAAGGTGATTTACAGCATTAACTGCAATTTGGCTTCCCCTAAGATCAAGAAGAAGTTAGGTAAAATTTTATTTATTTTTAATTGAATTTCGCTGATTTTATACTTTTTTTATTGAATGTCATATCTTATTTTATTTTAGTTTTGATGCAGTTTCAAAAAAACAAGGAAATGTCAATGTATACCGTTTAGTTTCCCGCAAATAGTGAATTTTGGTGATTGTGTAGAGGTTTGGACCATGCATCATTGATTAATTTTTCAAATTAATCAAACATTGTTTACTTTGCTCGCACATTTAAACCTGCTTTTGTGCTTGTGTCGACAATCAGGATGATATTTGGACGCTTATGTTAACCTGCTTTTACAATAAGTTTTTTTTTATCCTAGTATTTTTTTAAATTTTTATTGCTCTTTTTATTAAAGTACATGCAATATAATAACAATTCAAAAGGTAATAAAATCTAAGACACTGGTTGTTGATTATATGACATACCTTGTTCCCTTTTTGCTGAGATTTTGTTGCTTGGAGCTAGACACTGGTTGTTAAGGTTCATCACTTAGAGAATGCATGTAGTTGGTTCTCAAACAAATGTTACGGTCACACCAACTCAGGGAAAGTAAATGATGTGATGTTTATGTATGTTGTATAAGATACTATATCTTGTTTTTAACTTGTTTTTTGTTTTGTTGTGCAGAATTTTAATATAACATTGACCTACCTTTTAGGTAAGCTTCGCACGGTTGAACCTCATTGCCTAACAAAGGTGATTTGCAGCATTAACTGCATATTGGCTTCCCCTAAGATCAAGGAGAAGTTAGTTAAAATTTTATTTATTTTTAATTGAATTTCGCTGATTTTATATTTTTTTTATTGAATGTCATATCTTATTTTATTTTGGTTTTGATGCAGTTTCAAAAAAACAAGGAAATGTCAATGTATACCGTTTAGTTTCCCGCAAATAGTGAATTTTGGTGATTGTGTAGAGGTGTGGACCAGGCATCATTGATTAATTTTTCCAATTAATCAAACATTGTTTACTTTGCTCGCACATTTAAACCTGCTTTTGTGCTTGTGTCGACAATCAGGATGATATTTGGACGCTTGTGTTAACCTGCTTTTACAATAAGTTTTTTCTTTCCTAGTATTTTTTTAAATTTTTATTGCTCTTTTTATTGCTCTTTTTATTAAAGTACATGCAATATAATAACAATTCAAAAGGTAA
>NC_021165.2:31915341-31916845 GCF_000331145.2 Cicer arietinum | reverse complement strand
TAGTTGGTTCTCAAACAAATGTTACGGTCACACCAACTCAGGGATAGGTAAATGATGTGATGTTTATGTATGTTGTATAAGATACTATATCTTGTTTTTAACTTGTTTTTTGTTTTGTTGTGCAGAATTTTAATATAACATTAACCTACCTTTTAGGTAAGCTTCGCACGGTTGAACCTCATTGCCTAACAAAGGTAATTTGCAGCATTAACTGCATATTGGCTTCCCCTATGATCAAGAAGAAGTTAGGTAAAATTTTATTTATTTTTAATTGAATTTCGCTGATTTTATATTTTTTTTATTGAATGTCATATCTTATTTTATTTTGGTTTTGACGCAGTTTAAAAAACAACAAGGAAATGTCAATGTATACCGTTTAGTTTCCCGCAAATAGTGAATTTTGGTGATTGTGTAGAGGTGTGGACCAGGCATCATTGATTAATTTTTCCAATTAATCAAACATTGTTTTACTTTGCTCGCACATTTAAACCTGCTTTTGTGCTTGTGTCGACAATCAGGATGATATTTGGACGCTTGTGTTAACCTGCTTTTACAATAAGTTTTTTTCTATCCTAGTATTTTTTTAAATTTTTATTGCTCTTTTTATTAAAGTACATGCAATATAATAACAATTCAAAAGGTAATACAATCTAAGACACTAGTTGTTGATTATATGACATACCTTGTTCCCTTTTTGCTGAGATTTTGTTGTTTGGAGCTAGACACTGGTTGTTGAGGTTCATCACTTAGAGAATGCATGTAGTTGGTTCTCAAACAAATGTTACGGTCACACCAACACAGGGACAGGTAAATGATGTGATGTTTATGTATGTTGTATAAGAAACTATATCTTGTTTTTAACTTGTTTTTTGTTTTGTTGTGCAGAATTTTAATATAACCTTGACCTACCTTTTAGGTAAGCTTCGTACAGTTGAACCTCATTGCCTAACAAAGGTGATTTGCAGCATTAACTGCATATTGGCTTCCCCTAAGATCAAGAAGAAGTTAGGTAAAATTTTATTTATTTTTTATTGAATTTCGCTGATTTTATATTTTTTTTATTGAATGTCATATCTTATTTTATTTTGGTTTTGATGCAGTTTCAAAAAAACAAGGAAATGTCAATGTATACCGTTTAGTTTCCCGCAAATAGTGAATTTTGGTGATTGTGTAGAGGTGTGGACCAGGCATCATTGATTAATTTTTCCAATTAATCAAACATTGTTTACTTTGCTCGCACATTTAAACCTGCTTTTGTGCTTGTGTCGACAATCAGGATGATATTTGGACGCTTGTGTTAACCTGCTTTTACAATAAGTTTTTTTCTATCCTAGTATTTTTTTAAATTTTTATTGCTCTTTTTATTGCTCTTTTTATTAAAGTACATGCAATATAATAACAATTCAAAAGGTAATAAAATCTAAGACACTGGTTGTTGATTATATGACATACCTTGTTCCCTTTTTGCTGAGATTTTGTTGCTTGGAGCTAGACACTGGTTGTT
>NC_021165.2:31912889-31913102 GCF_000331145.2 Cicer arietinum | reverse complement strand
TTTTTTTATTGAATGTCATATCTTATTTTATTTTGGTTTTGATGCAGTTTCAAAAAAACAAGGAAATGTCAATGTATACCGTTTAGTTTCCCGCAAATAGTGAATTTTGGTGATTGTGTAGAGGTGTGGACCATGCATCATTGATTAATTTTTCCAATTAATCAAACATTGTTTACTTTGCTCGCACATTTAAACCTGCTTTTGTGCTTGTGT
>NC_021165.2:31912337-31912761 GCF_000331145.2 Cicer arietinum | reverse complement strand
TTATTAAAGTACATGCAATATAATAACAATTCAAAAGGTAATAAAATCTAAGACACTGGTTGTTGATTATATGACATACCTTGTTCCCTTTTTGCTGAGATTTTGTTGCTTGGAGCTAGACACTGGTTGTTAAGGTTCATCACTTAGAGAATGCATGTAGTTGGTTCTCCAACAAATGTTACGGTCACACCAACTCAGGGACAGGTAAATGATGTGATGTTTATGTTTGTTGTATAAGATACTATATCTTGTTTTTAACTTGTTTTTTGTTTTGTTGTGCAAAATTTTAATATAACATTGACCTACCTTTTAGGAAAGCTTCGTACGGTTGAACCTCATTGCCTAACAAAGGTGATTTGCAGCATTAACTGCATATTGGCTTCCCCTAAGATCAAGAAGAAGTTAGGTGAAATTTTATTTATTT
>NC_021165.2:31909555-31911823 GCF_000331145.2 Cicer arietinum | reverse complement strand
ATGCAATATAATAACAATTCAAAAGGTAATAAAATCTAAGACACTGGTTGTTGATTATATGACATACCTTGTTCCCTTTTTGCTGAGATTTTGTTGCTTGGAGCTAGACACTGGTTGTTGAGGTTCATCACTTAGAGAATGCATGTAGTTGGTTCTCAAACAAATGGTACGGTCACACCAACTCAGAGAGAGATAAATGATGTGATGTTTATGTATGTTGTGTAAGATACTATATGTTGTTTTTAACTTGTTTTTTGTTTTGTTGTGCAGAATTTTAATATAACATTTACCTACCTTTTAGGTAAGCTTCGTATGGTTGAACCTCATTGCCTAACAAAGGTGATTTGCAGCATTAACTGCACATTGGTTTCCCCTAAGATCAAGAAGAAGTTACGTAAAATTTTATTTATTTTTAATTGAATTTCGCTGATTTTATACTTTTTTTATTGAATGTCATATCTTATTTTATTTTGGTTTTGATGCAGTTCAAAAAAACAAGGAAATGTCAATGTATACCGTTTAGTTTCCCGCAAATAGTGAATTTTGGTGATTGTGTAGAGGTGTGGACCAGGCATCATTGATTAATTTTTCCAATTAATCAAACATTGTTTACTTTGCTCGCACATTTAAACCTGCTTTTGTGCTTGTGTAGACAATCAGGATGATATTTGGACGCTTGTGTTAACCTGCTTTTACAATAAGTTTTTTCTTTCCTAGTATTTTTTTAAATTTTTATTGCTCTTTTTATTGCTCTTTTTATTAAAGTACATGCAATATAATTACAATTCAAAAGGTAATAAAATCTAAGACACTCGTTGTTGATATACCTTGTTCCCTTTTTGCTGAGATTTTGTTGCTTGGAGCTAGACACTGGTTGTTGAGGTTCATCACTTAGAGAATGCATGTAGTTGGTTCTCAAACAAATGTTACGGTCACACCAACTCAGGGACAGGTAAATGATGTGATGTTTATGTATGTTGTATAAGATACTATATCTTGTTTTTAACTTGTTTTTTGTTTTGTTGTGCAGAATTTTAATATAACATTGACCTACCTTTTAGGTAAGCTTCGTACGGTTGAACCTCATTGCCTAATAAAGGTGATTTGCAGCATTAACTGCATATTGGCTTCCCCTAAGATCAAGAAGAAGTTAGGTAAAATTTTATTTATTTTTAATTGAATTTCGCTGATTTTATATTTTTTTTATTGAATGTCATATCTTATTTTATTTTGGTTTTGATGCAGTTTCAAAAAAACAAGGAAATGTCAATGTATACCGTTTAGTTTCCCGCAAATAGTGAATTTTGGTGATTGTGTAGAGGTGTGGACCATGCATCATTGATTAATTTTTCCAATTAATCAAACATTGTTTACTTTGCTCGCACATTTAAACCTGCTTTTGTGCTTGTGTCGACAATCAGGATGATATTTGGACGTTTGTGTTAACCTGCTTTTATAATAAGTTTTTTTCTATCCTAGTATTTTTTTTAAATTTTTATTGCTCTTTTTATTAAAGTAGATGCAATATAATAACAATTCAAAAGGTAATAAAATCTAAGACACTGGTTGTTGATTATATGACATACCTTGTTCCCTTTTTGCTGAGATTTTGTTGCTTGGAGCTAGACACTGGTTGTTGAGGTTCATCACTTAGAGAATGCATGTAGTTGGTTCTCAAACAAATGTTAAGGTCACACCAACTCAGGGACAGGTAAATGATGTGATGTTTATGTATGTTGTATAAGATACTATATCTTATTTTTAACTTGTTTTTTGTTTTGTTGTGCAGAATTTTAATATAACATTGACCTACCTTTTAGGTAAGCTTCGTACGGTTGAACCTCATTGCCTAACAAAGGTGATTTGCAGCATTAACTGCGTATTGGCTTCCCCTAAGATCAAGAAGAAGTTACGTAAAATTTTATTTATTTTTAATTGAATTTCGCTGATTTTATACTTTTTTTATTGAATGTCATATCTTATTTTATTTTAGTTTTGATGCAGTTCAAAAAAACAAGGAAATGTCAATGTATACCGTTTAGTTTCCCGCAAATAGTGAATTTTGGTGATTGTGTAGAGGTGTGGACCAGGCACATTGATTAATTTTTCCAATTAATCAAACATTGTTTACTTTGCTCGCACATTTAAACCTGCTTTTGTGCTTGTGTAGACAATCAGGATGATATTTGGACGCTTGTGTTAACCTGCTTTTACAATAAGTTTTTTTCTATCCTAGTATTTTTTTAAATTTTTATTGCTCTTTTTATT
>NC_021165.2:31851804-31907267 GCF_000331145.2 Cicer arietinum | reverse complement strand
ATGACATACCTTGTTCCCTTTTTGCTGAGATTTTGTTGCTTGGAGCTAGACACTGGTTGTTGAGGTTCATCACTTAGAGAATGCATGTAGTTGGTTCTCCAACAAATGTTAAGGTCACACCAACTCAGGGACAGGTAAATGATGTGATGTTTATGTATGTTGTATAAGATACTATATCTTGTTTTTAACTTGTTTTTTGTTTTGTTGTGCAGAATTTTAATATAACATTGACCTACCTTTTAGGTAAGCTTCGTACGGTTGAACCTCATTGCCTAACAAAGGTGATTTGCAGCATTAACTGCATATTGGCTTCCCCTAAGATCAAGAAGAAGTTAGGTAAAATTTTATTTATTTTTAATTGAATTTCGCTGATTTTTATTTTTTTTATTGAATGTCATATCTTATTTTATTTTGGTTTTGATGCAGTTTCAAAAAAACAAGGAAATGTCAATGCAGACCGTTTAGTTTCCCGCAAATAGTGAATTTTGGTGATTGTGTAGAGGTGTGGACCATGCATCATTGATTAATTTTTCCAATTAATCAAACATTGTTTACTTTGCTCGCACATTTAAACCTGCTTTTGTGCTTGTGTCGACAATCAGGATGATATTTGGACGCTTGTGTTAACCTGCTTTTACAATAAGTTTTTTTCTATCCTAGTATTTTTTTAAATTTTTATTGCTCTTTTTATTAAAGTACATGCAATATAATAACAATTCAAAAGGTAATAAAATCTAAGACACTGGTTGTTGATTACATGACATACCTTGTTCCCTTTTTGCTGAGATTTTGTTGCTTGGAGGTAGACACTGGTTGTTGAGGTTCATCACTTAGAACAGATATAGTCTTCACCTGTGTAACAGTTGCATATATAAGAAATGGTAACTAAGAATTTCAAATATTTTTGGGTACAATTGTAAAATTGTCACTAATGCTACTTTAAATAATAAAAATTTATTGGCTGTCCAATTTTTAAAGAAAAAACTATTCTACATTAGAACATATATATTGCTTACCAAATTCATATATACAAGTAAAATACTTCGGTATAATTATTAAATAACTCACATAGCTAAATACTACTATAAATAACTCACATTGTTTCGGTTTCAATATTTAACATTCAACTTGAGATATGACTTAAGAACAAAAAATTATTTTTTAATAGACAAAATAAAAAATAAAAAATTCACCCAAACCAATGTAAATATAGAAAACAAAATATAGAAGAGCGTGTAAATATAAAATAATAAAAATAATAAAAGAATATACACAATAATAAAAATATAAAATATAGAAGAAGAAGAAGTTCAACGTATTTACACAAATGCCATTAATGAAAACTATCTATTTTCCGTGTGTTTTTAAAGCTAAAAAATAGAAAAGGAAAATGTTTAAAAGATGTTTTTGTTTTTTTCTTTTTAAAACAGAAAATTAAAACATTTTCACAAAACTGTTGGAGATAAAAATCTCTAACAAACAAATTTTTAATTTTTAAATTTTTAAAAATTAAAATATAGTTTTTAAAAACGGTATTAAATAGACCTTTATATTTTAAAGAGAAGTGTATCTAGAGTTTGAGTATACATTAACAAGAATTCAAGAATGTCAAACTTGCAAGCTATCACATTTCTTGATGATTTACTAAGGTATTGTTTAATATTGTTACCGTGTTTGGTTATTTTTGTATGTTTATGCTGATTAATGATGGACTACTAAATATTAGCAATTTTTTATAGTTAATTGTAGTACCTCAATTTTGTTAGAATAATTAAAAATTATTTAATAATAATAATATAGTTAATAAATATTTTGCAGTTATTATTAGAAATCTAAAAAATTTAGTTCAAACCTAAATATATACCAATTTAAGATAATATAAAACAAAAAATAAAAAATTTTGAATTACAACAAAAACTCAGTTTTTTTTATTTGGCATACCAACACACCACCAATCCATGCCATTACAGGCTTGTCCTGCCAAGTCTTGCCAACACGCCAACACAAATCTCACATCCTTTTAGCTGGACATCCTTTTATGAAAAACAATTTATAAAAAATAATTTATATTCATATTTAATAATAAAGAGAAATAAATATATTTAAATTGATATAAAGGATGCTAATCTCTTCCTTACGCATAATCAACTCCCGAACTCAAAACTTTACGCATAATCAACTCCCGAACTCAAAATCTGGTTTCAAAGACCATTATTTTATTTTTCTATCTTTAAGGTTTTCCTAATATTTTCCCTATTTTAATAAATAAATTTTAGTGGCGACTCCATTGTATTCGAGGAAAACTCAGCATTTTAGGCCGCGGCAGCTGGCGACTCCACTGAGAGATTCTTAGAGAGTCAAGCCTATACAAATTAATTGTGCATAATTTTTTAACTTTTTCTGTATTTGTTTGTTTTTCATCTTTTAATTTCTTTATGTGATTATTATTTCTTAATAAGTATTAGCTGACATTATAATATTCTTTTAAGCTAGCAGATCTTTATTTTACTTTATTTATTTATTTATTTATTTATTTATTTTGTATATGCATATATGTTTTGTTAGTATTATGGAGTTATTGAATTATGCTTATTCAACACCTACACTTTGACTAAGACACACACTTATGAGTGGAACCTTATATACGGGTTTGAACAAAACTTAGGCTTAGTTTCGAGATTGCGTAGTGGTAGCCTTCTGGATGTACATCCTATTTGGTTAGCATGAAGATCTCACCTAGAGTTTGATCATGTTGAGATTATTGTCACTCCAAATAGTTTTCCTATTGCTGTTGACAATATTCTAAAATAGGATTATCGGTTTTAGGAACCGTGTTTAGAACCATAGAGTCTCCCTTGTGAGAGTTTCACTACATAAGCCAATAGATCCTTTCATTGTAAGAATATCCATACAAACCATAAAAATATCTCGTACATTCAAAACTTTATATATAATAGTTTCATTCATATTCATGACATTTTTTTTCTCTTTCTAAGAAAAATAAAACATAATAGCATTTTGCATAAATTTTCAAGATTTTTGGGGAATCATACAAACTTTAGTCACGTGTTATTTAAGTGGGCAATGGGATCAGAAAAAAGGAAAACTTTACTTTTAAAGTTCAAGCAACCTGATTTGAAAAGTTTAAGAGACATTAGCAATCAAATGAAAACTATACAACGTGAGAGTGTCTTTCACAAATATGGAAAGATCCTAAATCTTTTGGCAGTGAATGTGCAAGCAGGGGCCCTCACGACATTGGCTCAGTATTACGATCCTCTCTTAAGATATTTCACCTTTCAAGACTTTCAGTTGGCCCCGACATTAGAGGAATTTGAACAAATATTGGATTACTCCCTAGAGAAAGGAAATCCTTATCGATATACCAGGCAACCACCGAGTTTGGGCGCAATTGCTGAAGTGTTGAAAATCAACATAAGAGGGTTGACAAGTACAAAAGAAGAAGAAATAGCTATTCAGGGGTTTTCAACAAAATATCTAGAGAAAAAGTGCCAAGATTTAGCCGTTAAAAAAGAATAGAGTACTTTTATAGATGTTTTGGCTCTCATTATCTATGGTATTGTTTTATTCCAAAACCTTGATAATTTTGTAGATTTTGATGCCATCAATGTCTTCTTAGTTGTTAACAAAGATGAACAAAATCCAGTTCATGCGGTTCTTGCTGATGTATACTACTTTCTACATATGCGACACAAGAAGAAGGGGGGAACAATTTTGTGTTGTGTTCCAGTGTTGTATACTTGGTTTGTGTCACACATGTTCAAGAAAGTGTATCATGTTGGGGTTAAGAGTAATCGTGAATGGTCAGAGTATAGCTAGCCTTACTGGGGATACAATTTCATGGTACTATAGAGAACAAGGGGGTGGAAGAGGTAATATGTCAATGCGGAGATTTTCCAAATGTGCCTTTCATAAGAACGAAAAGATATATTAATTACAATCCAATGGTAGCTCTGAGACAACTTGGCTACCCCATGTTGGATAAACCAGATGATAAGTCATTGGAAGCCTTTGTTTTGCACAATACGGGTATAGTAGACCCACCAATATTGAGAAGGATAAGTCGAGCTTGGGAATTGATCATTAGAAAAGGAAAAGTACTCGGATGTAGAAGTTGCAGCACAAAAGAACCCTATCAACAATGGGTAAAGAAAAGAGTCCAAGAAATCAACCTGCCTTTCCACAGTACACCCTCAAATGATCAGGAAATTCCTGAACCTATCCTTGTTACAAATGAAGATATAGAAGAGCTCAAAGCATCATTGTTAAAATCTGAAGTGGAGAAAAAAGAGCTACAAGCGAAGTTAGAAAAAGTCTCCCAAGAGAACGAGACCTTACGATCATAAAACACATGTAAGAGTCAGTTTATCGAGAGAAGCAACAAGAGATTGAAAATTGAAAAAGAAAATAAACTTGACATACAAGATTGTTTGAAAGGCGCAAATGAAGAGTTAGATATACGAAAGCAAGAAAAGAATGCAGCTATTGAAGAGGCCTATATGTGAAAGCAGTTGTGGACAAAACCAACAAGCTCTTAGAAGAACATAAAAAAGGAGTTTGAAGATTTAAAGAAGCAACTGAAAGAAATGGTAGCTAAATACGAGAGTCAAGTAAGGAATGAGAAGCAACATAAGGAAGAAATGGAGGAATTACACTCAAAACACCAAGATGCACTAAGAACAGAAATGAAAACTTCTATTGAGTTGAAGAATTACATTGACTATCAAGAAAAGATCTATAATGACTTAAAGGATGAAACCATATATTATGAGGAGCGTTTTATAATGTTGCTTGGACAATTGAAGAATCAAGAGATCTACAAAGAGTTGGAAGATAAAGGCAAGCATTGGAAAGATTGCTTTTCAAAATTGGCAATGTTAGATAATGACTTAATTGTGTTTTTTCATAGATTTCTAAGATCGGGAAATTTAACCATCTGGTTAATTCTTCCAATCTTTGCTGAAAACAAAATATACTTGATTTAACCCGATTTGTTCTCAAATTCGTAGAAAGCAACCGAAGACTAATAAGTAAACATTACACCTCTTTCTTTATTCTGTTATTCTTTATTATTTCCTATAAATTTTCTTTTTTTTTTTTTGTTTCAGAATTAGAAGTTTACGAGGATACATATAAGTTGAAGTTTACTACCCGACCAGAGCATGGTCCGAGTGCTGGTGGTGGAGGCCAAGGTGGTGAGGATGAGGGAGGTCAGGGTGGTCATGATCAGGATGAGGGAGGCCAGGCTGGTCAGGATGAGGGAGGCCAGGCTGGTGGAGGTCAGGGTGGTGAGGATGAGGGAGGCCAGGGTGGTCATGGTCAGGATGAGGGAGGCCAGGGTGGTCAGGATGAGGGTGGTCAGGATGAAGGTGGTCAGGATGAGGGTGGTCAGGATGAGGGTGGTCAGGATGAGGGAGGCCAGGATGAGGGAGGCCAGGATGAGGGAGGCCAGGATGAGGGTGGTCAGGATGAGGGAGGCCATGCTGGTCAGGATGAGGGAGGCCAGGCTAGTGGAGGCCAGGCTGGTCAGGATAGAGATGTTTCCCCGACACCCTTATCGGACTCATGCAAACTCCAAGATCATGGAAGAACTTGAGCAAAATCAAGAAGTGAAGAGAGTGGATGTCAACCAATTGAAGGATAAGGTTGATCAAATCCTAGAAGCTATACAGGCTTTGTCAAGGAAGGGGAATACATATGGGAATCCTCCGACTGCAAATGAAGAACACCAAACCACTCCTTCTCACCCACTAGGCTTTACCCCGACTACCCAACAACTTCATACAACAACTATGCAATTTCCTATGTACGGTCTCCCACCCGATTATACTTCACCTTTAGTCATCAACCCCATAGGCAACAACCCAAACCACTCAACTATCGACCCCCAAAACCTAAACCAATCACAAATCCCATCTCCTCTGAGCTACGTGCCACCCCAAACACTCTACCCTCAGAACATATTCCATATATTGCACCCCAAGTACCCCATTTTGATGCTAATGGGAATTGGCATCAACCTTACATTTGGGATGATACACAATCAAAGGAAAAATTTCATGTCTTAGAAGAACGAATAAAAGCAATTGAGGGGTATAATGTCTATGGTCTCGAAGCTTTTGATACGTGTTTGGTTCCCGATGTGACTATTCCTCCAAAATTCAAGGTTCCTGAGTTTGAAAAATACAGAGGCACTACATGTCTTAAAAATCATCTGACTATGTATTTTAGAAAAATGGCTTCTCATGCTCATAATGACAAGCTGCTCATTCACTTTTTCCAAGACAGTTTGAGTGGGGGGTCGTTAAGTTGTTATATGCATCTCGAACGAAATCGAATTCGTTCATGGAAAGGCATGGTTGATGCCTTTTTGAAACAATACAGGTACAACTTTGACATGGCCCCCGATAGGATCAAATTGCAAAATTCATTGAAAAGGGACAACGAAACCTTCAAAGAATACGCACATCGATGGAGGGAAATTGTATCACAAGTAGAACCTCTTTTGTCTGAAAGAGAAATGGTTGGTATGTTTATGGATACTCTTCAGTCGCCTTTTTATGATAAGATGATTGGGAGTATGTCATCAAACTTTTCTGACCTGGTCATGATAGGAGAAAGAATAGAAAGTGGGATAAGGAGTGGCAAGATCGTATGTGCAACAACTAGCATAAAAAGACCTCAGCCGACATTCACAAAAAAAAAAAAAAAAAGAATGGGACGTTAACGTTGTAATGGTAAACCCCAGAGTCTCCTATTTTCCACCCATCAATTCTTATCGACCCCCAAACTTCCAGCCCCCGGTACCACAAACTCCCTACATTCCTTATCCATATGTGGCCGCAACCACACAAGCTTCATACCCTCAATATCACCCTTCAAGACCACCTTTTTATCAACCACCACCACCCGTATTTTCCCAACAAAATCAATGGAACCAAAATCCAATCCCGAATCACTACAGACCACCAATTAATTGAGAAAAAAGGATAACTCGTTTTGACCCAATCCCCGTCACATACAGCCAATTATTGCATCACTTACTTCAAAATTCAATGGTAGTCCTAAGACCAATGAAACCTCTTGAACCACCATTTCCAAAATGGTACAATCCAAATGTCAAATGTGAATACCATGCAAGAGCCGTTGGGCATTTTGTCAAAGATTTCCAAGCCCTAAAATCTAAAGTGCAAGAATTGATTAATGCAAAATGGCTTACCTTCAAGGAGGACGGTCCCAACATAGGGAGTAATCCCTTGCCAGGCCACGGGGATGGCTCTGTCAATGTCATTGGAGATAGGATAGACCAATATGCAAAAGATGACCATGTGTTGACCATAGGGTCATGTGTGGAAAATAATATAGCTTTCCCAAAACCATTGGAAATCCTTTACAAAAAAGAGAATTTTAAGTCAACTCCTAGCAGGCCAAAAGGAATAATTGTCCAAGCACAAACCCCTTTCCTTAAAGAAATACCAAGGCGGTACCGTGGAATCACGAAATCAGATCCCACTTGGCCAATCATCAATCAAGTGAAGGTTGTGAACCTAAAGGAACTGATGTCACTAACATTTCAGGGATTGGTGGAATGACTCAGAGTGGTCGAGTATGCACTCCCGAACAACTTAGGAAAAATGATGTTCATGGAGAAAAAGGAAAATAAGATATGTATCATGCCATAAAAGGACAAGAGACCAGTAAAAAGACGGTGTCTGAAGAAGAAGCTAATGAATTTTTGAAGTTTATCAAGCAAAGTGAATATAAGGTGGTGGATCAGCTAAATCAAACCCCTTCCAAGATATCAGTTCTCTCCTTGTTATTGAACTCTAAAGCACATAGAAGGCCACTATGAAAGTTTTAAACGAGAACCATGTTACTCACTTATCACCATCCATCAGTTTGATGGAGTTGTCGGTAACATCACTGCTAGTAGTTGCCTGAGTTTTAGCGGCAATGAATTACCAGCTGAAGGGACATAGCATAATAAAGCACTGCACATCTCTATGAGGTGTCACAATCATATTCTTGCACGAGTGCTAGTAGATAGTGGTTCATCGTTAAATGTCATGCCTAAATCAACACTATCAAAACTATTTGTTGAGGGAGCTTGTTTGAAGCCGAGTGCTTTGGTGGTGAAAGCGTTTGATAGATCTAGAAGAAAAGTTGTTGGTGAGATTGACCTGCCGATTTAAATCGGAACCCATGTCTTTAGGATAACCTTCCAAGTGATGGATATTAAATCGGCGTACAGTTGTCTTCTAGGGAGACCGTGGATTCATGCTGCTGGAGCAGTGACATTCGTCCTCCATAAAAAGCTAAAGTTTATAGTGAACAATAAGCTGGTAATAATATGTGGGGAAAAAGATATGATAGCAATATTTGCATGCATTCAACCAAAATGACTTGTTTATTTTTGCTTACATCATTTATGGAGGAAATATGAAGAGCTCGTTGGAATGTAAATTTGATTTGGTTCATTGCACTAATCAAGTGTTAGGCCTATTTTGTGTTAATGCGTTGTAGTCCAACGAAAATTCTAGATATTAAGTAGATTGGGTTAGATGCTAGAAGATGTAGTACTCCCCTCATCTCTCATCTCATATGTCTCATTTGAAATATTTAATTGTCTTATATTATTTGTCATTTTAAATTATCAATAAAGCATTAAATATTTTTTACCATTAATATACCCTTATTTATTCTAATTCAACCCATTAACTATTCCACAAAACTTTTATTAATAAGAGTATAGTAAATGAATTATCATAGAATTTAGTAAACTCAATGATTTTCTCAAAAAGTGTGCATAACCTTAAAAGACATTTAATATGAGACTGATGAAGTATTATATAAGCAGTTGAAGGTGAGATATTAAGTGTAAACAGTGTGTAAAACTCTCCTGTGGAGCCTATAAAGTGGGAAAGACTCTAATTTTGTAAATCAAGCTAAAAAAAGCAAAGCATTCCCTCAATAAGAAATAATAGTTTTCTCTCAAAGCATTCCAACCAAATGTTTTCTAAAACTCTCTTCCTTTCCTTCAGAGGTTGACTTACTGGCACTATGAATACCTATGAGGTTGGTTTTATTAGATAACCTTGAACCGTTGCGTCTCATATGAAACTTTCTAATATTATCTCTTCTGACATGTTAAAGCATCGCACAAGATTTAAATTGACATTTTTTTACAGGTATTCGCTGGCTCAAGAGCATGGAGATTTTATCAATCTTCATGACTGGTTCCAGTCATTTAGAACAATTGTTCTTCAACTTACAAATAAACAGAAACAACAATACAACAATCAAAACAGACCCTCATACCCAAGAAGAGTAAAGACATAAATGGATCTGGAGACCAAAACGAAGCTGCAATTCAGTATCCTTTATATTTATCATTTCACAATAACATGATAGCATGGGGTATAATGCTTCAAGTGCATTACTAGATGTCTGAAATTAGCAGTTCTAAAGTTATTATGTCACTAACCTTGTGTCGTTTTACTATTTGCTTAAGTGCATGCAATTTAACTTGAGAATAAATAGTGGAACATATTTTTAATTACATGACACAAGGTCATTTAAAATAACGTTACATTTTAACTTGAGTGTCATAGGTATATCTTGCAAGTCAGCATTCTATCTTGTAAAAAGTTGCCAATAAAATTATGGATGCATGACTTATGTTGTTCATTTTGGAAAAGTTCAAGCCTTTGATCCTTGAACTTCAAAAATGTGATTTTTGAACTTTC
Organism: Cicer arietinum; assembly: GCF_000331145.2. Taxonomy (NCBI): domain Eukaryota; kingdom Viridiplantae; phylum Streptophyta; class Magnoliopsida; order Fabales; family Fabaceae; genus Cicer; species Cicer arietinum. Next base: position 31,897,500 of record NC_021165.2, on the reverse strand, counting down.
TGAAGTGTTTAGTAGTTCTTTCAAATAATTTTTCTTCAACTATTATTGGTGACTATTATGCTTAAATCATGTAGCCGTTTTTGTTGCAAGTTTATTTTTTTGGATATAGTTCAATTTATTACATTTAACTTAGGTTTGAGGAGTTAATTTCTAACATTTGCCTATTAAAAAAAGGTATTAGCTAGGAACCTACTACAGAGTTATTTTTCATGGATGTTTGGTAAACTACATATTTCCTTTTCAACATCTTAAACTTGTTTTTGTAAACTATTGCCAAGTAATAGATAAGTTATTCTAATTAAAAAGTAACCATTTATTTAAAGGCAGCATAAATATATTGAACTGTGCAACATAATATTATGCAGTCATGCAGCAATCTCCTTGGTTTTTATTGGGTTATTGTATTGTATTTTTATACGGTACGAAGTTATTGGAATTCGTTACAATCTGGAGTCAATACAAAGTAGAATACGATTAACTGTTTGGGTATGAGCTACTTAAGTTGCATGTATCTTAATAAATTTCCCTAAGGTTTGGTTATGTTTTTTAAAAAATGCTAACAAAACATTCTCTAACATATACTTCTCAACCCACTCCTTTCTATCTATTGATTGAATTTTATATGGGGTCACTAAGGGGTCCATATAAATTTGGTGAGTTCTATGTAAATTTTAATCAATAAAAAAAACTGTGTTGAAGAATGTGTGTTAAAGAGTGCGATGCTAGTGTTTCTATGTTTTTAGTTGCTAAAGAGACCCCATACAAACAACTATAATGATATCTACATAAAATATGGCTCTCCTATAATTATACCTAATTAAAAAATGTCTTCAAACAAAAAAGAAAGAAATATATTCATAAGAATTATTAATAATATCGACAATCACCTTATAGTTTGTTTATCTCAATAATGACATGCATCTCTATAGTTATGATAACCACCACAAGAAAAGTTACAACTTAAAAGTTTCCCTTAGCTCTAGGCAAAAGTTGAGATATAAAGAGTATTCTAGTCGTCATGAACACTCCATGAGCATCATGGATATACACACCAGAGACATCTTTAAAAAAGACAATTATCAATGGATTTCGTTTGCTTGTGACTAAGCCATAAAGTAAAGATATAAGTGTCATTTATTAATAAGATATTATCTTACTTTATCAAATAGTGTCTTAAGCTACAAGAAATATGGAGTTTGAATTATTTCATCTTTAAAATCCACTTTAAAACGTTGAAACCTAACAAGGTTGATGGTTGAACAAAGAAGAAGCAATGAAGATTCAAAGATGATGGTGATTCGAAGATGGTGATGCGATAATGGTAATCTTGTAATAATAATGTGATGATAGAGAAAGGATGAGAGAACCTTAATCCCCAAACCTATTTTTGATTTTGGATGGAGGCACTAAAACTTAACAATAAGTTATCACGTCACTCATATGTTTGCCACATAAGCTTTTCTTAACTATAAATAACAACAATGGTGATTTTAAAACTAAACTAGATACTAACTCGCGCGTTGCACGTAGAATTTAACATATTACTAAATGTAAAATAACAATAATATGTAATTTAAAAGTAATATTAATTTTGTTTTACTGTAGAATATACTCAAGTGTTTATGTACTTAAAGGTAAATATATTTTTGAATAATTATATATAAGCTAGGATTGTTTTAGTAAATGAAAAAATAAAGCATTGTTGACTAATACAATTCATGCAAAATATATTTAAGTGTGGAATTGGTTTATTTAAGTTTTTTGATTTTATTGAAGTAGTTCTTCTAATAATATATTTATTAAATAGTTATGTATTTTTTTATTGTTAAAGTTACAGTACATTTAGCTATAATATTTTTTCATTTTATATAATTTATATTAGTTTTGAAACATTAGATTTATAAATTTATGACTTTTTCACGTTTTCAATTTTATATGTTCATCTTAATTCTATCAATCTCACTGTCGATCTAAGCACACTAAATAATATTATGTGTTTTGTGATATATTATAACATTCATTCGTGAGTGATAGTTTGCTAAATTCAAAATATTGAAACAACTCATTCATGTGTGTCTTGAAATTTTCAAATAATTATTTGACACGGTCAAAAAACTTCAAGAGTGGTTGAAAAAAATTATAGGCACGAAAAGTTTGTGAATATTTAAAACATAGAAAGTTTCGAGTGAATAATGAAATAATTAGAAATTATTTATTTCCAAATATTTAATATTATTCATTTTCTTATTGTTTCAATTATAATTTATGTTTTTTTAATTATAAAATAAAAAAATGTTATGAGAGACTCATTCATCATAGAAAAAAAAAAACTTATTTCATATGCATTAATAGTGATATATGAACTTGAACATCTATTATAATAATTAAAAAATTACATAATACATTCACATTTAATAAATAATAAATAGATTCACATCTTAGTGTAGCAAAATTTTAATATAAATGAATTGTGGATGCAAGAAACTTTGCAAAAAATAACGTGTCCTCATACGAGTATAAAATCAAAAGAAAATTGCAGAAGTACAAGGATCTCTCCAATGAGTACAACACGATTCAAAACACCTAATATATGTCTAGCTATTTAGATGAAGTTGAGAAGGAGAGACACTAAGACTTGACATAACTTTGCATTTCAAATCGGTAAAAGGAAGACATAGACGAATTCGAGTGAAAAAGTCTTATTGATATAAAAGAACTCTAGTTCATCTCATTTCCCCATGTGATTTGCATACTCTATTTTCATAGCATATTACATTTGCGTCAACACATTGTAAACCATCTTTGTTGATCTCAACAATCTACCATTTTCATTTACGACAAACAAGAAGGAGAACCAAAATGGAGCAACAACAAATCAAAACCCAAACACGTTAATTCGAACTTAACGTGAAAGAAGAGGAAAGTGAAGTGGAGATAGAAATTGCAGAAGTTAGTAAAATTACAAATGATATAATCAGACGGTGAAGAGTGTGCAAAGTAAATGATCACAATCAAACATCATCGCGTATAATCAGTAAAATAAACGGTTCTGATGCTATACAGAAAAGCAAATGTTGTATCACTAACGCCACATATAGGAAGTGATAGTACACATGTCAGTGCATAGATCATTAGAGCATGCAAAAACGAATGACTTTCTCATATAGACTCTTAGACTACCACCTCATTCCTAGGTTACAAGTCTGGGAGCAAGATGCCTCATATCAGTACTATTTTGGTGTATAACCCTGTGGTTTAAATTTTTTTCACATTTTTCAAGACTCTTAGGCCCATTAGCCATTAAAATAGTTAAGAGTCTAAGGGACCTGTGTAGTAGTATCAAGTATGATCCGAAAAGGTCCAACCCAAATTGTTATTAGTCGGATCAGCACGAAGATCCATACGAAAAATCTGAGTTTTAAAAATCAGAATTTTAAATTCGAATTTCAACTTCTTAATATAACGCTCATTGTTTGCTAAAAAAAATAAAAAAAAATACAACACTCATTATATATAGGACAATATTACATGCACCCAATATTGTTCAATTACAAGTTTGATTCCTTTATTTAGTGACCTTTCTCAACTTAGAACCCAAAATACATCTCCAAATTCATATGATAACAACACCAATTTATGCATGACAGCAGCCATTTTTGGAAAAAAAAATTGTTTTTAGAAATAGTATTTTACCATATCACAGCAGTTATATAAACCAGTTAATTTTGAACACATAAATTTACAAAACTTATAATTTTAATGAATTCAAAACTACAAAAGTATGTCTTCCAAATTATAACAACTAGTAAACACATATATTTTATGATTCCCCAAAGTGTATGAACCGGTAAGTTTAAATATTAGTGATGGTATAGTAATAGACATAATTTTAAAAAATGGTACTAACAAAAAGGAATGTCAATTTTAAGGAAAAAATCGAGAATCTCTTTTTTTTCACTTCAAATGGATAAAAAACATATTTTTTTAAATGTATCTAAATAGTATCGTATCTTCCTTTCTTAGTTTTGATCTTCTCTTATCTCTCAATCAATATTATATATTATATAATATAAATCATATTATACTATTTAAAACTTTGGCCATAGGTACTATACGAAAAACCAGTAATGCATTATTAAAAATTTCAACATTAGTGATATTAGAAATTGCTTATGACTTGTTTTATTTCTCTTTCGCTATATATTGAATGTATTGTTCATTTACATAGATCTGATATTCAGTTTAATTACAACTAGATGTATATCCGTATATTGTGTATATTTTTCCATGAAATTTATTTAATTTAAAAAAAAATTATTTAGAGAATTAAAAGTGCTAATTTTGAATAAAAAATCATATTTTAAATAGACCTAAAATAAAATATCAATATGTTTAACATTGAGTTGAGAGTTATACAAAATTATTTTGATATAGTAGAATTAAGATTCAACCAAAGCTTTAATTATTTATCAATGTATTATCTTAAGAGAGAGAAAAGTTCAAAATTATTTACAAAATACAAATGCCAATTGATTGTCGAAAACTTTCATTAACAAAATTTGTGTTATGACAATAGATCATATTCCATAATGGTAGCGTCACTCGTGAATATAGAGATTAATAATTTGTTCGCATTCTACTCATTCACGTGAATCTGAGATTCTGAATTATATACACACACAGTCAATCGGATACGGAGTAAAAATAACCGAGTCCGTCACGAATCATCAGCAAAGACGGCAAATCTTAAAACATCGCCGCCTGTCAACCGTCATTGTATCTGGCGGAAAAACTGAAATAGAACTCTTCACGCGTCTATTTCCGCTTTGAATCTGCTAGGTCGTGGCTGGAAGTCATACCGCCGACGCTGGTTATGCGACGACGGCCGGATTAGCGACGCCAGCGCTTTCTTCACGAGTTCGCCTTCAACACCGCGGATTCTCACGAGCGAGTTCGTCATTGCCGATCTCCGCGCGTTGAGACGGTTCGGCGCATACGTCACTGCAGCGCCAGATCCCAAACTCTTATGAAAACTACACCGGAATGAGCCAGGATGCGTCGATGGCGAGCACATACACGTCCGCTTCTTCCGGTGGTTAAGTCGTTTGACTGTCTCTCCCGTTCCGGAGACGGTAAAAGAAATTGAACTATTCGGTGAAACACAGCTGTCAAAGGAAAACAGGACGGATGAAGCTTGAACAGAGAAAGTAGAGCGGTGGAAAAAAGTGGCGGAGTTAGAAGATGAATGGGGATGCGACGGTGGTCGGGAATTAAATTTTCCGGGCGATGATGAAGAACAGAGGACTTGTCCGCTTGATTTTCTATAAGATGCGGACATTTTTTTACAGAGAAAGTGAAAAGCGTAGGAATGTTTTATTGTTTTTCAGATTTGTTTCGAAAGAGGTGATTCAGCGTTTGGATAAGCAAATCTAGCGTACCTCTGACCTTGTTTATATAGAATTTTTAAGTGATAAGAGAATAACAGAGTTGGAAAATTGGAATATACGGATTTTTTATTGTTATTATTATTATTATTATTATTATTATTGTTAAGGTATTAATTTTCTTTTATTTTTCGTTGGTCACCCCTACTTTCTCGTGATTATGGTAACTGACTGTGTAAACTTGGGTCATATACATGATGTTTGTTTTTTTTGACGTCGGTCATACACGATGTTTGGTTTCAAAAACAAAAATAACTGCATTATGTTTTTATTATTAGATGTCAAAGATTTTGTTTATGTAACAAAGTATTAGATATCAGAGTAATTAATAGTTTCTTCAAAACACTTTCGTTTTTCACACAAAATTTTACTGCACATTACTTTTACATACTACAGGTTTGAAATATATTCATGACTGTTTAGTGTGACTAGTCTATATAAGAGAAAATTGATAGAAAAATGACTGCACATTATTTACGTAATGAAGGTATATGTGGAGGGGAGTAAATATCTTATATTGATTAATCACGAATGTGTTGTCCTAACGAGATTTAGCCACCCAATTAGTTAGTCTCGCTGTAAAATTTGGAAAACTGAAGAGGCATAGACATACTAAAACAATATATTGTAAGTGGATTACAAGAGTAAGCCGAGCAGGGTTTATCTAGCGCCTTAAGGACTTAATGTACAAAATGAATTGAAAACCATATAAAATAAAAATTAAAAACGAAAAATTGATCTAAAACCTATTGCCGCAACTAAAAGGAAAACAAACATTATAAATTGGCAACGAGGAACAAATCGATGATAAAAGTTCGAAAAAAAAAAATTATTTATTTTGGCACATCTATTTTTAGATGATAATATAGTACAATATTTATTTATTTAATCGATTAAAAGAATTTTATTTATTTATTTTTGGAAATAGATGATAATATAGTAGGTTAATTATTTTGGTACATTTATTCAACTGCGTTAATTTAATATATTTTTTTCTATTAGATAAATTTTGTTTGATTTTATTAATATAATTTCTTTTTGTTTTTTTATTATTTTTTATATATTAAATTAACAACTTTTCCTATGTAAAACTAAAAAATTAACAAACTAAAAGATAATAGATGGTCGTATTCCCGCGACTTTCTATTGCATAAAAAAAAATCATCTTTTATGTGATCGATAGAGTGGGTAGGGATGCGACTTCGTGAAGGTAAAAAAAATAAAATTTTTTAGCATATATATTTTAAAATAGGATATATTGATTAATTTAAAAAAAAAAAAAAAAAAGAGAATATATATATATAATCCAACGTCTAATCTGGTTAGACTTTTTTGGTCAGACACGTTAGTGTCAATCTTTCTACTAATAAAGATAATGCCTAAACTACTTTTCACTTATCATTACAAAAAAGTTTTTTATATTTTTTTTAGAGCAAAGATTCATTTTGGTTTCTTAGAAAGTTTGAGATATTCAATTTAGTTATTGAGAAAAATAAACCAGATCAAATTACTCATTGAGAAATTTTGAGAGATACATTTAAGTTCTTAAAAAAATTAAAAACACATTTTATTCCTAAAGAAAAATAAATCAGGACAATTTAGTTCTTTGCTCAATTTAGGGAAAAATAAACCTAGTGTTATTTCATTTAGAGAAATCACAAGTTCAAGATAGAAACACTTTTGATTCCACAGTGATCTGCAATTATGAATGTGTGACTTCTATCATCTTTGTCGTTTGTCTCAGAAGCTGCATTTTCTTCTTCATTCTCACATTTTTCTTCTTTACCTCGCGTTTTCTGAAGGTGCATTATTGTTCTTCTTGCTCACATGTTTGAAAGTGTGATTTTATGTATTGTTTATGAGGGATACCGTTGTGGTTTAATTTGGATATTATTGAAGTTGTTTTTCAAATTACATTATAATTTAATGATTTTTTTGTTGCAGGGATTAAATTGTTCATTTAATTATTGTTAGAAACTTAATTGTCTATTTTTAATTATTGTCAATATCTAGTTGTCCTTTTTTAATAGAAATTACACGGAAAAAATCAAGTTGATTACTCATCAGACAAGTTAACAAAAAAACTCATTTTTCTGATTGTGGTTCATATAAGGACTAATTTGATCTTGTTTATTTTTCTTAGGGACTAAAAAGTGTTTTTATTTTTCTAAAAGACTAAAATGGATCTTTAAAAATTTCTCAAAGATCAAAATAGACATTTACTCTATTTTTTAATGTAAATTTTTGACAGCACAAATTATTTACACATGCAATTTCAGACAACACAATTATTTTATTTTTTATATATGGATTCATGTTGAGAGTGAAAAAAGCCTTTCTCAATAATAAAAAGTAGGAGATTCACCCATATTTTGTAGAAAATTGATCATTAATTTTAAGGGTGTATGCGGGTTGGGTTGGGCCGGTTTTGACAAAATCCAATACCCGACCCGATCGATTATCTTTGGGTTGAGCTAAGTTCTAAACACGTGTACACTTTCCCACAATACTTGAATGTACCTGTATCATTTCTCTTATTAAAATGTAACCAAGCACTAGAAGAGACTTTACTAGGTTTTCTTTCGGTTACCTCGTTTCCTTGAGTTGACGACAATGATAAGAGGCCTAAATCTTGTGCTTGTTGTGATGAACTTTTGTTGTGCTTGTGGAAAAAATTGATTAGGAGCTTCTTAAACTTGTTCCATTTGTCTCAAATATGTGCAATAATATAGTTAAAAAATTTCAAAGGTAAAAGGAAAAGTAAGAGAAAACAGCTAGCACTACTACTTGGTCAACCACATTACTTTCATCATTACACATAACTCACCAACCATTTTAGTTTACTAAGCTACCATAATTTTTTAATATAGTAGTGCTTCAGTTGTTTATTTTTAGAGTACTTACTATTTTCAAATACAATACTAAAAAAATGGTTTAATAGATTTAAATGTAAAAAATTTAAAGTAAATTCATCATAAGAATAAGCTTTTGCATAAGAATTATTTTTGCTCCTAAAAAGTTTAAACTAAAGTCATCATAGCATAAGCTTTCAGTTCATATCTTCATTATGAAAAACTATAACAAAAGATAACATTTAAATAAAAGAAGAACGTGGCGGCAGCTTGAGGGCAGTGACGCGGCCTCAGGATATCTGGACAGAAAAAGAAGGTGGACGTATGGAACAAAAGAAGAAGGTGGACGCATATATGGAACAGAAGAAGAAGGTACATGACGGTTGCTGAAAATATCAAAGAGAAGAAGAGTAATGAAACCCTATTGGGCTGCTAAACAAAATTTAAAAAAAAATTATAACTAGTTACCGAGTCGGGTTGACGGGTTAAAATAGTTGAATCCATTACCCGAACCAAATATAAGCGGGTTTCAACGGATTGGGTCGGACGGACTCGAATGTGATCGGGTACAGGTAAAAATCGAGTTGGGTTAGATGATCGGGTTGGCGGGTCGACCTGCACCCATGTACACCCCTAATTAATTTTTTTTCAGATGATAGTTTCATATTTTATAGGGATTCTTTTCAAGATGCTCAAACTATTCAATGAATGCTTAATATTTATCAATATTGCTTCCAATAAACTTAACAATTTGGATAAATCAAAAATCTCTTTTAGCCGAAAAGTACTTAACGATTGTAAAATCTTATTCCAAAGTTGGATACAAATTAAGGCTATTATATGTCATTTGAAGTATTTGGGGCTACCTTATTTTGTTGGTAGGTCTAAGCAATATGTATTTTAATTTTGTCCAAGATAGGGTGTGGAAGCAGCTGATGGGTTGGAAAAAAATATCTTTATCAATAGTATGGGAAAAGTTTTGATCAAAAGCAATGATTCAAACAATTTATACGTATGTAATGAGTTGTTTTCTACTTCCGATGGATTTATGTGAGCATATTGAAAGCATAATTAGTAAGTTTTGGTGAGTAACAAACAAGGTGAACGTAGAATTCATTGGATTAATTAGGAGACATTATGTAAGAAAAAAAAGAAGGGTTGTATGGGATTTAAAATTTTCCATGATTTCAACCTTGCAATGTTGTCTAAACAAGGATGGCATATCATGCATAATGATGATTTATTGATCTCACAATATCTGAAAGCAATGTATTTTCCTTGGAGTAATTTCTTGAGAGCTTCAGTTGGTTACTGCCCAAGTTATACATGGAGAAGTATTTTGCAAGCTCGTTTAGATGTTATTAAGAAAGCTGGTATTTGGAGAATAGGAGATGGGCATCAACTTTATGTATGGGAAGATAATTGGCTTCCATATTAAAATGGTCACAAGATTTGGTTTCCTAAACCTTCTAATTGTGATCATATGTTTGTCTCAGATCTCATACATCATGATATTCAAGGTTGGAATGTCTCCTTAATTAATGAATTTTTTCTTCCTTTTGAAGCTCAACAAATTCTTCATATTCCATTTTCTTTCTCTCAACTACAAGATGAGTTTGTATGGAGGGCTTCATGATATGCTATTTTTCAGTGAAGATTTCGTATCATTTCTTTAAGATAAGACGTGAGGTATCTACCTCCCATAATTCATCTTAGGATATTGATTAACAAGTATGGAAAATGTTGTGGAAAATAAATAAATAAATTCCAAGAAAAACTCATTTTGCTTGGAGGATTCTACATGCAAAAATGTCAGTAAAAAATTATCTTTTCAAAAAAGGAATTAGTTGTGGCCCATTGTGTGCTTTTTGTGGGCAAGAAAATGAGACCATTTCACATCTCTATGAAATATCATTGGTCAAAGCATGTCAGGTTTTCTTCCCTTTCGGTTTGGTATTTTATTCGCATGATTTCAAGTACGTACCATTTCAATAGTGGCTTGAAAGAAATATTATTGATGCAAATGTGAATGTGATTGTTTATGTGTTGATGAATATGGTGTGCAAGAAATAAAAAATATTTTGAAAAGATTGATGTTAATGTGGCTACTGTTGAGACAATATCTCTAAATTATTTTAATGATAATAAAATTATTTCAAATATTATGATCATCCTTATTATCTAAGTTGTGCTCTTGAGTGTATCTAAATTTAGAAAACAGGTTACTCATCACATTAAAAGAAGTGTATCTGATATGTCCTCTAAGATAGATGATAAACAAATAGAGGATATAATATTTAACCTCTAAGAAAAGAGGATATTCAATATCTCAGAAAAGATGAAACCATGAAAAATTAACATAAAGACAAATTTGTACATGAAGTCAGATAGCAAATGGATAAACAAATCAAGAGGATCCAAGACAGAGGATGAACAAACGAATGGATGAATCATTGAAGTCATTCATCCTCTTACATAGGGAAAGTCTAAATATACCATAGTACGAAAAGTATGCACTTGACAAGAAAGGCAAGACCCTACAGCTTTTGGAAAAGGAAAAAGCCAAAAGGACAAGTCATGTCCTACCTATGAAAAAATCAAACCTCCTATACAAAGACGAACTGCAAACTCATCCTCCCAAGCTCTTGCACTACAAGGCCAACTGAGTGGGAATTTGGTAAATTAGACTAATGACCATGGACAATTAATCAAATTTATAACGGTCACTTTTACATTTTTCCTCATGGATGGATCTTCATGGCCTCTATAAAAGGAAGATAATTCTTCATCATTAATACACACAACTACTCACATTAAAGAGAGATACTAAAAGCTAAGAAGAGTAATCTCATCCTCTCCTTATACTTTCTAAAGTCTTTAATTATATCTTTTAGAGCATCCCCTTAGAAAGTTTTGCAAAAGAGAAAAATTCATACTCTCATCACAAATCACTAAATCTATATCTTCTAAGTTTTTATAAACATGGAAATAGTTGTAATTTCAAAAGAAAAATAGTGTCAGCCTAGTGAGACTAGAAAGCAAACACAGAAAAGAAAAGATCACTTTTAGAGGACAAGTTATTTTTTGCTATAGTGAAACTCACAAGTTTGTGAAGAACTAGACGTAACCCATTTTGGGTGAACCAATATAAATTAAGTGTGTCCTCTTTATATGCTTTAAGTTTTTATGTTTCTTATAGTCATCCTCAGTTAAATTTCAATTCATCCTCTCATAGAGGATACGTTTTTAAACCAGCCAACTATAAATTTTTAAACCATAATATCTCTATTTAATCCCCTTCTAGTGATATTTAGTTACTTCAATTGGCATCTGAGCAAGGTTCTCTAGAAAGTTACATCTAACTGTGTAAGAGAAAAAGATCAAAATGTCTAAAGCTAAGTATGTACCCGAGGAGGATCCTCTAGCAGACCTCCATACTTCGATGGTACAGATTACTATCATTGGAAAGGAAAAATGAGGTTGTTTCTCATATCACAAGACAACAACATGTGGTATGTGGTTGAAAATAGAAACCATGTCATTAGCACAAACAATGTTGATCCAACATTAGATGAAAAACCTCAAACATAGTGGACTGATGACAAAAATGCTATGGTACTCCTAAACTCTAAAACTCATTTATTTCTAACGTGTGCTTTAAGTAGGGAAGAATATGACAGGATTGAAGAATTCAACCGCGCTAAGGAATTATGTGATACCTTGAAGATTCATCATGAAGGATCAAGACACGTAAAACAAGCTAAGATTGACATAGGAGTAAGGGAATTTGAACTATTCAAAATGAAGGAGGAAGAAACGATTGACGATATGTTCTCAAGGCTCACTATCATTCTAAATAGCTTAAGGTCTCTTGGAAAAGAATACTCTGTCCAAGAGAGGATATGAAAAATCCTAAGGACTTTACCAAAAGAATGGAGAACAATGGTGACTGCCATCACAGAAGCAAGAGACTTAGCTACCATGAAATGAGAAGATTTGATTGGAACTCTAAGGGAACATGAACCATTGTTACTTTCTGATAAACCATGCAAAAAGTGAAAAATGGTCGCTCTTAAAACTGAAAGTTCATCCTTGAAACGAACTGAAGAAATCACAAAAATAGAAAAATCAGAATATCCTCTATCCGAGGAAGAGGATGCACCCGCCCTAATATCTAAGAGAATTCAGAGGATAATGAATCGTAGAGGACAAGAAAAAAGGCCGTATCAAAAAGAAAAAACTGATAAAAGCCAAGTAACATGTTTTGGGTGCAACAAGATAAAAACACTACAAAACTGAGTGTCCTCTAAGCAAAATGAACTCAAGAAGATTTCCATACAAAAACAAATCTATGATGGCTACATGGGGTGACATTGACCAATCATACTCTGAATAAGAAAAGGAAGAAGAAGCAAACATCTGTCTCATGACAAATTCAGACACTAAAGAGGTAAATATAACATAACTCTCTCCTTCATGTGAAAACTATAAATAAAATTTGACAATTTATTAAATGACTCAATCACTCTATCTCATAGATGTGGCTTTCTTAAAAATCTAATTTATGAGATAAAGAAACTAAATGAGGAACTTCAAGCTAAGAATAATAAAAATAAAAATAATCATTCTGGACTTGCAGAAATCTCATAAAAAATTGTATGAGCAACAATACATTTTGAACAAGAAAAATGTCAAAGTTCATCATCCAGAAGAGGAAACAGAAAATAAGAATTTGAAAATAGAAGTTGAAGAATTTAAAAAGGACATTACCAATTTTGTCAAATCCACTTAAACCTTTCAAAAAATTATGGGATCTCAATCTGAAGATTTTGACAAAGCTAGTACTCGATTTAAAAGCTCTCAAAAGCAAAAGTTATACGGAAAAAAAAAATTCTACCTCAAAAAAAGGAGGATAAACCCAAATGTACTTATTGCAACATAAAGTCTTGGTTCTTGGATAGTAGATGTTCGAGACATATGACAAGGGATAAAAAATTATTTCATCTCGTTGGTACAAAAGGAAGGAGGATTAGTCACTTATGCAAACAACGATAAGGCTCTAATCAAAGAAACATGTATTATTGGAAAAAATAATTCAGCCAAAATTGAAAATGTTCAATATGTGGATGGTTTGAAACACAACTTGTTTAGAATTAACCAACTTTGTTATAGTGGGTTTGAAGTAATTTTTAAACCAACTCTATGTGAGGTCAAACACTTACTCTAATGTAAAGTTTTCTTCTTTGGCATTAGGAAAAAGAATTTGTATGAATTATATCTAGATGACTTGCCCATTGAATCTTGTTTTATTTCTATTAAAAAATATAAATGGATTTGGCACAAATGGGCAGCCCATACAAGTTTAAACACCATTTCAAAATTATCAAAATTAGAATTAGTTAGAAGTCTTCCAAAAATCAATTTTGAAAAAGACAAGATATGTTAAGCTGGTGCTAAAGGAAAACATGTTAAAAGCATTTTTCATTCAAAAAATATTGTCTCAACTAATCAACCTCTTGAACTTCTTCACATGGACCTCTTTATTCCTATCAAAACTCCCAGACTTAGTGAAAAAATATATGAATTTGTTGTTATTGATGATTTATCTCGATTTACTTGGGTTTTGTTTTTAAAACATAAGGATGAAGCTTTTGAAGTATTTCACAATTTTTGTAAGAAAATTCAAAATGAAAAAGGGATAAGAATCATCTCGGTGATAGGTGATCACGAAGGAGAAATTGAAAATGAATCGTTTAAGAATTTTTTTGATGAAAATGGAATATCACATAATTTTTCATGTCTAAGAACTCCTCAACAAAATGGAGCTGTTGAATGGAAAAATAGAATCCTAAAAGAAATGGCCATAACTATTTTAAGTGAATCAAACATTGAAATATATTTTTGGACTGAAGCAATAAATACAGCCTGCTATGTTTCAAACCGAGTATCAATTAGAATTTTTTTGAATAAAACTCCATACGAATTGTGGAATGGCAGAAAACCAAATATTTCATACTTTTATATATTTAGATGTTATTGTTACATATTAAACAATAAAGAAATTTTGAGAAAATTTGATCCAAAGTCTTATAAAGGAATCTTTTTGGGATACTCCACGTCATCAAAAGGCTATAGAATTTATAACCTTAAGGCTTAAAATGTGGAGGAATCCATGCATGTTATTTTTTATGAGTTTGATTACTTGTGTTTAGAAAATATGGATAAATATGAAGAAGATGAGCATTTATCCTCTGACAATCGAGACACAAATGAAGAGGACAATCCTAATCCAACCTCTCAACAACCTCCTAGAGGATGGAAACTAGTAACTCATCATCCTCCTTACCAGATTATTAGAAATACGGCAGATGGAGTCAGGATCAAACAATCACTAAGAGGAAACTTAAATGTCATTAGTAGTTGGTCTATGTGCTAGGTTTCAATCATCTCCAAAAGAATCTCACCTTACTGCAGCAAAAATAATATTTAGATATCTAGCTGAAATAACTTATCTTAGTCTATGGTATAAAAATAGTTAAAATATTGATCTTACAACATATTGCGATGTTGACTATGCGGGTGACAAAGTGGAAAGAAAGAGTAAAAGTGAAGCTAGTCAATTTTTTGGTAAATCTCTCAAAGTTGGTCATGCAAGAAACAAAGCATCATTGCCTTATCAACTACTGAGGTTGAGTATGTCTCAGCTGCACAATGTTGCTCTCAAATGCAATGGATAAAAAATCAAATCGAAGATTATTCACTAAGTTATGTCAAAATACCCATCTTCTGTGATAATACTAGTGCAATAAATCTTTCAAAAAAATCCCATACAACATTCTAGATCAAAACATATTAAAATTAAACATCACTTCATGTGTGATCATGTTCAAAAAGGTGACATAGAATTAATTTTTATTAAAACTGGAAACCAACTAGCTGATATTTTCACTAAACCTCTTCAGGAGGATCGTTTTAAAAATATACAAGATAAACTCTATATCACCAGAATGTCAATTAATTTTTTTTTTTTTTTTTGGTCAAAAGATCATTCTCCCTATAGCTGAGGATCAAAAGCGCCCTCCTCCAAAGTTTGAGGATAAACAACCTAGAATGCATTTCATCCTCCTATATGAAAAAACAAACAAAAACTGGCACATTCCTTCATGTATGCACGTTTGTCTTTGCAGCACGCTTTCCACCACTAATTTTCCTTCTTTCTTACCACCTCCTCGTTACCTATCATGTAATAACTGGAAAAAACGACTAAATCCTACTATCCTTGTAACTACCCTAAGCCTCTAATGACTACTTATTTTCCCTCTAACGGTTACTTAAATTCAAACACTCAAACTTTCAAAATTCAAAAGTTATTCATAATTTCCTCTTCATATTAGCCAAAAAAATCTCCTCATTTACAACATAGTCCTTCATCAATATTGGAAACATGGATAGAACACAACTCTCAGCAAAACAAAAAATGACTGCAAATTCTCCAGAAGAACTGACTGCAGGATACTCAAGCGAAGAGTATCAATCTCAAGCAGAAGATATTTCCCCATACATCATCTAACCCAAACCAGTAAGCATCGTCCATCCTCCATTCTACTCAGCAACTCCTCCCTTCCTCAACTCTGATCCTCCTCATCTCTCGACCTATAAACCAAAGAAGGCACCATCATCCAAAACCTCTTATTCTTCTCCCACCAGACGCTCATCCAAAATAATGTCTGGAATTATCTCCTCTAAGAAACCACCTCAAGAAAATATTGTTCACATTGTTGACTCTGATGACTCAAAAGCCACCCAATTTGAAGTCTCAAAACCTAAAACTCCCTCCTTCAAAACTTCTCCAAAACCGGTCTTGTCTAAAAAAACCTCATCCTTCATCTTCCATAACCCCCCACAAAAATTCCACTTTTAAAAACTAAAGACTTGGAAACCAGATACTTTGAAAAATGGCAAGACAAGTCTGTTGGGAACGACAAAAAAGTTGATGTTGAAAGACCTGAAGAAAGGATAATTTAACGTTGAAGATATTTTTGACCAACTAGGATGGACTTCATTTCTGCTAATTGACGAACCTCAATACCCAAGACTAGTAAAAGCCTTTTATGCTACTGCCAATGTCTCCAAAGGTGATACCTGCATTAGTATCATACTCAAAGGGGTACGTCTCAAGATTACTCCCACTTCCTTATGCCAAATCCTGGATATCCGTGATGAAGGATCACACATCTTCACTGAGGCCTAGTACTCTCAGTGTAAAATATCTCGAACCACTATTCTCAACAATATTCTCATCAATCCTCCAAAACCACAAGTTTCCTCCAACCTCTGCCCCATGTGTAGAGTTCTCCACAATATTTGTGTTAACTCTGTCGTTCCAAGAACTGGTAGTTTTGAAAAAGGCACCGAGTTTGACCTCTTAATCATTCATTAACTTATCTCATGAACTCTTGTTCACCTGGGTAATATTATATTTTCCTCCATGATGAATGTTGCTAGGCTAGGTAGGTTAACTCCCTATGAAATGATCCTAACATAAAATTTCAAATTTTTTAAAGTTCCCTTAGAGGATGAACAATTCGTGTACTTGGATAACATTTTCTCCTCAAGAAATGTGAATATAAAAAGGTTGAAACCTACTGACAAGCCTTCTCACAAAAACGATTCCACCAAAACTATTTCTTCGTCTATTCTAATAAAGAAAAAGACTTCTACCACTCAACCAGCACCAAAGAAAAAACTTCAAAAAACCACTCACAAATCCTCAAAGCCATCAAAATCAACAACTCATCTTCCATCTGAGGTTTCCCTCGCAAACCCACTAAAAGAGCAAAAAACTCCTCAAGATTCATTTCCTACTTTACCTCATCAAATCACTGATCTTGAATTAGACCCCTCTCTAACTGACCCTACATCTCCACAAACCTCAAAAGAGTATCCTCTTGCTGAGGACGATTTGGAGGAAACTCCTCCTCAACACGTGGAGGATGGAGATGAACTTTATTATGATTTGAATCTCACTCATCACCAGTTCTCACCTTCTAGAGCACCTCAGGCTGACGAAGAAAGGGGACCATCTCAAAATCTCCAAGATACTGTCATGTTCCGACTGTATTCACCAGTAAGTCCATCTTAATATCCTCAAATGTCTTGCACCATGTCAAAAAAATTTCCATCCCCTCAAAAGGTTAGTCTTGTTGTTGATGTTCCTCTTATTCATACTCCATTGGTTGTTCCATTAGTCCCAACAGCAACTCATGATGCCTCCTCCAAAACTGCCTTACTAGAGGTTACTAGTCGTTTTAGTTCCATAAATTCATTTATGGCAAAAACAAGTGACAACTCATAAATGCTATGCCACATGACCAACATCATCACATGTCTTATAGGAGGACAAAAGCTAAACGCACTAAGAAAGAACTAAGGCTTCTAAAAAAAATAAGAAAAGATTAAAAAAAAAAATGCTCAGTTTGGCCTTATTTTAGAACGAGTTTCACATCTTTTCAACAAATCATGGCTCAATTTGGCCTTCTTTTGGAATGGGTCACTAAACACCTCATAACCATTATTGCTCCTGGTGACCATCCTCATGTGCTCCCAGTTCAACCTCCACCTACAGAACTACCTCGACCCTCTACCTCGTCCTCTATGGTTGACTCTTCTCCATCCAAGTAGCTGCAAGAATTTTTATACTTTTTTGTTGGTTGACAAATTCAAGAGGAGAATGATTATGACCAATATTTTGTAAACTTTGTGTACTAGAGGATACTTTTTGAAACTTTACATTTTAATCCTCTTTTTATTATGCTATTTATTAACTATGTTTTTTTTTTCTTTTTTGAACAATCTTTTGTAATCAATGCCTCTAAGAAATGAAGTCACACTTTGGTTCAAAATAGTTATCTCAAAAACATTCAGGCATATGTTGAGCAGGGTGCATTTTAAAAAAAATAAAAAAAAAATAAACATATGATTATGGGGGAGCATAAACATTTCATGGCATGATTTCTCATATTAAAATCATAATCTCAAGAATTTTGTCACCATAAAAAAGGAGGAGATCGTTGAGACAAAATCTCTCTAAATTGTTTTAATGGTAACACAATTATTTCAAAGATTATGATCATACTTATTATGTAATTTGTGTTCTTGAGTGTATCTAAATTTATAAAACAAGTTACTCATCACATCAAACAAAGTGTATCAGATATTTCCTCTAAAATAGAGGATAAACAAGAAAATGATAGAATATTTAACCTCTAAGACAAGAGGATATTCAATATCTCAAAAAAGATAAAACCACAACAAATTAATATAACGACAAATCGGTACATGAAGTCAGATGGCAAATGGATAAACAAACGAAAGGATGAATCATTGATGTCATTCATCCTCTAACATAGAGAAAGCCCAAAAATACCATAGTAAGAAAAAGTGTGCACTTGACAAGAAAGACAAGACCCTACAACTTTTGGAAAAGGGAAAGCCAAAAGGACAAGTCATGTCCTAACCTATGAAAAAATCAAACCTCTTATACAAGGACAAACTACAAACCCATCCTCCCAAGCTCTTGCACTACAAGGACAACTGAATGGCAGTTTGTTAAATCAGATTAATGACCATGGACGATTAATCAAATCTATAACGGTCACTTTTACATTTTTCCTCATGGAAGGAACCTTGCGGCCTCTATAAAAAGAAGAGAACCCTTCATCATTAATACACACAACTACTCATACAAAAGAGAAATACTAAAAACTAAGAAGAGCAATCGCATCCTCTCCTTACACTTTCTATAGTCTTTAACTATATCTTTTAGAGCATCCTCTTAGAAAGTTTTGCAAAAGAGAGAATCATACTCTCATCACAAATCACTAAATTTGTATCTTCCAAATTTTTATAAACTTGGAAATAGTTGTAATTTCAAAAGAAAAATAATGTAAGCCTGGTGAGGCTGGAAAACAAATACAGAAAAGAAAAGATCCCTTTTAGAGGACAAGTCATTTAGCTATAGTGAAACTCACAAGTTTGTGAAGAACTGGACGTAACCCATTTTGGGTGAACCAGTATAAATTAAGTGTGTCCTCTTTATATGCTTTAAGTTTTTATGTTTCTTATATTCATCATTATTTAAATTTCAATTCATCATCTCATAGAGGATACGTTTTTAAAACAGTCAACTAAAAATTTCTAAATCACAAAATCTCTATTCAACCCCCATTCTAGTGATATTTAGTTACTTCAGCTACCATTATTCTAAAGGCACATATCTATTATTAATTTTAGTAACGCTAGTGCGGTGTTGTTGGAGGCGCTAAGTGAAAATTCCAATTTGCCTATATATGATGTTCGTTGGACACCTCCATTTAGGTTTTATAAGCTTAATGTTGATGCAAAAGGTCCAATAGATAGGGATAAATGAATTATTGGTGTTGTAGTGAGAGATATTTATGGTGTAGTAGTTGGTGCTAGCTGCTAACAAGTTATTTCATTACCAGATTCAGAGGTTGCAAAAGCTTTAGCTATGCAGAAGAGTTTGGAATTTGTTAAAGATATGTCTTTCTTGAATCTTATTGCGAAATCAGATCCTTTAAATGTGGTTGTGGCGTTGAACGCTCAACAACAATCTCCCACTTATGTTGGTTATGTAATTGAAGATCGTACTAATTTTAATGTTTCTTTCATTGTTTAAATTTTTTACATGTCAGGTGTGAGGCCAGCTAAACTATCCATTATGTAGCTAAATATGATCTTAATAATTCAGATTGTATATGAATTGAAGATCACGCCAACTAAACTATCCATTATGTAGCTAAATATAATCTTTATAAAGATTCTATATGAATTGAATATATACTTCACCTTATATTTAGAATGTCTTGCTTTTTTATTTTTTGCTAGACTTTATTTAACGATAATATCAATGATCAAAAATATGTAGGAGAGTAAGCTAATGATGCAAGCATCTAATAGAAAATTTGTTAAGAAAAAGTTGCTTTGAGAAATATTTTAAGAAATTTTTGTCAACATATGCTAAATGTTTGTATTTTGAGATATAATTTGAAAAATGATGTATTTAAAAAAAATTAATATTAAAAATTAAACTTTTAAAACTAGATAATATGACGAATCAATATTTGTCTTGACAACATTTACAAAGAAACCAATTTCTAAATAGATACTAATGATAAAATATAATAATTTTTTTATCTTTTTAATAACAATGATTTTATTATAGTAAAACATGGAAGTATTCAAGAGGGGTATTAGCGAGGAAAGGGCGAGGTGTTCTCTTCCGCTCTTCGCCTCCATTACCTAAAATAAGGTTCCACACCCTTGTTTTCATTTTTTGCTTTAAGGATTTTCTTAAATTTATTTTTAAATTTAATATTAAAAATTAAGCTTTTAAAACTAAATAATATAATGAATCATTTGTCGTGACAAAATTTACAAAGAAGACAATTTCTAAATTGATATTAATGATATAGTATAATAAACTTTTTATCTTTTTAAATAACAATGATTTTATTATAGTAAAACATGAAAGTATCCAATTGGGATATTAGCGAGGCAGGAGGTTCTCTTCCACTTTTTTCGTCCCCATCACCTAAAATAATATTCCACACCCTTGTTTTTATTTTTTGCTTTAAGGATTTTCTTTAATCTATTGTGTCTCAGTGAGTTCTTGCGGAGATTCCATCAACATAAAAAATAATCAAATTTCTATTATTCTCAATCAAATTGATTATAAATAAAAATAAAATTCGACTATAAATCAAATGTTATATTAAAACATTATTGTGAGTTTTGCGACCACAATAAATATTACATATAAAATAAATTTATATACATATTGTATAAAAAATTAACCAAATATAACATGTATGACATACTTGTATACGTACATATATAAAAAGTATTTTGGTAAATTATTTTGGGGCAAGTTTTCTTTCATACATATTATATTATTTTGAAACTCATTTGAGGGACTTTTTCCTCTTTTCCTGTAAGGAAAATATTTCGCCAACAACCCTAATTAAGACAATCTCTACGAGGATCCCTATTCACATATATAAATGTTAATTTTACAAATTTATTATTTATTGATCCCAACTCACATAATAGACGGATCAATAAACTCCATGATTAAAAAGATTCCATTAAAGGAAACCTCCAAATCAAAAATTCATAAAATTTTGTGGGCCTTATGGCCCTACATTTTCAACGTTTATTTTCAAACAGTTTTTTTTTTTCGAAACTTTTTTTTTTTTGAAATTTTTAAAAGAAAATGAGTTTTTCTTGTAAACAACAATCTATTTATCTCAATAAATTCTGATTTTTTAAAAAAGTTTAAATATAATAAAATTTAATAAAAAAAAAATCAATTTTTTGAGAATATTTTTTCTGATTTTTCTCGAGAAAAATTATTTCTTGACTTTTTAAAAAAAAAAACTCAACTCACATGGAAAAAGGAGACCATGAACCTCTCACTTGAAACCCAAGAATAATAATTTTGTGAGATAGGATCTAAAAATATTTTCTTAATAAGAATTTTCTAAGTGGGGGTGAGTTTGATACTTTTTCAACAACTTTATTGGCATATACAAATTAAAATTTCTAATAATCAAATCCTCCGTCCCTGAAAATAAAAAGTTTTGGCTAACAACTCTAAATAAGACGATCTCAACAAAGATCTCCACTCACAAATACAAATTCACATTGCTAATAACTAAATTATTTTGTTGTGAAAAAGTCATGCGTGTACATAGTACACAATATCAATTAACAAATCAATCCTTAATTTATTATTGAAAAAGTTAGATTTGTTGGTTGGACTCAATTCTTAAGTGGAATCCACTGATTTTATTAGTATTATTAATATTAGTATTATTATTGTTATTATTATTAAAGAAAGAAAAGATAATAAAGAATATGTGTTTTATTGGGATTGGCCCATGTTAAAGAAAAAAAATAAGGATTTTAAAAATTTCTAATAAAACAAATAGAGAATAGTGTCATGTCTAGTAGAAGAAAAAAGTAGAAAAAGTGTGACGGCAAGGAAAAGGAAAGAGAAGAAGAAAATTGGGTTCTTGTGGTAACAAGTGCATAGCAAATTTGTTTTGTTTGACATACAATTTTAGTATGTTACTTCTACCATTGAGTTTTTTATTTTAATATACAATGTTAGTAGTTTTACCTTATCTGAGGGTTACTCTAGAATATTCACTTTAGTGGAATGTTATTTGTTATTTGTTTGGTTTCCACCATTTGGTGATGACTATTGTTGATTGATATTCTCTAGTGTTGCTATGAAGATTTTAGTGTACCAATTAATTATTATAGTGGAAAGTTTTACTGTACTAGGTCCCGTGGTTTTTATTCTCTCAATTTGAGAGAAATTTTTCATGTAAAAGTTGTGGTTGTCTCATATTAAATTTTCTGTCAATTATTGTTGCTATATGGAATTATATTTTCTATTTGGACATTTATCTGCACTTGTGTGGGAAAAATATTTGCACTATTGAGATAGTTATCTCTGGTTTTTTCTAACAAATTGGCATCTAGAGCTTGGTTGGTATAATCATTTAAATGAAGGAGGGAAATAAATGTTTATGATTAAGCTCAAATCTTCTAATTAAACACTTTGGAAGACTCTCATGGAAGACATGTTATACAGACAATATTTGTATGATCCTATTATGGGTGACACTGTTAAATCCAACGGTAAATTTGACGCTTATTATAAGAAGATGTATAGAAAGGCAGTGGCCTTGATAAAACTGTGGTTGGATTTGAGTTTATATTCACATGTTGAAACTGACAAAAATGCTAATAAGGTGTGGGAGAAATTCAAAGAGTTGTGTGAACGAAAGAATGTGCAAAATAAAACATTCTTGATTCGGAAGCTAATGAATATGAAATACAAAGATAGGATTCAATGGCATATCATATGAGTATATTTCAAAATACAGTGAATCAGTTGACAACAATAGATATTAAATTAGATGATGAGTTGCAAGCTTTGTTATGGTTGAGTTCCTTGCCTGATAATTGGGAAGTCCTTGTTCTGACATTGACCAATTCAACTCCAAGTGGAAAGCTAAAAATTTCAATAGTTAAATGGAGCATGTTGAATGTAGAAGCTCAAAGAAAAGAACATGGTTTGATTGGTTCTTTCTCAAAGTCAGAAGCACTAGTTACAAAGTCACGGGAGAGAAGTCAATCTAAAAACTTCTACAGACGCAAAAACTCTGAAAGTTGTAGCAAGTCAAGAAGCAAGTAAAGGACTAGAAAAGAAGTGATATGCTACAATTATGGCAAAGTAGGTCACATAAAAGGAAATTGCAGGTTCCTTAAGAGATATTAATCAAGAAAAATATATTTCTTTTCATGTTATAATTTTGGTGATTTTGGCACGGTAAAAATGAGAAATGAATGAGTATGTAAGATTATCGGTATATGAGATGTTTGGATTGAAATTGGGATTGGTTGCAAGCTTCAATTGAAGAATGTAAGACATGTTCCTGATATTCATCTCAATTTAATTTCAGTGAAAGCCTTGGATATTGAGGGTTATCACACTTACTTTGGTGGTGGTGGTATATGTAAAATCGTCAAAGGGTCTCTAATGGTTACAAAAGAGAAAATTATACTTCTCTCTATAGAATGTTTGCAAAGCTATGCAATTGAAGATGTCTTTTCTGATTTATGGCATATGCGCATTGGTCACATGAGTGAGAAATGACTGAACATACTTGCAAACGAAAGCTTTCTTCCTCTAAAAGGTACTTCTCAAAAAACTAGCAATCATTTTTTTGTTGGAAAGCAACATAGAGTTTCCTTTCATAATACTTGTCATCATATGAGGAAAAATATTATTGATTTAGTTCATAATGATGTTTGTATGATGGATAGTTAATCTCTTGGTGGTGCATCATATTTTGTTACCTGTATTGACGACCACTCTAGAAAAGTGTGGATTTTCCCTTTGAAATCTAAAGATCAGGTACTTGGAGTCTTCAAGAATTTTCATGCAAGTGTTGAAAGAGAAAAAGGGAAGAAAATTGAAATGTGTTTGATCTGATAAAGGTGGTGAATACAAAGGTCCGTTTGAAGAGTGTTGTAGAGAACATGGAATTAAACTTGAGAAAACAGTTCCAAAGACACCTCAGCATGATGGCGTTGCAGAGAGAATGAATTGTGCGATTAATGACAAAACTAGATGTATGCTCTCTCATAAAAATGATCAAAATCTTTTTTGGGTTAAGCAATGAAAACTATAGTGGATTTGATCAATCTTTATTCATCTATTCTACTTGATGGTGATGTTCGGAATAGAGTATGGACAAAGAGAAATATCTCTTATCGTCATTTGAGAATGTATGGTTGCAGATGTTTTGTTCATGTTCCAAGAGATGAGAGATCCAAGCTTGAGAGTAAATTCACAGTGTGTTTTTGTCGGTTATGGTGGTGAAGAATTTGGTTATAGATTGTGCGATCCAGTTAACAAGAAAACTACCAAAAGTCAAGATGTGATATTTCTTGAAGACCATACTATTGAATATTTTAAGAAACCTGAGAAACTGAAATCAAATTCCATAAGTTACATTGATGTTGCGCCTAAGCCCCCTATATAAATTTTTGTTGATGGGGGAGATATATAGGTAGATGATGAGAATGAAACTAATGATCATGTACTTCACTATGATGAGCAGGTTCCAACTATGCCAATAGTTGAATTTGAGTTAAGAAGATCTACTAAAAAACTTCAACCTTCTTATAGATACCCTCCACATGAGTATGTGATGATCATTGAGAGTGGAGAGCTAGAGTACCACCAAGAGGCTATACAAATGTTGATAAAGAAAAATGGTTGAAGACCATGCAAAAAGAGATGAATTCCTTACATTAGAATCACATATTTGAGTTGGTAAAGTTACCTAAGGGCAGAAAAACACCCAAGAACAAATAGGTATACAAGATAAATGCATATCTCAACCAAGATTGTTTGTGAAAGGTTTTAATCAGAGAAAAGGTATTGACTTTGAAGAAATTTTTTCACCTGTGGTGAAGATATCCTTTATCCGAGTTGTGCTTGGGTTAACAGCTAGTTTGAATGTAGAAGTTGAACAACTTGATATGAAAACTGCATTCCTTATGGTGATTTGGAGGAAGAGGTCTATATGGAGCAACCATATGGTTTAGAAGTCAAAGATAAAGAGCATATTGTGTGTACATTGAAAAAAAGCTTGTATAGGCTAAAGCAAGCACCTCAACAATGGTAAAAAAAATTGATTCTTTCATGGATAAACATGGGTGCAGTAAAACTACTTCTGACCATTGTTTGTTTATCAATAAATTCTCTGATGGTGATTATATTATTCTTTTGTTATATGTGGATGACATGTTGATTGTTGATCATGACACTAAGAAGATTCAATCCCTAAAGAAAGATTGAACAAGTCTTTTGCAATGAAAGACATGGGTCCTGCAAAACAATTATGAGCATGATAATTACTCGTGACTAGAAGAATGGTAAATTGTCGTTGTCTCAACACAATTACATTAAGAAGGTGTTAGAGAGGTTTAACACGAGCAATTGAAAACTTGTTAGGACTTCATTTGCTACTCATTTCAAATTGAATTTTGACCAATGTCCTACAAGTGAGAAAGACAAAGAAGAGATGAAAAAGGTTCCTTATGCATCCGAAGTAGGTAAAGATCATGGGCAAGCAGTGAAGTGGATTCTCAGATTCCTTAGAGGCACTTCCAAAGTGTGTTTGTGCTATGGAGGTGGTGAACTTATGTTGGATGGCTTCACATATGTAGATATGGCAGGTGATCTCGATTCTAGAAAATCTACGATGAAGTTTATAGAGGAGTTTTGTTGTGGCAATCAAGGTTACAAAAGTGTGTTGTTTTATCCACTACTGAAGTTGAGTACATTGCAACAATTGGAGCTTCAAATAACTCTTGTTGATGAAGAAATTCCTACATGAGTGACAAATTTGTATTATTCTGCAACAGTCAGAGTGCGATCTCGATCTCAGCAATAATTCGACTTTTCATGCAAAGTCGAAAATATTGTGGTGCGATATCATTTGATACAAGATGCACTTGAAATGAAATCATTTTCTATTGAAAAGATTCATACCAATGAAAATTGTTTAGATATGATGACAAAAGTCTTGCATGTGTCAGTCTCACACATGATATGACATAGAAAGAAGGCTGTTATGGTTGAGCAGTACAATCTCACTTGAGTCGTGAGGGGGAAATTTGTTGGATGGACTCACTCCCCAAATGGAACCCACCAATTTTAATAGTATTATTATTATTATTATTATTATTATTATTATTATTATTATTATTATTATTATTATTATTATTATTATTATTATTATTATTATTATTATTATTATTATTAGTAGTAGTAGTAGTAGTATTATTATTGTTTTTATTATTATTAACGAAATAAATGAAAAACGAATATGTGTTTTATTAGGCTCGACCCATTTAAAAGAAAAAAAAAATTAAAATTCCTAATAAAACTAAAAAGGGAATAGTGTCGTGTCTAGTAGAAGAAAAAAGTAGAAGAAAATTGGGTTCATGTGGTAACATGTGCGTAGCAAATTTATTATGTTTGATCTACAATTTTAGTGTATTATTTCTACCGCTGAATTTGTTATTTTAATATACCGTTTTAGTAATTTTACATTCTCGACTCTGGTGTATCCATTAATTATTATAGTGAAATGTTTTACTGCATTAGTTCTCGTGATTTTTATTCTCTCAATTTGAGGGAAGTTTTTAATGTCAAAAATTGTATTTATCTTTTATTGCTATGTGAAATTGTATTTTTGTTTATGAACATTTATATACTCAGCACTACGCCAAAAATGACATTTTATAGCGCGTCTTTTATAGCGCTTATTAAATACAAGCGCTGTTGTATGATATTTTAAAAATAACGGAGGATACAACAGCGCTTTTTTGACAAGCGCTGTAAAAAAAACGCTGTAAAAGACTTTGATTTCACATAATTAAAGTACCTATTAGAGCGCTTTTTGGAAAAGCGCTGTAAAAATGTTTTTTAAAAAAAAATAAGGTCTTTTACAGCGCTTTTGGACAAGCGCTTTAAAAAGTCTGTAAAAAAGCGCTGTAATAGACTTTCAAAAAATAAAATAAGGAGGTTTTTTATAGCGCTCTTTAAAAAAGCGTTGTAATAGGCTTTTAAAAGTAAAATAAGGAGGTCTTTTACAGCGCTCTTTAAAAAAAGCGCTGTAATAGACTTTTAAAAAATAAAATAAGAAGGTATTTTACAGCGCTTTTTAAAAAAAGCGCTGTAATAGGCTTTTAAAAAGTAAAATAAGGAGGTCTTTTACAGCGCTCTTTAAAAAAAGCGTTGTAATAGGCTTTTAAAAAATAAAATAAGAAGGTATTTTACAGCGCTTTTTAAAAAAAACGCTGTAATAGGCTTTTAAAAAATAAAATAAGAAGGTCTTTTACAGCGCTTTTTAAAAAAAGCGCTGTAATAGGCTTTTAAAAAGTAAAATAAAGAGGTCTTTTACAGCGCTTTTTAAAAAAAGCGCTGTAATAGGCTTTTAAAAAATAAAATAAGAAGGTCTTTTACAGCGCTTTTTAAAAAAAGCGCTGTAATAGGCTTTTAAAAAATAAAATAAGAAGGTCTTTTACAGCGCTTTTTAAAAAAAGCGCTGTAATAGGCTTTTAAAAAATAAAATAAGAAGGTCTTTTACAGCGCTTTTTAAAAAAAGCGCTGTAATAGGCTTTTAAAAAATAAAATAAGAAGGTCTTTTACAGCGCTTTTTAAAAAAAGCGCTGTAATAGGCTTTTAAAAAATAAAATAAGAAGGTCTTTTACAGCGCTTTTTAAAAAAAGCGCTGTAATAGGCTTTTAAAAAATAAAATAAGAATATATATAATGTGTCTGTTAATGCTAATAATCACATTTATTTGATAGTGTTTTACAAGTTTTCCGAGCTCAAATGGGTGCTACAGTGTCGAAGCAAAAATCAAATAAATCACATGGATTCTAATAAAGGTTTGAAATGTATGGCTTTAAAATTTCATTAACAATCAATCCACAAATATTTATTGACTTATATGTTTTATTTTATAGTGCTCTCGTCAAACTAACAACATAGACTGCGGATACTGTATATTACGATTTATGAAAGAGATTGTTGTTATAATCCCAGAAAGAGATCTAATTGAAATAAAGGAATGCATATTACAGCGCTTTTTTTAAAAAGCGCCGTAAAACTAATACAACAAGCAGCACGTTTTTAGAAGAGATTTACAGCGCTTTTTTTATTTTAAAGAGCGCTGTTGTATCTTTTTACAGCGCTGGATACTACAGCGCTTAATTTTTTGAAAAAGCGCTGTAAATGGCTTAAAAAATGCGATGTAAAATATCATTTTTCGCGTAGTGCAGATTAAAGAACAATATTCTACATTATTAATTATTAAAATAGTTTTATCTGAATTTTTCCTATCAAAATCACTCAATTATAAAAACAGTTTTAAAGAATCTCTTCTATTAAATTAAATTAAGATGAGACTATTTAAAATTGAAATGTGAGTCACTTACTCCACCAAATCAGTTTCCATCCAACTTTTGACTTTTCTCCCCAAGAAACTCTAGCTACTAACCAAAATTTAACATAAACGTTCACCAAAGTTACACTACACAGAATCATCAATTATATCATAAAAAAATCTACAATTCGACCCATAAAATTAATTTCCATATCATTTCTCTAAATTTATGTACATCAAATAAGTATTACAAAAAATTATACAAGATATTAACAAAACTAACTAGTGTGTTTTCCAAGGTAAACACTGTATGTTAGAGCAAGAACCAGTCCATGTTTCTGTGCAGGCACCTTCAATCCCATTATCACAACACTTGCAAACAACCCCAAGCGTCGCAAAAATCTTAGAGTACCCTGCAATTGCATCACATACAATAATAATCAACAACCATATATACACTATACTATATTTTATAATTTTATAAGATGTCAAAAAATATATTTTATAATTTTATTTTATGAATTTAATTTATATACAGGGTTAATGTAAATAATTTATATACCGTAAATTAATATAGTCATTAGAAATATTTAAATTTTACTATAATTAACTCTAGAGTCATATTTATGAATGATTTTATGATATATAAACTTTATACACCGATCATTCATGACAATTAAATTTTTAATTTATATAACACAAAGCACAAGAAGAAAGATTATATAATCAAGAAATTATTGTCACTAACCTTGATGAGATATTAATGAAAGCACCCTTCCTTCTACCATTGAAGGTTTGTCCTCCCCAATCGAAATAATTAAAACTATTAAGAGCATGAACTGGGGAACCTTATTGAAAACCATATTATATATTTAGATTGTTTAGTGGCAAGAGGAAACACGAGTGGTTTAATAACAAGGTGTAGTAAAGAAAGTATTTGAGATAATTTTAATATATACTTGCAAATATCCAAGGTTCCCTGATTATATAATGTGAATTATACTAATAAGAGTGAAAGTGACATATTTGGTGGATTTGATTAGTTGCATTCACACTCCACGGAATGCAATCTTAATTTTGATTAAATATCGGACGGTATGTATTTAAAGATAGATTTTGACTTTTAAAACAAAAGTTTTAATTATAAAATTTAAACCGTCTGATCTTAATCGAATGATTAAAATTATATATCTACCTAAAATTACCAGGACATGACTGCACATAACTCAACTCCCATGCTTGGTTTTGGGACAAATTTTCTTTTTAATAAAATGTGTTTCTAGAAGAAATGAGGTGGTTAGTAATATTATATGGTTTTTTGAAATTTGTATTTTTCCCATTTGGAATATGCGGTAGCTTGAGATGATGGGTTGGATTGTGTGGGCTTCTGGAAAGAGGCAGATATGTTGCCACACGTTTCCTACTCCATTACGTCTCCATAGAGATGACTTTGAGTAGTACTTTCCTTTTGTTTTTTCTTTGTCTAGAAGTGGAGGCCCTTTTCTTCTTTTCAACAAATAAACTAAGACTTACTTGAAAAGTTTGTTTATAGATTAATAGTTTAAATATAACCTTTTATATTAAGATTTATAAAAAATACTTTTTTTAAGTCTATGTAAATATATAATTTTGTTATAGGTTCTGATTGTTTAAATGTATTCTCTGTAAAATGTATTGTATTGAAATGATCTTTTTAATTAAAATAAATTTGTATTAAATAAGGACTAAATTTGTTTAGTTTATCAAAATAAGGACTAAAAAGACATTAGAGAAATCAATTTTGATATGACCAAATTTTGCATGGGTTAAAATAATTTACCAAAAGCAAAAAGTAGTATATTTGTAGGGACTAAAATCAAAAACTATTTTGGTTTAGTTGTAATTTTTATCTATCTATTTTTACTAATTTATAAGATTAGTCTCCCTATTTTAAAAGTCGGCGACTTTGGTCCCTCCCACAGACTTTTGAACTAAAAAATAACGATGTAACATATTTAATTTATGTAGAGTACAATTTCATGATGTAGAATCATCTAGATACATTAATTATTCAGATATCAATAATTAAATTACAAAAATAAATAATTTCTTAAGTTCAAAGTGAAGTTTTTATAAATTTTTATTACAATTACATTGGTGTTAATCATTTTACATTTTTATATTATATGCCACATTATTTAAAATATAGCAGATAACCATTTTTTAATTAAAAAAATCATAATCAAGGATCAAAACTGAAGCAAAAAATAATATATTTAAGGAGAGTAAAAATATATTTAATGATTATATTAACATAATAAAAAAAAAACTACATATTAATGGATTTTTATCTAGTAGAAAGAACTAGCCCCACAAGGTAGTATTCGGATTTTGACAAAGAGAAATGTTCACATTAGTTTTCCATAGTTTATTAAACAATATATATATAATCACATGTGATTCAGTTTAATACATCACCAATAGAGTAAAGAGATAACATCAATTTTTTTATATAAGTTTCTATTTCGTTCTAGCTTTAGGTATATCTTTTTCCCATATAATTTAGATGAGATTTTCTTCCATTAATATTTTTTTGTGCAATAACTACAAGATTCTTAGAGATATTAAAGTAATAAACAAAACTTTGTTTCTATGAATCGCCCACTTATAAAACAAGATTTTAAAAACTCCAAAATCAACACATTGTGATCTTCAACAAGAGAAACCTCTTTCAAAGATGAAGATCCAAACACCTATAGAAAACCCTTCTAGACATTTGAGATTCAATCATAAATCAAACCATAAGAAAAGTTTGTTAACCCCTTACCAACACTTCTTTTTAGATGAACACTTAAGACAAAAACTTACTACTTTTTCTATTAAAATCACTCCCAAAGATTCACACACCCTTGGTTCAATAAATGTGTTTAACTTGAGAGGATGAGAATATGAAAATGTTTTTTTGAATGTTGACTTTGTGAAAAGTTATGAGATTGATATTTGTAAGTGTGAGGAGATAATAAAGGAAAAACACATAAAAACATGCTTTTTTTAATACATTGAATAAATTCGGACTTTCTTTGAATTTATTGAAAGAAATCATGGAACGAAAATTTTAGATTTGATTTAGATCAATGAAACATTGAATCAAATTTAAGAAGTTTCCTTAACTTGAAAAAAAAACAAATTTGATCTACATTGAATCGATTCAAACCTTAAAAAATGTTTTAAAATCATATGAAATACAAAACAATGATTTTCCAACAATGTTATTATGATGCATTTAACTATGCATGATTTAAAATATTATTTTCTCAAGCTTTTCTTGACTCAAGAATGGGATGGATAAGTGACATAAACAAATACTTAATCTAACCTAGGAGACAAAAAAACGTGAATAATCACTCATTTCATAGTAATGAGCATTGTGGAGAATATGAATAGTTGAAAGACATTCATATGCAAAAATAGTATATATATTTTGATCAACGAAAAATATTAGTAACTCTTACAAAATACATAATTAAAATGACTAAACAAACTCAAAATGCATAAGAGCTTCTACAAATTACAATTGTCCTCTACGGGATTTCATATTTTAAAAATGTTCAATGATTTTTTCATTGTCAACACTATTAAATATATCACTTTCTATATATGTAACTAAAAAATCATGTAACCACTCGTCTACTATACAATTTCAAAATCTATTCTTCACAAAATTCATGATAGAGAAAGATCTTTCAACAGTTGCAATTGCCACAAGCAAAATCAATGCTAACTTTAGGATTAAATGTATCATTGAATACATAATATACTTTATAGTTTTCACCAACATTTTAGAAAGATCAATGATCCCATATAACTTTGAAAATTTATAACCAGATCGAACATCTATGATAAAAATTTCAAATTGACTCTTAATCCTTATTAACTCCACAGAAGAAAATTCATATGGATAAAACTTGGCTAAATGAATCAACTTCTCCTTATCAAATGTCAAATGTTAACCTATTGGATTTAAGCTTACTAAACAAAGAAGCAACTCAATGTTCATCTCGCTAAATCCGTTGTTAAGTTCTTGAAGTTATCTATCAATCACTTAATGAAATTACTCAACTTGATAACAATGTAAATTTGAATTTTTTTAGCTTTACTTTTTGATATTCCTTGAGTAAAGAGTGCATTATCCATATTTGAAATGGTAATATCTTAATTTTCACAAAATAATGATACTTCATTCAATAAAGTACGTCAACCATAATATCTTATATTTTGTAGTCTTTCCTTGCACACTCTAACTAATGATATAACATTTACACTATCTCGATCACTTCTTTTTAATTCTTGAGATAAGTCATTAGAAATTCGCAATATATTATTTATCATGTGAAAGTTGACAATAAATTCAATAGATTGCATAGTTTTCAATAAATGACAACCTTCAGTTCGTTGATACGAAGTTAAGCCATTTTCCTCAACAAACTCAAGGATATCAATCACTGAAGAATACAAAGAGGTCAAACTAAATAGTGTACCATAATGTGAGCCTTATCATGTATCTCCAGCTCGTTTCCATGTAGCTTCTTGATTCAAGCCAGAAAGAACCGCTAGCAATTTCGCCACACTTTAATGTTTCATGAACTTTAAGAACTTGACTTTCTCTAAAAAACTCTCATCTTTTACATGAAGTTCCAACAAGGTTAGATATGATGTTAACCAAACTAAAAAAAACAATCAATACCAACTTGTGTTTCGCAACCGCCACAAGTGCCAATTGAAGTTAGCGAGTAAAGCAGTGAACATAAAATGCATAATTATTTTCTTTCATGATTAAACTTTTGAGGCCATTGAATTCACCTTGCATATTACTAGCCTCATCATATCCTTGTCCTCACACTCTTGAAAAAAATAAATTATGTTTTGTAAACAATGACTCTAATGCTAATTTCAATGATATAGCACTTGTGTTTCAAACATAAACAAGACCAATAAACCGCTCGCCACTTCCTTTTTTATTTACATAACGCAAAACAACATCCATTTTCTCCTTAATTGATATATTTTGAGATCCATCAATTAAAATGGTAAAGAAATCATCTCTAACATCATCAACTATAAATTTTGTGGTCGCACAAGCTATAATTGTCACAATTTCCTTTTAAATAGAAGGTGTCACTAATTTAAGATTTCCATGAGCACTTTTTAGAAACATATCAAACTATTTCTCATGGTTGGCAACTAAAACTATAAACTCAAGAATATTACCTTTATTTTTTGAATGAACTAATTCTTCATGACCACAAAATTTCTACCCTTGGTTCAAGAGTATCAAATGCAATTAATTATTGAAGTCAAATGTGTAACAGCCCAACCCTTACAACTCAGCCCACAAATTACCTTTATTTGTTGAAGTCAATAAAGCTATAGCTTAATTGGTAGTGGGAATGAATAGGCAGTGATACTTATTCTTTAGGTACCGAGTTTGATTCCCAAGGAAGACAAAGACTCGCTATTTTCTATAGAGAGAAAGAGGGTGATAAGGTCGTGACTAACAGTGCCTGTAACAGTACGGGCTGAGTTGTTGGACAAAATGACTATTCATTCCTCTTGTACCACCGCTCATTAATTCCTACTATCAATTGACCCTCCAGATTTTGATCCAAAGCACTACTTAAAAATAATTTGTTTCCTTTTAAAAATGACTATAATTTTTTTTGGGAGTGGTTCATCATGTAATAAATAAAAGATACGCTAGAAAATAACTTGATATATTTTTGTAAAAGAACGCAATGTAATTTACTAAAATATTATTTATTTTCGCAAAATTAATCTTCCAATTGTTAGATGGATGTTCATTTACGCTCTAAAATAAATTAAATTTTCTTTAGTTGAAATTCAAGAGAAACTTGACTGAAATTAGCTAAGATTCAATTATTTCCTAGCGAAAGAAACCTCACTTCCGCATTTTTATTTAAAGTTAACAACGAAAAATAAATAACTTTAAAATCTACCACATCGATTTATTAATACAAAATATTAATTTTAAATAAAAGTCTAATTTTCTCACGCACGTGCACCAATCAAACTTCATTCATATAACTCTTTGAGATCATTAGTACCTAAATATTGGTGTAAGAGGTTAGTTTTGTTAGACATTTCTCTTAGACATTAGTTTTAGTAAGGGTATTTTAGATATTTCTATTCTCTTGTATATATACTCATTGTAACCCTATTAACTTAAGTTTGGTTCATTCTATGTTATGAAACCCTAGAGTGGTTGTCTCTCTTCTTCCTCTTTTTAGTGTTAACATAGTATCAAAGAGCGTTGGTTGATTTTGGGATCTACTGTAAAGAAGAGAGAGACTATTTTGATAGGAAATGCAACCACCAAAAGAGAAAAGAAAAGAGTAACCCTATTGCCGATTTTGTTAAAATAGTCTAAGAGAAACATCGATTGCGCATTCGTTAACCGTTGGATCAGGCTGATTTTTGGGAAGAAGATTCGCAACATTCAGGTCTTCGCCTTCAATGGTCGGATCAGCGAAAAGACGTCTGGAGGGGGAGAAATCGTTCTCGCACAACACCAGATTATCCGTAATTTATTTTGTCTCAGTGATTGTGTTTGTCGTATTTTCCTATCATTATTTGTTATGGCTGGTGCTAAGGATGATCTTCTTCAAGCTGTTAGTATTCACCTTAATGGATAAAATTACTCTTATTGGAGTTATGTGATGAAAAAAAATTTGATTGGAAAAGATATGTGGGGTTTTGTTGATGGAACTTCTGTTAAGCCTGCACATAAAAAGGATGAAACTCAATATGCAAAAGATCTGAAAACATGGAATGTTAGTGATTCAAAAATTATTACTTGGATTAATAATTCTATTGAGTTGTCTATATGAGTGCAACTAGCAAAATATGATACTGCGAAAGAGATTTGAGATCACTTGAAACATTTGTATGTTCAGTCGAAATTTACAAAACACTATCAGTTGGAAAATGATATTAGAGCCCTTAAGCAGAACAATATGATCATTCAGGAATTCTATTCGGTAATGACTAATCTGTGAGATCAATTGGCTCTTATAGAATCACTTGAGTTGAAAGCTGTCAAAGCATACATTGATCAAAGAGAGGACCAACGTCTGGTTGGGTTTCTGATGGCTCTTCGTGATGATTTTGAGGGCCTTCGTGGGGGTATTTTGCATTGTTCCCCCTTCCTAATGTTGCATCAGTATTTAGTGAATTGTATGCAGAAGAAATCAGACTTACAACTCATTCTAGTGTGTCAGATAAGAGAATTCTCTCAACTTCTCGATATGTTTGTGTTGCTCGAGTTCAAAAAGGAACATCTCAAGGGAGGGTTGGGCTTGGTATGATGAATGTGCATTTTGCAAAGAAAAAGGTCATTGGAAAGCACATTGTCCTAAATTGAGGATATCACATAAGAAGAATTTTAGGGGGGCATCGTCTAATGTTGTTGCTTCTGCTCCTCCTACCATTGGCTCTAGTTATGGTTATGTATATTCATCTGAGACTGCTTCTTAAATATCTAATATTGATGAACAACTTCAAAGACTTATTACCACTCAATCACATCCAATGTGTGCTACCTCTTCTAAAGGTTTGAACTCCTCTGGTATGTCAGATATATCTCCTTCCATATGGATTCTTAATTCTGGAGCATCTCATCATATGACATACGATGATAAATCTTTTGTGTTTGTGAAACCTGCCTCGTTTGTGTCGGTTATGACTGTTGATGGCACTCTTATGCCATGGGCAGGCATTGGTTCAATCTCCACACTTAACATGTCTTGCTTTAGTTAGTCAAATATGTGATTTCGGTTATTCGGTTATGTTTTCTTCCACTTCTTGCTGTGTGCAGGATCCACATTCTGGGAGGCTGATTGGGACATACCATAGACAGGGGGGATTTTATGTTCTAGATTAAAATATTTGGCTTCTGCTAGAGCCTTAGGAAACTTACAAACCTGTGATATCTCAAATTGTTGTGGTTGTAAACTTGCTAAATTTCCAGCTTTACCGTTTAGTAAAAGTGTTTATGTTTCATATGCGCCTTTTGATTTAGTTCACTCTGATGTTTGGGGTCCATCACCGGTTCTCACCAAAGGTGGATCTAGATATTATGTTTCTTTTATTGATGTTAACACACGTTATTGTTGGATTTATCTTATGAAAAATCGGTCTGAATTTTTTGACATTTATCATATATTTCGTGCAATGGTCAAAACTCAACATAATTTTGTTATAAAGTATTTTCGCTGTGATTTAGGTGGTGAATATACCTCTAATAAATTTTTTAAATTACTTGCTTATGATGGCACCCTCCACCAAACATCTTTTACTGATACTCCTCAACAAAATGGAGTTGCTGAAAGGAAATACCGTCATATTATACAGACTGCTCATTTCCTTTTGTTGTCTACTTCAGTTCCTAGTGAGTTTTGGGGAGAAGTAGTAATTACTATTGTTCATGCTATTAATAGAATTCCACCCTCTACCATATCAGGTTTGTCTCCCTTTGAAAAATTGTATGCTTATACCCCTAATTACTATTCTTTGAAAGTTTTTCGTTCTACTTGTTTTGTTCTTCGCCCTCAAGTAGAGCGCAGTAAGTTGTCTTCTCGTTCAGTTGTGTGTGTTTTTCTTGGTTATGGGAATGGTCAAAAGGGTTATCGTTGTTATGATCCTCATCAAGAAAACTTTATGTATCTCGTAATGTTGTTTTTCTTAAGCACATCCCTTTTTACTTTGTTTCCTCTGATTCTCAGATTACTAAGAGTTCTGAACTAACCCATATTGATCTATTTGGTCCTAATGATAGTGCTTCTAGTGATTGTAATGTTGAGAATTGCAGGACAAATACTAGTACTCCACATGATGACATCCCTCTTGTCCCCCCGACTGTCCAACCACCTTCTGCGATTGTTGATCCTCTTCATTACCTCTCTCGTCAATGTAAGTCTACTTAGTTGTCTGATTTTGTCTATTCCACTTACTCAACTTCGTTTGCTTCTTTTTAACCTCTATTCACAGTTTGTTTGAGCCTTATTCCTATAAAGAGGCTATTCTTGATCCTCTTTAGCAGCAGGCTATGGCAGAAGAACTATCTGCATTGCACAAAACCAATATTTGCTAATTAGTACCTCTTCCTCTTGGAAAACGTGCTATTGGGTCTCGTTAGGTATACAAAATCAAAACCAAGTTTGATGGGTCAGTTGAGCGCTACAAAACACGTCTTGTTGCTAAGGGTTTCTCTCAACAATATGGTATGGATTATGAAGAAACTTTTGCTCCTATAGCCAAGATGACCATTATTTGTACTCTTATTGCAGTTGCATCTATTCGTCAATGGCATATTTCCCAAATGGATGTCAAAAATGTTGTTTTAAATGGTGAGCTTCATGAAGAAGTATATATGGTCCCTCCACAAGGAGTTTCTCATAATCAAGGGGAAGTATGTAAGTTAAAAAGGGCTCTATATGGTCTTAAACAGGCTCCTCGAGCTTAGTTTGAGAAATTATCTATTGTGATCACTTCTCTTGGTTTCCGATCTAGTGAACATGATTCTGCATTGTTTATAAGGTCCACTACTTATGGTCGCATTATACTTTCTCTATATGTTGATGATATGATTATTACAGGTGATGATGTTAGTGGAATCAATGAGTTAAAATTGCAGTTAGCCAAACAATTTGAGATGAAGGACTTGAGAACTCTTCGCTATTTCTTGGGGATTGAAGTTGCCTGCTCTCCTAGAGGCTACCTTCTTTCTCAATCCAAGTACATTGCCAACATTCTTGATCAGCCTCGTCTTTCTGATACTAGAGCAGCAAATACTCATCTTGAGTATAATGTGAAATAAGCTCCCTCGGATGGTGTTCCTTTACCAGATTCCACTTTGTATCGTACTTTGGTTGACAACTTAGTGTATCTTACAATTACCAGACCTAACATTGCTTATGTTGTTCATGCTGTTAGTCAGTTTGTTGTCTCACCCACTACAGTACATTGGGCAACAGTTCTTCAGATTCTTCGTTATCTTCGAGGAACTCAATTTCAAAGCCTTCTCTTTCTATCGTCATCCTCATTGGAGTTACGAGCTTATTCTGATGCTGATTGGGATGGTGACACCATTGATCATAAGTCCACCACAGGATTTTGTATATTTCTTGGAGACTCTCTTATTTCTTGGAAGAGTAAGAAGCAGGACATTGTCTCTCGCTCCTCTACAAAAGTTGAGTATCGTGATATGGCATCCGCTACCGCTGAAATAATTTGGTTGTGTTGGCTTTTGTCTGATATGAATATCTCTCTTTCTGAGCCAACTCTAATGCACTACGATAACAAGAATGCTATTCAAATTGCTCACAACTCGGTCTTTCATGAACGCACCAAAAAAATTGAGATTGATTGTCATCTTACTCGTTATCATCTTCAGCATAGAACCATTACTCTACCGTTTGTCTCTTCTTCTTTATAGATTGTTGATTTGTTCACAAAGATGCATTCCATTAAACGTTTCCATTTTTTAGTTGACAAACTCTCGATACTCCATGTTGATGCATCGTGAGTTTGAGGGGAGATGTTAGATAATGTTATTATATATTAGTAGTAAGGGTAATTTAGACATTTCTATTCTCCTGTATATATACTCATTATAACCCTATTAACTTATGTTTGGTTCATTCTATGTTATGAAACCCTAGAGTGGTTGTCTCTCTTCTTCCTCTTTTCATTGTTAACAAGTTTTTCATACGATAAAAATTAAACCATAAAATATAAATCTATTTGTAATAAAAGGTTTATAAAAATAGTTTTTGTTTTCTTAGGCAAGAACCCCAATTACTCCTATAGGAAATATGCCCATGCTTATATGATGTAATATGTTAGCTAGTGAGTTTAAAACATGATAAATATGTTGGTGTAGGGTTCTTAGTTATTCTAAGTGTATAAATATCCATAGTGAAGACTATTTTCAAAACACAACCGATCACATACATCTTTACTTATCATTATCGTTTTTCTTTATCGCTTTACTTCATTTTTTATGCTTTTTTAGATATTAGCTCAACCTTCAACACTAGACGCTCTATGTAATAGTCTAGAACCCATAGATGAGAAACAAAATCCCATTTTCATTATAATCACTTGATAAAAAAAGAGAGCATTGTCGTAAGTAAAATTTAGTCTATATGTCATCTTCTTAGTTGATCAAACAACTAATCCACCAAGTAAAAGACTAATTAGTTGATAATATGATTAGTCGTTTGCGCACCAAATTTCGCACGATGACAGGAATTATTTTGAGGCACATATTCATTCCCACAATATTGTCTTATCTGCATGTAATGCAACGTTTTGTTGCAAGGATCTTTAAAAAAATTGTTGATTATTTTTTTTGAAAAAAAAAAAACATAGGTTTCATCATGCCTCTAATAAAAGAAGAACATGGCCACATAACTAAAATGAGAGAATTGTACCATGCACCACCCCACTTGTACTTCTCATCCCAATCCCCATTGAAAATACCATTTTTCCCTTTATTACTATGTATAAAACACTCAAAAAAAATTATTCATCCATTCTTCACCCCTTCTTTCGAAAATTACAAAATCTACCTACTCATTCGAAAATTTCAAGCTTTTGAAATATAAAAAAATGAGTGTTGTTGACATTTTCGAAACTTTTGTTAAACATGAAACTTTCGAAATGTAATTTTCCATAAATTTTGGACAATTTAAAAACTTTTGAGAAATCTAAAACTTTCGAAATGCATTTTTCAAAAATTCGTCAAAACTTTCGAAAGTTTGATCAATTTGAAATCTTCGAAACTTTCAAATTTTTTAAGTAATACAATTTCGAAAATTTGAAACTTTCAAAAGTTTCAATTTATAAGAAATTTTCCAAACCTACATAATTATTTTAATAATAATTAAAATTTTATTTTTAAAAATGGATTTATAATATTATTAATAATTAAATTTATTACTCTTTTTGAAATCTGGTATAAGTAGAGTTGAGGTTCCTGCTTCAAGAACGATTATAGATTCTACAGAAAAATTTACCACTGATCAGGTATTATTACTGATAATTCTCCACCAATCAAATTTTATTATAGGTATATATTGATATTTTATTTAAAACATATTTTGTAGGTATTTCCCTCTCGAGAAACTGTATTTGAATGGGCAAAAAATATTGGAAG
Source organism: Cicer arietinum (assembly GCF_000331145.2). Classification (NCBI taxonomy): domain Eukaryota; kingdom Viridiplantae; phylum Streptophyta; class Magnoliopsida; order Fabales; family Fabaceae; genus Cicer; species Cicer arietinum. The sequence continues at coordinate 31,856,426 of NC_021165.2, read as the reverse complement.
GAAAAATGGAATTTTAATTATTACCATTCGATCAGATAAAGCAACCGGAGAGAGAGGAATAAAAGACAAACTAATTTTGGGATGCGAAAGAGGTGGAAGATATAAATCAAAATCAACAGTAACTTGTTCTCACAAGGAAAACTGTCAGTTTGAACTCAGATGTATACCGTTAAGTATCAGTGAAGGATGGAAAATTAGTGTTCGTTGTGGAACACACAATCACGATTTACTAGATACTTTAACCGATCATTCATATTTGGGGTGTTTAAACGAAGAAGAGAGGAAATTTAGAAATGACATGATAAAGTATAATTTTGCACCAAGATTCATTTTGAATGCTTTGAAAGAGAGAAATAAAGATAATCTCATAATTTCCATTTGGTGGATATGGGGTGAGAATATCGTGAGGTAGCATCACCGATAACGGTAATGGCTGAGGTGTTGCATTGGTAGTGGGAATGAGATGAGACATTACTTATCTCCCAGGTAACAGGCTTGAATCCCACGGAAGGCAAAATGTTGTTTTCATATTGAAAAAAATATTGGGGCAAAATGCAAACAATATGTGAAAAAGGATAGACAAGATGAAGTAATGGATTTATGGAAGAAAAAAAATTTGTATATTCGACTAGTGTTGAGGAGTATGATCATCACTTGCAACACTTTGAGCTAGTGTGTGCCAATATTATCCTTTTTGTTGATTATGTGAAAGATTCATGGTTGACACCTTACAAAGAAATATTTGTCAACGTTTGAACCAATAGAGTGATGCATTTGAGGAACACAACATCTAACAGGTATTTTTAAATTATGGTTTGTTTTATTTTAGAAAATATGATTTACTAATTTATGTGATTTGTTTTAATTTGTGTTATTTAATTTATTTGTAGAGTTGAGTCTGCTCATTGGAGATTGAAAAACATGCTGCAAACTAGTTTTAGTGACTTGTGTAAAAGTTGGGATGCTTTGAATATGATGTTGAAGAATCAAGTATGTATCATTAAATCGTCTTTTCAGAAAACCATCCTCGATGTTGAGCACGGGTATAATCACCATTTTTTTCAAAGTCTACATCATTGTGTATTAAGGAAATATTTTAAAAAAATTGACAAACAGTTAAAGAGGGTGAAGATTGTAGGTACTAACAAAACAAAATGTGGTTTCTCAATCAGAACAACTCGTGGATTACCATGTGCTTGTGAATTGACAAAGTTGCAAATATTTGGTAATGTTATCCCTTTAGATAACATTCATGTTTTTTTGGAAAAATTAACCATTAAGCATGAATTAAAGGATGAAGAATCTTTATCAGAATATGACTTTTCAGAAGAGGTGGAAGCAATGAAAGCGTACATGAAGAAACAAGATATTGTTGGTCAAAGGTGGCAAACTTGTATTTCCACATACAACATCAATACTTGCACCACCTGATAAGGTGAAAACCAAGGGAGCTAGTAAAAAGAAAAAAGAATTTGATACTCCTCGTGATCCTTCATATTGGGAGTATGTTGATGCCTCTCAAAAGTCTACAAAGCAACCATCTCAATGTTATGCAAATCAATCAGCACAGTGTTCTGCAAGGCAACCATCTTAACATTCTGCAAATCAATCAGCACAATGTTCAACAAGGCAACCATATAAGCTACATTTTCCTACTTTTATACATCAGTATATTGATGTCATAATAGATATTGTGCCTGATGGAAATTGTGGGTTTCGCACAGTTGCAGCATTGTTAAGTTGGATTGAAGAATCTTGTCCTTTAGTTCAAACACAATTGGATAAATAGATAAATCTACATCAAGAATTTTATTCCAATGTGTTCGATGAAAGTGTTGAATTAGTGGGGAACTCGTTGAAAATTTCAGGATTGGGTGCTCAAGGAAAAGGTAAGTTGATGACTATACCAGACTTGGGTTACGTGATAGCAAGACGATATAATGTCATATTGGTGTCGTTGTCTCGTAATCTGAATATGACATTCTTTACTCTAAATAAAGCACCATCAAAATAGTCTTCTCTTATCTTTTTACTAGCAATTGGATTTGTCAATGAAAATCATTGGGTACATGTAAAACTTATGATTGGTAGTATTGTTTAATAAATTAATGTTTAACATCATCAGCACCATCATGTGCAGGCTCAGCATACTGCTTATCAGCATGCTCCATCTATACATGCTCACGAGCATCCTCCTCCATCTGTGCAGGCTTAGCGACATCATCCTGAACATCCCGTCTACGACGATACTTCCTAATTGGATGGTTTGCTTCATTTTGTCGTCTATTTGATGTTGTTGGTGGAATTCTCTCTACTCCATCACCACTATCACCTCTCACGCTTCAGGCAATGCTGCAAATAATTTGGCCAAAGGCACCTCTCATTCTAGGCACTACAATATATCAATAATAAAAATTAAATAAAAAATTAAATAAAAAAAATTCATTTAAGAACTTTCGTATTGTTCCCAAATGTTGGAAAATAAATTTGGAAGTTTCATTGAAGGCCAAACTTTTGAACCTATTTGAAAACTTTTCATGAATTCCAAAGTTTCAAGACATTTGAAACTTTCGAATGTTTCATTTTTTCTGAAATTCACATTTCGAAAGTTTCAGGTTGTTAGAAAGTTTTGAAGATTTCTGCATTTCGAAAGTTTCAGGTTGATGGAAACTTTCGAAAGTTTCAAAATTCTGGGACAAAATGCACTTGAAAGTTTCAGTTTGTTAGAAACTTTCGAACATTTGGAAAAATATGGTTTCGAAAGTTTCAAATTTTCGAAGGGGGTCTTACTTTTCTGTTTGGAATGTTTCAAATATTCGAAGCTTTGCAAATATGTGATTCAAACAATTGAAAGTTTCAAAGAAAATGGGTAAAAAAATAAAAGATAAATTTTTAGAGGTTTTTATAGATAACAAAAGGGACAAAATAGTATTTTCAATGAGAATGGGGGGTGAGAAGTAGGACTATGCAAAAAAAAAAAAACAGTTTTGAGACTCAAATCCAAAACCGGATCCAAAACCATTTTTAATAACTGGTTAAAATAATATGAATATAAACCGGTTTATTTAAAACCGGTTGGATAACCACCCACATTTTATTTTTGGATTTGGATTTAAACCAGATTTTATCACTCAATTCCCAAATTCCAATCTCAGAACCCCAAATCCCCAAAACCCTCAAAAGCATTTTGCGGCAGCTTTTTTCGGCAGCGTTTCCTGGCAATCTTTCCTTCCGGCAAACCAACATTCCATCTTTGAAGCACCTTCCTTCCTTCTTTCTCAAATGTTTACATCTGGTTCGTTTCTATTCATCCTTACTAAGTTTTTTCTCTTGTTTATTCTTCTTAGTTTCTTCGGAGAATCGTCCATGGCAAATCGCCATGGCTTCGGAGAAACCCGTTGAGATAATAAAGGAACGTGGAGATAATAAAGGGAAAGTTGATTACATCCCTTTATTACGATAATAAAATCTAATCAATCTGAACAGAAAAATGATTACATGTTTACTACATCATGGATCTACATAATCACACAAAGGGATTTATTGTTGCTTGAAAATCAAATTCCTATGTTTGTATTAGAGGAATTACACAAATAGGTGTTATTAGATTATGGTAGCGACAATGAAAATGAAAGGTGTGTTAGTTTTATTGAGCTTGCTTTTAATTACTTTGAAGATTATTATCCTCAAAAGTTAAGCAAAAAATGGGAGATGACACAAAATTGTAAATCTTGCAAACATTTCACTAATTTGATTAGATATACTTACCTTCCAAGAAAAATTCAAGTAAATGGTGTGAATCCATCAAAAAATTTCACAACATTTTCATCAGAATATGTACCAAGGACAGAAACAAAGTTGTATGAAGCAGGTATTACTTTTGAGAAAGTTCAAGGTAGAAGTTATTTGGACATTAAGTTTAAAAGGACACTAATTTTTAACTGGTTTTTGTGCTTAGGTTGTTTACCATTATTTAAATGTTTCCAAGCTCGTTTGGAAATTCCTTATTTGAAAGTAGACCAAGTAACAGGAAGTGTTCTTAGGAACCTTATTGCATTGGAACAGTGTCACTATTCAGAACAAACTTTTATATGCAACTATGTTTCATTAATTGATTCTTTGATTCATACTGATCAAGATGTTGAGTTTTTGGTTGACACTGAAACAATTGGACATGAACTTGGGAGTCATGCTGAATTAGCAACTTTGGTTAATGGTTTATGCAAATATGTTGTGTTCACATCAAATTATTATGGAAAAATCATTATGGAACTTAATGAACATTATAATAATTCTTGGAAACATTTTATGGGTAGGTTAAAGGCAGTGAGTGTATTTCCGTGATCCTTGGAGATTCAGTTCAACTGTTGTTGGAGCTGTTTTTTTCATGTTTGTTGTTGTCAATTTTCTTAAAGTTCTTGGTGTCACAATCAAATAGATTCTTCTAGTTGATTTTGTTTGAATTTACAACATCTCTTTGTTATTTATTAATTTTAGTATTAGTTTTTTGAAATATATTTCATGTCATCTAAACAAGTTAACATATACAATTATGCCATGAATACATACATTTCTTTGTAAATTCAATTAAGTGCTGAATACCAACAAAAATAGGCACTTGG
>NC_021165.2:31819406-31851178 GCF_000331145.2 Cicer arietinum | reverse complement strand
GATTTGTTTGTTTCTCCTCCACCAATTGTCCCGAACACAACTACTATGTTACCACCTAGAACCAAAGGTCGTAAAAACCAATCGTTTGTTTGGAATGATTTCACAGTAGATCCTAACTTGGATGGGACATCTATTTGCAACCATTGTAGCAAGAAGCTCAAGTGTGATAATGGGACGAGTTCAATGATACAACATTCAAAGGGATGTAAGAAAAACCCCAATAGCGAGTTTAACCAGAGGAAGAGAACATTGGATGCAATGAATGTTGAAGGTCATACTATTTCTTCCCCTTCAGTGCCTAGGTTTGATCAAGAAAACCTAGTATTCTAAATAATATGCTAGGTCTTCTCCTCTTAGGTTTGCGAAATTTAAAGCATGTGTAGAACGGTCAAACTCTGAATACAAAGGTCTAGTTTGTCTTGACGTGGAAACTAGGTGGAACTCAACATATTTAATGTTAGACTCGGCTTTGAAGCATCAAAAGGCATTTGAAGTGCTTGAAATTCATGATCCTAAGTATTCTGAGGAACTACTTAAGGGGAAGGGGAAAGGTGTGCCTACTGGTTTAGATTGGGCGAAAGCACAATCAATTATGCCATTTTTAAAAATGTTTTATGATGCCACCTTACGAATATCTGGTTCCTCCTATATTGCCTAATGTATATGTTAGAGGTTTTTGGAATAGGTGAAAAAATACTTAAAATGTGCAACTCCAAGGATATGTGCTTAAAAGTAATGGTCGATATGATGAAAACAAAGTATGACAAATATTGGGGAAAATATGAAAATTTGAACATGTTGTTGTTGATTTCTTCTATCTTAGACCCCAGGAACAAATTAAAGTTTGTCAATTGGTTGATCACTCAGAACTTTAATTCATTTGATGCAACCAAATTAAAAGATTTGTTGAAAACCCGTTTGATGAACTAATTCTAGAGTATAGTGGTGTTGGAGAAGGATTCCAAAGTGAATCATAATCGACTGAATTTGATTTAAGTGGTAAGGAAGATCTTTATAGTTATAATAGATTTTTAATGAGCATTGGTTCGTCATCTACTGAAAAGTCTAATTTGGAAAGGTACTTTGAAGAATCTTTAGAGAGTCGGTCATCCACCAACTTTGATGTTTTAAACTGGTGGAGGTTAAACTCAAGCCATTTTCCAATTCTTGCAAAGATAGCCAAAGACTTGTTTGCCATACCTATCTCCACAGTGGCCTCTGAGTCTACTTTTAGTACCGGAGGACGAGTGATTGACGAATACCGTAGTTGTCTCAAACCTCAAACGGTTGAAGCTCTGGTTTGTACTGCTAGTTGGCTTAAAGGATTGCGTAAATCGTCTTCAATAAGTGATTCACTTTTAGTTGAGGATTTCAAGGAGCATGAGATTTTAGAGGAAGGTAACATTGTATATGTTTTAATAGTTGAATATAAGTTAATAATTATTAAATTATGATTTGATAAGTAACTTTTTTTTTTCTTCAGAAATAACTTCTATGAAATTTGGTGGTGCTTATTCGGTTCATGTTTCTCTTGGTGAAGATTGAGAATTGACAAAACTGGGACTCTGACATTGAATAAGCTTTATGTTGATAAAAACTTGATTGAGGTTTTTGCTAAGGGTATAGAGAAGGGCTTTTAGGACGTATAGCTTACATTAAATTACATGTGAGGTATGAACTGAATTTAAATTACATTAAATTTGAAGTGATTAGGGAAATTGATGAGAATGAAAATTTCAACTTGGATGCAGAGGATGCAAAGTTTAGATTTTTCAATTTCAATTTGAAGCCCCTGCTGCTGCTAATGGTATGTTTCTTTATGTAACTCATTTTGACTTTTTTCGTTTAAATCTGAATACGTTATGCAATTTACAAATATTTGGTTTTGAAATTTTTGTATTGAATTTAGTTACAAATTAAAATAATTCATTGTGTCAATTATTACAATTGTGGCCTTGTCTTAAAATTGAAATTCTTTAAACTGAATTGTTACAATTTACAGTCAAACTGAATTGATCACCATGAGTTGCAACTTGATTGTTTGAATCTTGATCATCATGAGTTGCAGCTTGATTGTTTAATGCATGATCATCATGAGTTGCAACTTGATTGTTTGAAGCTTGATCATTATTTGCAGCAGCTTGATGATCATGAGTTGAAGCTTGATCATAAGTTGCAGCTTGATCATCATGAGTAGTTGGCAAAAATCCAGATGTTGGTGAAAGGCAATTAGTATGTCCTTCTACAAATATTTTGGAATCTTCTCCAGGGATAACCTTTTCTGAATTTGAATTACCACCAAACACTTTTGGTGGCGGAGCAGCAACAACAGGAGATGATTCATTTGATTTCTTGTTTTCCCTCGATTCCTTATAGCCTTCTTGCTTGAAAGTGCCTACAACAACCTGATTCACCAACACATAACACATATTATAGTTCGTGTCAATTATTACAATTTTCAACTCATGTCTAGTATCAATTCAGTTTAAAGAATTTCAATATTTTAAACTTAATTAATTGTGGCTTTGTCAATTATTTTTAATTTTGTTAATAATTCATTGTGTTGTGTTTGAAAAATCATAAACCAATTTGATCTTTGGAGTTAGATTTTATCATAATTAGTTTCTCTAATTTGAATCATTATAATAATTCTAGCTGCAAGCTTGTCCTCAGCATCTTTTCCTAAATCTGCTGAAGCACCAGGTTTGGCCACTCATGTGAATGAGCCAACATCAACACCATCTATCAAAAGTGCAGCAACATCAACATTGTTCCCTATTTCAACTGGATCCTTTCTTGTTTTTCTTTTATCTTTATCTTTATTCTTAGTCCTTTGAGCCATTTCTAGTTCCATTTTATACACGAGTGACTATTTTTATGTTTTTTGAGTTTTACTACTACACTTAAGAACTTTTTTCATTTTATGTGTTAGTTGAAGTTAGATAAAATTGGAAATTCATTGTATGACTTGAACTATTCATTAAATTACATTTTTTTTTGTAATTGTTCTTGATATAGTTAGTATATGACTTTTGAAGATATTGACTCAATTAGTTACTTGACTTCCTTTATACTAGCAAATGTTTGAAGGGAGATGCTTCAAAAATTTACTTATATTTTGTGATTTTGAGTTGGTTTGAGAATTTTATCGATTTTTTTTTTTATAAATAATCGGTTTTTAAACTATGCCTAAATTGTTTTTTAAAAATGGATATTTAAACATAACCAAATTTTAACTAATTTTGAAAAAAATCGATTTTAAAATTGATTTTTTAAAATTGGTTGCATAAAAAAAACCAATTATTTAACCATAACCAGTTTTACAATTGGTTTTATAACGAGTTTTAAACCAAATAATAGATTTGGTTATAGATCCAAATTCATATACTGGTTTTTAAATGGATATGATTTGGTTTTTTTTTTTTTTAAACCAACCATGCACACCCCTAGTGAGAAGTACCGTTCTCCTAAAATAAGTTTAGACGGGTGATCCAATTGGGCCGTCCATGACCCAATTATTAAATTAGGTTAAGGTTTTTTCTTTGGAATATAAATGATTTGAATAACCAATTTTATCCTTCAAATATTGAGCGTAAATAAAATTAATAATTTTATAAATAAACAAACACATTTAAAATTTTAAATTAATAATAAAAAATTTATATCTAAATTTTTATCGTCAAAATCTTTTATAAATAATTTGTCTATAATTAATTAATTTATGATAAAATTTTATAGGTATATTTATTTTGATATGGACGAGATCAACATAAAAAAAAAATTATATTTCAATTACATATTAAATTATATAACAACAAAAACTTTATAAAAAAATCTATTTTAGTTAATAATTTACAACTTTCCAAATGTTTTATTAATTTATAAAATTAAAAAATTAATTTGATTAATAAACAAATTTGCATGTTGACTAGAATATAAATCTAGAAGCTTCTTCATATCACTCTCACTGTCTCTCTTTCTCGTTGCCGTTGTCTTCGATTTTGCGATTCTCCACACAGGTAAACACATTCAATCGAACTGTTCTTCAATCTAAATTCGCAAAACCTGTGATACTCTTAACTTCGATGTTAACATAGTCAATTTGTAACCTGAATCAGTAAATTGTCTTTCTGAATATGTCATTTTTAGGGTTTTCATTTTTGGTGATAAATTTCGATAAGAAATTGCAATTTTTTGAAAATTCATGTTGTTTGGTTGTTGCTATTGTAATAATTATTATGCATGTTTTGCAGAATTAGAAGAAGAAAATGGCAGTCACACTCTACAACCTTAAGTCTGAATCTGGGTTGAAGAAACTTGATGAGTACCTTCTCACACGCAGTTATATCAGTGGGTAGGTTATGTTACTTTTTTTGTAATCCTTTGTTTTATTTTTTTTCTTCTTGTGTTTTGGTTTCTTATGTTACTTGATCTGTTTAGATACCAAGCTTCAAAGGATGATATCACTGTCTATTCAGCTTTGTCATCAGTTCCATCAGATGAATTTGTGAATGTGTCTAGATGGTACAAGCACATTGATGCTTTGTTGAGAATTTCGTAAGTTTCCCTTCCCATCATGACTCATGTCAGTTATTATTAATGGTGTAATCTTTGAAATCAAACAGTTGATCAACAAATCAATGGTTGATATTATATGCAGATACATAACAAATCATGTGTGCTTAAAATATTAGCCATTGATTTGTTCATTTTATTAACTACTAACTTTAGAGGAGCCTAATCCTTATCTTTTGTGGTTTGTTATGCAATGGTTTTGTATTTATTTGGTGCTGGGGTTGTTGTGTATTGATTTAGTAATTTAAATGACTTGTATTCTTTATGCATTTATTTTAAATTTTGAATCTAATTTTGTGTCACTAGTGGTGTTTCTGGTGAGGGATCTGGTGTCACTGTGGAGTCATCCTCTCTTGTTGCTGAAGAGGCTGTTGCTACTCCTCCAGCTGCTGACTCCAAGGTGAGTATTTGAGAAACATTGATACTGAATAGTTGAATTGTAGTTGATGTCATGTTTTCTTTTGAGAACTTTAACTCTAAATGTTTATTGATTGTAAAATGTTGATCAGGCTACTGAAGCAGAGGATGACGATGACGATGACGATGTTGATTTGTTTGGTGAAGAGACAGAGGAAGAGAAGAAGGCAGCTGAGGATCGTGCAGCGGCCATGAAGGCATCTGGCAAAAAGAAAGAGAGTAAGTTTCTGTTTTATCGTATAGTCATAATTATTTGAAATCTGGTCGAATAATCATCTGCTGATTACATCCTCAGGTGGGAAATCATCTGTTCTGATGGATGTGAAGCCATGGGATGATGAAACCGACATGAAAAAGCTTGAAGAAGCAGTGAGATCTGTAGAGATGGAAGGGTTGTTCTGGGGTGCATGTATGTTATTTTTCTTTTTCTCATTGTTTATTAATTAATATTTGTACATTTTAAATGTTTTGAAAAATAACTACTTTAATATTAATTTTTCAATACATATGTTTTAGTATATTTATTTTTAGTTTATTTTTGTTGGGAATTCTGATATTAGTTTATTAATGTGATAGCAAAACTTGTTCCTGTTGGGTACGGTATCAAGAAACTGCAAATTATGCTTTCTATTGTGGATGACCTGGTTTCTGTTGACACTCTTATTGAGGAACGTCTTACTGTTGAGCCCATCAATGAATATGTCCAGAGTTGTGACATTGTTGCCTTCAACAAAATATGTAAGTAATTTTCAGATTGGTCATAAGATGCATGCATATCATAATGATATATGTGTGAACATCTTGTTCTAATGCTATTTCATAATATTTGATTTGATGCAGAATCTGCTATTCATGGGACATTGAGATTATGGCAATGATTAGGAATGACAATCAAGGGACACTATTATCCGAAGCTGAGTTTTGTTTTTGCAAACCTTATTGTAGTTGTGGTCATTTGACCTTGAGTTGTATTTGTAATTTCATCACCATTATATGGATTGTCTAATAATGATTTAAGCTTAAAGCATTGAAATTGTGGTCCTACAAATTTTGATTGTTGTTCATGTCCCCCAAATTTGATGGCTATTTTCTCTAATGACCTTGCACTATGGCCTTCACACAAGTCGTAAATGGTTTTCATAAGTTTCATGAAAAACCTATTGAAAAAAGTAAATTTTTTTTGGACATGTAGTAAGCTATTTTGTTTTGAATTTTTTTAAAATATTAGAAAGGGTTTATATTAATAGATAAAATCAAATAAGTTGTTTATAGAGAGTAATTCGAATACAAAATGTGTTTTAAGCTTTGGAGGAAGATGGTTTTCTGTTTGATTATGTAAAGGTTCTACATTATATAAAGAGATTATACAATCGTGTGGGTTGAATCTTTGGATGAAATTTCCTATTGCTGGATTCAAACACAAATTATTTTTTATTTTTTTATACCAAGTTGTCTGAAAGATGGGATAAATTATGTTACATGTATAGGTATTAGAATATGTAGAAATACGACTAGGAGAACCAAGGGAACAAGATGTCACTGATGTTTATATGTAGAGTTGTGATACGATTGGATTCTATTATACATATTGGTGTCTTAATAGTATCTACAATTATTTTTAAGGAAGATGTTTAGACGTTGCTTGATTTTCAATGAAAGGTATAGTATATGATTAAATTAAATCATTTGTACGTGAGGGAGACACCCAGCATCTTACATTGATAGCATTTTTTTTAAGAAGCCAAGATAAATTAAAACTAATTAATTAGATAAAAAATGTGACCAAGAAAAGAAAATAGCATACAAAAATTAAACATCAAATAGTTTTCTCCTTAAATCTTAGTTAAATTGGTAAATGTCAATATTGTTAGGTTAAACGTTTTGTCTCAAATTCGTACTTGGAGCATAAACATCAAACATTATTATGATATTGACCAATCAAATACAACTAAAACTACTCATATTTAATAACCACTACGCAACCAATGGGATGGATCCACCATCGGTGCAAATTCACCTGAAATTCTTTGACATTCTATGGGAACCATGACCAAGCCAACAATTTAATACGATCTACAAAAATATGATATACACAATTTTGTTGTTTAAAAACACCAAGTTTTATAGGGAGCTAATTCTTCCAAAAACAAGCTAATCACACTACAATCAAACAATGCCAAACTCTTTTATCCGAATAAGTTAGAGAAAAAATGAATATAAGAGTTAATTTGATTAGAGAAGGCACCATAAAACCCAAAATCAATTCAAAACTATTACCCACAGTTTGCTAAATAAGAGTCAATCTACAAATGAATGTTGTGATGATTCCACGGCACCACACCTGACATTGGCAGCATTGAAAATTCATTTCATGCACCACACCTACAACATTGGTAGCATTGAGAAATCATTTCATGCATACATGCATTGGTGACAATTTTTATTTATTTATGTAGTTTTATAGATTAGATCCGGTATAAAAGCTAGCAATGCAAAATGTAAGAGTTCAATTTAGTCTGAAGAAAAGTTTTTGTTTTATTTTCAATATGTTCTCTATAATTATTTGAAAACAAAACAGTAAGTATTTTTCTTTTACTTAATTACATTTTTAGTCCATTTTACAGTTTTTTTTTTATTTAAATATTTTTTTTAGTCATCAAAATACTCCATTTTAAAAAATATATACCAAAACGACCTACTTTTTCTCATGGTCGCATACACCTTTGACCACATGAAGGATTTTTTTTTGAGAGGTAACAAATAACATGTTATATTATCTTAACAACTCTTGTAATATTTATATTATTTTAACAACTCCTCCTATTTTGGAGATAAATTAGCAACTTCATTTTATTTTGCTAATTAATCAAATAAAATATATTAAATTAAAAAAAAATAAAGGAGGGAGTTGTTAACAAAATAAAATTAAGTACTTAATTTATCTAAAAAATAGGGGGAGAATTGTTAACAAAATAAAATTAAGTTTATAAAATAATACATGTGATATGTTCTAGCACATCTATTCAACCACATTAATTTTGATGTATTTTCTTCTTCAAATTAATGTATTTTGTTTGATGTTATTAATTAGTTATAATTATTTTTATTATTATTATTTTTATTATTATTATTTTTAATTATTAATAAAATAGAATTAAGTTGTTAATTTATCTGTTAAGAGGAGGTTGTTAAAATAGTATAAATTTATCTATAAATCAAGAGGGATTTGTTAAAATAATATAATAAGTTGTTTGTTTTGGTACATCTATTCAATCGCGTTTTTTTCCTAAAATTTTCTTTTTTAAAATATTTTTATTATTTTTCATTTATTAACTTAACAATGAAGAAAAAAAAATTAAAACTTTGTACATGGCCGCAACCCGGAATGCATGCGACCTTTTACTGCTCCTAAAAAAAATCCATTTGATGGTCGCGGGACTGGAATGCGACCTATACACTTTTAAAGCAAAAAATAACGATTTTAATAGCTAAAAACACCACTTTTGTTTAGTAAAAATTGAGTTATATCTCAAAGGCTTAAATATATGTTTTTCATCTTTTATCTTTTACCCAATATTCATTTTGGTTATTTATTTATTTTTTTTTTAATTTAGTTTCGTCTTTTATCTTTTGTAATTAATGAATATTGGTCATTTTCATCATAATTCTTTGAAACGATTTTATGATAGTCATGAATTGTAATTTTAGATCAATTATAAAGTTAAGTGCGCAAACTTAACAAAGACGATATAAAAATACAAATAAATTGGATAAAATGTCATTCATTTCAAATAATTTATATCTATTTCGAAGCATGCAAAGAGAGTTTTGTCAAGTACAAGTCTATTATTCAGTTAAATTGATGTTTTTTTGAAAGAATATTAGAGTAGACACATGTTGGACATTGTTAGAAGAGATTCTAATGGCCAGAAGATGCTACTTTTGTTGTGATTGTGAAAAATGACTAAAATACATCACTTATAAAAGATAAATGACAAAGATAAATAAATAAAATATAATTGACCAAAACGAATATTATATAAAAGATAAATGACCAAAATTGTAATTCAGTCTAATTAAACTTACAACAAATGTGATGATTGATTGACCAAAAAAATTGATTTTAAAATAGGATGATTATTTTTCGTAAGTGTCATAAAATATGTGGAAAAAAAGTGCAATTAAGCCTCACCTTTTTTATTTTTAGGGTATATTTTGCACAACAACAAAAATTAACTCCGTCAAAGATCTCACAATAGATTTAAAGGATGTCTCTCATATACGATGAATATTCATGTGTATAAATGTCAATCAACCCATCCCAACTCGTAATGTTTGATTCAAGTATGATCTAGTCCAAAAATATACAGAGACAAAAAAATGATAAGACAATAACATATTTGAAAAAAAGACCGAGTTTGATTACTCCTCCCTCGAGTTATTCGTCTTGTCCTAATTCATTTTATGGACAAAAGATTATTTTACTTTATTTTATATTATTATTATTATTATTATTAGTTTCACTATATCCACTACGCCAAAAATGACATTTAACAGCGCCCCTTTTACAACGTTTGCTAAACACAAGCGCTGTTGTAAATATATTTTAAAAATAACGGAGCCTTTTACAGCGCTTTTGTTGACAAGCGCTGTAAAACAAGTGCTGTTGTATGTCATATAATGTTTGCGCATAACGTTATAAGGCTTTTACAACGCTTGTCAAAAAAGCGCTGTAAAATGAAGCGCTTTCGCGTATCAGTTACAATGTTTTTTTCACAAGCGTTGTAAAATACATGCGCTTTCATTGAATTTAACTACCTATTACAACGCTTTTTTCACAAACCCTGTAAACTACATCTTTCAAAAAATTATATACGTTGGAAACCCTCATATCCTCTACATCTTTCAAATAATTATATACGTTGGGAACCCTAATATCCTCTACGTATTGTGCGGCCATCTACGTTGTCTCAAGAATTTTTTACACATGATCTGTTATGTTTTGTTATATATATATTAAATCTACTAAAATTTTTTATATATATATATATATATATATATTAAATCTCTTCTACACATGATCTGTTATGTTTTGAAATTGTCAAAAATTGTCAAAAACTCATACCACATGATCTGTTCTGTTTTGAAATTGTTAGTTGTTATTGGTTTCTTTTTGAAACTTGTTGATATGTTTTGAAAGCTTATTATTTTTGTAACTGCATTTATATAGGTGTATAATATGGATAGGAAATGGATGTCAGCCAATCGATTGTCAAAAGAGTATGAAATTGGAGTGAAGGAGTTTGTTGAGTTTGCAGTGAAGAATGCAAAAGATCCAAATAGAGTAGTTTGTCCTTGTTTAAAATGTTGTTTTGGAAAACGTGTTAGAGAAGATGAATTAGAAGGACATCTAGTATGTAATGGAATTGATCAAAGCTACACATGTTGGATAAGACATGGTGAGAAAAAAAAAGGAAACATTAATTTTGAGAATAGTTCGACATATGCTTCAACTGACTTCGATACAGATACATATGAGCCGGACCGAGTTGATGAGATCGCAAAAGCAGTTGAAGAAGATCTTCGAGATTGTCCTAAAATGTTTGAAAGTTTGTTGAGTGATGCAGAGAAAGAATTATATAATGGTTGTACTAAATTCACAAGACTGTCAGCGATATTAAAGTTGTACAACTTAAAAGCGAGTAATGGATGGTCTGATAAAAGCTTTACAGAATTATTAACACTCATAAAAGATATGTTGCCAGATGATAATGAACTTCCCAGTCGAACCTACGAGGCTAAACGGATTTTGTGTTCTATTGGAATGAGTTACGAAAGGATTCATGCGTGTCCTAACGATTGCATTTTATTTCGAAACGAATATGAACTACTTAAGGCGTGTCCAAAATGCAATGTCTCTCGATATAAGAAGAAAGAATCTACTCCAGCAAAAGTCGTGTGGTATTTTCCTATAATACCAAGATTTAGGCGCATGTATCGCAGTGAAGAAGATTCAAAACACTTGACATGGCATGCAGATGAAAGAATTAGAGATGGAATGTTTCGACACCCTGCAGATTCCCCACAATGGGCAAAAATTGATCACGAGTATCCTGAATTCGGGATAGAGTCAAGAAATCTAAGACTTGCACTTTCTACTGATGGAATGAATCCACATGGTCTTCAAAGCATCTCACATAGCACGTGGCCTGTGATTTTGGTAATATATAACCTACCTCCATGGTTATGTATGAAGCGTAAGTTTATGATGTTGTCTCTGTTAATTTCTGGACCCAAACAACCGGGGAATGATATCGACGTATACTTGACTCCTCTAATCGAAGATTTAAAAAGTATGTGGGAGACAAGTGTGGAAGTTTATGATGGGTATAGGAAAAAGTGTTTCAATTTGAGGGCTATGTTGTTCGGCACAATTAATGATTTTCCAGCATATGGTAATTTATCAGGATATAGCATTAAAGGTCAGTGTGCATGTCCTATATGTGAAGAGAGTACAAATTGGATGCGGTTGAAACATTGTAAGAAGAATGTGTTTCTTGGACATCGTAGATTTTTACCTTATAGTCATCAGTATCGTGGGTGGAGAAATGCATTCAATGGAAAATCAGAGGAAGGTAAAGCTCCTTTAGCACCGACTGGATATCAAATACTTGAAAAAGTACAAGGTTTGACCAATAAATTTGGCAAACCTTTTGCGGGAGAGCTGGTGAAAACTGGGTGGAAGAAAAAGTCAATTTTCTTTGAATTGCCATATTGGAAGTCATTGTATGTAAGACATTTCCTCGATGTGATGCATATTGAAAAAAATGTATTTGAAAGTGTTATTGGTACGTTACTCAATGTTCCAGGAAAGTCTAAAGATGGCGTCAATGCAAGATTGGACTTGGTCGATATGGGAATAAGAAATGAACTGGCTCCAGTAAAGAAAGGAAATCGCACATATCTACCTCCAGCCGCTCATACTCTATCTAGAAAGGAAAAAATTGTTTTATGTAAATTTCTACACGAAGTTAAAGTTCCAGAAGGATACTCTTCGAACATTAAAAATTTGGTTTGTATGAAAGACCTCAAGTTAAAAGGTTTGAAGACCCATGATTGTCATATTATAATGGAGCATTTGCTACCAATAGGTATACGTTCCATTTTACCTGAAAAAGTTCGACTAGCCTTAACTAGATTATGTTTCTTCTTCAGGGAAATTTGTAGTAAAGTGATCGACCCTCAGAAATTACCGACATTGCAGAGGGAAATTGTTGTTACTTTGTGTGAGCTTGAAATGTATTTCCCACCATCGTTTTTTGATATAATGGTTCACCTTACTGTTCATCTGGTTAAGGAGACACAACTTTGTGGGCCAGCTTATATGAGATGGATGTATCCGATAGAACGATATATGAAAATATTAAAAGGGTACGTAAAAAGTAGAAGTCGACCAGAAGGTTGTATTGCTGAACGATACATTGTTGAAGAGGCTGCTGAATTTTGTACTGAATATCTGTCCAATGTTGAATCCATAGGGCTTCCCATGTCTCGTCATTCGGGAAGACTATCAGGAGAAGGGATAACTGGAAGGAGACTACTGACTATATCAAGGACAGAATGGGAGCAGGCACAATTGTATGTTCTGCACAATGATGATGAGGTTCAACCGTATGTTACAATACACATTGATCAGTTATCTCGTTTGAACATGAATAGGAATCAAAATTGGATAACTCGAGAGCACAATCGAAGTTTTGTAACATGGTTAAAAAATCACATAATGTCAAAATTTGATATAGACCCCGGATCAATTTCAAATAGATTGAGGTGGCTAGCAAATGGTCCGAGCTTACATGTCTTTTCTTACACTGGTTATGTTATTAACGGCTACACATTTTATACCAAAGAACAAGATGATCAGACCACTATGCAAAATAGTGGAGTCACTCTCGTAGCTGAAGCGATGCATGTCTCAAGTGCAAAAGACAAAAACCCAATATATGCAAATCTATCATATTTTGGGGTTATCGAGCGCATATGGGAGTTAGACTACACAATGTTTCGTGTTCCCATATTTGGTTGCAAGTGGGTCGATAATAATAATGGCGTTCGGATTGATGAGTCAGGATTCTTGCTTGTCGATTTTAATAGGGTGGGATACAAAGACGAGCCTTTTATTTTAGCGTCGCAAGCTCAACAAGTGTTTTATGTCACTGATCCTTCTAATGATAAATGGTCTGTTGTCCTATCGACCAATAAAATAAGTGATGATAACAATAATGATGAAGATGTTGGTAATGATCTTTTATTTGCAACATCACAACAACCACATGAAATTGATTCAACTGATGATGGTTTATATCTTAGAGATGATCATGATGAGGGAATTTGGATTAATCCATCGTTTCGTATTGTAAATGGACAAACAAATGTGAATGTCACCAGGAAAAGAAGAAGGGCATCACATACCAGCATATTGGGATCCTAGTTATAACATCTCACAGTTTGCTACTAATATATAATGTAAATTAAGTGCCAATTCGATTGGAATAAATGTCTGAGTTACAGTCATCCAAAATTGAACCCAAATAAAACCAACACAAAAATAACATACTGAGGTCTTTTACAACGCTTTTTATAAAAAGCGCTGTAAAAGACCCTTTTGAAAATAAGTAAAAAAGACATTTTACAGCGCTTATTTGACAAAGCGTTGTAAACAAGCTTTAAAAATAATATTCATCAGACACCTAACATGACTATCTCTAACAGGATTTTCTTCAAACACCTTGTACGCATCATAGGAATCCCCAAAAACACATTGTTAACAAAAACATCAGACTCAAACCCATTTTTCGCAACATGGCAATGAACCTGAATACCAAGTTTCGATCCACTTATCGACGAATTAGCACACGATTTAAGAAGGAAAGGGAATGTAAAGAGATAAAAAGGGTGTTAAGGTAGAGATTGAATTGTGAAAGAGTAAGCTTTGATGTTTGTGAAGAACATGCATAAAAGGAGAAGAGTTTGGTGAAGAGGAAGAGATTGGAGAAGACCAGTTACTACTATGTGGGTTTTGCATGTTGAGCTTGTTTAAAAAATAACATAACAAAACACAAAAATAATAAGGCCTTTTACAGCGCTCATTCAAAAAAGCGCTGTAAAAGGCTTAAAAAAAACATTCATATAACATAATAAAACAAGGAGGTCTATTACAACGCTTGTTCAAATAAGCGCTGTAAAATACTGTTTTAAAAATAAAATAAAGAGACCTTTTACAGCGCTTATTTGATCAAGCGCTGTAAAAGGGTTTTATATATAACATAATAAAACAATGAGGTATTTTACAACGCTTATTGGGAAAAGTGCTGTAAAAGAGCCTTTTAAAAAATTAAATAAGAACACCTTTTAGAGCGCTTTTTAAACAAGCGCTGTTAAAGGGTTATAAAAAAGCGTCGTAAAAGGGTTACGTATATATAACAGTAACCGCTTCAGTTTCCTCTTCATTACGTAAACTTCACTATCATCTCAACCTTCACCGTTCTTCTCTTCTTTTGCAAACCCTATCATCCCGTCCATTACGAACCTTATTTCCACGATCATCTCCTTCATTTCGAACCTTATTTCCATCCAAGATCATCTCTCCCATTTCACACAATATATTTTCATTGAAATACGTAACCCTCATTACGTATTTCTTCAAACCGTATTTCTGTGAACCATATTTCTGTGAACTTTCTGCAAACCCTCTTTTCTTTGCATTTCGTCTTTCTTCGAACCATCATTATTCAGGTATTGATGTTATTAAATTTTTGTAATCATTAAAATGCATGTTGAGCTTGTTTAAGATATACTGATACATGTTGAGCTTGTTTATAATAATGCATGATGCATGTTGAGCTTGTTGATGTTATACTAAACTGCATGTTGAACTTGTTGTAGTTAAATGGATACAAACAAAGATATAGAAGTTCAAAATGAAGAAGTTGGCACCTCTAAGACTTACGAAAAAGAAGTCAAACGTGGTGCAACTATCATGCAAAAAGTCATTAAAGAAAGGAGTAATGGCATTAAATTTGAGGTATACTATACTCTATTTGCTGTGTGTTTTTTTTATCTTTTTTTAGGGTTTAGGGCATGTACTTACTATATGAGTTTATTAGGTTGGCTGGAACGAGAGTGGTCAGCCAGTTGACCCCAACAGCTCCATGTTTGTAAGCTACATTGGGGCTGTTGTTCGTCAAAATGTCCCAATAACAATAGACAACTGGAGAGATAAGGCGTTGAAGGATGCCAAAGATATCATCTGGAATGACATTCAAGTAAATATTTTGATCTACTCTTTTGTCATTTATAATGTTTTTTCTGTAAAATACATTACTTATGATTGTTTTCATTGCAGACCACTTTTGTTCTTGATGAGGAACGAAAGTCATATGTTTTGAGAGTTGCTGGGAAAATCCATCGTGGATTTAGATCCCATCTCTCAAATTTCTATCTAAAAGATAGAGAAGGAAACACAAATGCTGAACCTCCAAAGATATATCAACATTATATATCAAAGGATGAATGGAGTGCATTTGTTTCCAAACGTTCTGACCCGGCGTTTGTCGTAAGTGATTAATTTATTAGCATTTGTGTTTTATTATTCATATTCGTAGCGTATTTTAAATTTTTACACAATTGCTATTTTTTTTTATATTGAATATTAGTAAGGCAAATCGCGAACGGGCAAGCAATCCAAAACACCCATACAAGAAATCACGTATGGGATATGCACGCCTTGATCAACAACTTGTAAGTAATTAAACATCACTTTTATATAATGAAGTAATTTGTATTATAAACTATAGTGTGTAACTAATTTGTATTATTTTATTTATGATTTTAACGAATAGAGAAAAGACACCCAAGCCGATCAACCCTTGGGTCGTCATATCTTATGGAAGGAAGCGCGTGTTAACAAAGACGGAGTGGTTGATAATGAAAATTTCAAAAAAGTTGTAGAACTTTGTGTAAGTATAATATCACTTTCATATTTTATAATATTGTATTTTAAAAATGCTATTGAACTTATCTTTTTAATGTTACATGTATTTTAGGAAACTATTGAACAAAGTTCTGAAACTCAAGAGGGCAACAAGGATACTTGCAGGGACATTCTTGGGAAAGTGTTTAATGTCCCTGAGTATTCCGGTCGAGTTAGGGGGAAAGGATTTGGCGTAACTCCCAAAAGCTTTTTTCCTCAAGAGAAGCGCCAAAAACCTTCCAACGAGGAAATATTAGAGAAGCTCAGAATCCTATCAGAGCAGTGGCACTCTTGGTGAATACAAATAAAGACAAGCAACTTCCGGATCAGCTCCAACCTGAAATACAAATGGAGAGTGAAACCGCAAGTTGGAACGTCGATTTGAAAAGTATTCCCGAGGTAATTAATTACTTACTTGCTTATGTAATTACTTATGTATTAAACAAACTTATATATTAACCGTACTTATGTTTTAACTATTGATTTAGGGTGTCACTACATGTGTCCTATACTTGTCCTCGCCTACTCAACGGAAGGTGGGAAAAGGAATATTGCACAATACTTCGGGAGAAGTATTGCACAATATTCCGACCCCCGCGGGCCATGTCAAAGTATCGCCTACGGTTGCTTTCGAACCAACTGCACCGTTGCCCATACCGGACAACGATGGAGATATGAAGTTCTTAAGCGACGCTATTGGCAGTTACGTGGCATGGCCCACACACCTTGTTGCCCTCGAAAAAAAGATTCCCAAGGACAAATCAGTTACATCTCCCGAAAAGGTTTGTCACATTTATTGCCTAAGGTTTTTTATTTTTTCAGATTCAATAAACTAACATTTTACCTCATTTTTGTAGGTCCAAATAAATAAACCACCCCTACAGCCAAAAAAAGGCAGCAAACCTCAAAAATTGGAGGTTAATAGGGCTGCCAAACTACAAAGGCTGGAGGGTAATAAAGCTGCCAAACTTGCAGCAACAAAAAATCTGGATCGGGGAAAATCGGTCGCTGCTGCTGCTGCTCCTAATAAAAGTCAGCCACGCCTTGGTAAATACGGGGCGTGTCTTGACATCCAAATAAAAAGGAACATGGGCAGCAGCAACGATTCGCCCATTGTACAAATGAATCAAGACATCTTTGGAGATGAGTATATTGAATACCTCGAAAAGGAGCAAATGTACGAACTTCTCGAACATAAGGAGCTGAGTGCTACTGTAATCAGCTTGTACATAAGGTAAAAAATACTTTTAATTGCATTTATTTGTAATTAATTAAATGTATTGGTAATTAATCTAGTTTAAAATTTTCATTGAAGGTTTTTGTACGAGAAGGTCGTGTGCACGAGGAAGCAGCAGCGATCGCGCATCGTACACATGAATAAAGATATATTTGGAGATGAGTATGTTGAATATCTCGAAAAGGAGCACATATACGAACTTCTCGAACATAAGGAGCCCAGTGCTACTGTAATCAGCTTGTACATAAGGTAAAAAATACTTTTAATTGCATTTATTGGTAGTTAATTAAATGTATTGGTAATTAATCTAGTTTAAAAAATTTTCATTGAAGGATTTTGTATGAGAAGGTCGTGTGCACGAGGAAATTGTCAAATAAATACTCATTCTTGTCTCCGCATAAGATGTCGATGTGGAAACTCGATCCAGACAATGTAAAGAAATACATTGTAGATATGTTTTTAGGAAATATGGAAAATGATAAATTGTTCTTGGCACCATATAATTCAGGGTACGTAATTTTATCTTTTTTAATTGATGAGAATTTAATTTATTAGTTGTCTATAAACAAAATTGCTTAACCAATTTTTTGTTGTTGTAGGGCACATTGGGTGCTATTTGCAATCAATGCGGTCTCTGAAGTGATATACTATTTGGATCCCGTGCACGGCAATTACACCAATCACCTCGAAATAAAGACTATACTCGACACGTAAGTAATATTCATTTATTTCTTACATATATATATATATATATATAATGTGTTTGTTCATGCTATAATAATCACATTTATTCATTCGATAGTGCCTTAAAAGTTTTTCGAGCTCAAAGAAGCGCTAAAGTGTCGAACCAAAAGTCTAATAACATTACATGGATCCCAATAAAGTGCCCTCGTCAAACAAATAACATCGACTGTGGGTACTACATATTGAGATTCATGAAGGAGATTGTTGAGAAGAATAAAACTATTATCCCAGAAACGGTACGGTATTTGCATTATATGATTTTCATATATAAATTATCTATATATTTGATACTAACTTAATATAATATGTTCAATTTTTATATTGCAGTACTTTGCCAATTCCAGTCCATCATATTCTGAGGAAGATCTGATGGAATTAAAGGAAGAATGGTGTCAGTACGTGCTTGACATGAAAATTATTTGATTTTCTGGGAAATAGCTTGCTGCTGGGCAAGGGATCTGAATATTATATGGTAGCTAGTGCATATAATGTATATTCTGTTAGTTATTATATGTAAATGATCATAGGACACAATATATGAACATGCATATGGATCTGAATGTAGTTTAGGTTGTAAATTAGGTTATATATATATACGTATCTGAATGTAGGTAATTAGGTTGTAAATTAGGTTGTATATATGTATCTGAATGTAGTTACTTAGGTTGTAAATTACAGAGTTACATATATGTTAAAAAAGTTACAGAGTTCTGATTTATGTTCTATTGATTGTGTGAACTGATTGTCTATAATATGTTCTGTTCTACTGATTGTGAAGTGATTTTGGATCAAAAATAATTTTGGGTACAATGATAAAAGACAGCGCTTTTTAAAAAAAGTGCCATAAAAAGCTAAAAAGCACCTTTCATTTCAAATAATTAATTTGAAGAATAAAACTATTATCCCAGAAACGGTACGGTATTTGCATTATATGATTTTCATATATAAATTATCTATATATTTGATACTAACTTAATATAATATGTTCAATTTTTATATTGCAGTACTTTGACAATTCCAGTCCATCATATTCTGAGGAAGATCTGATGGAATTAAAGGAAGACTGGTGTCAGTATGTGCTTGACATGCAAATTATTTGATTTTCTGGGAAATAGCTTGCTGCTGGGCAAGGGATCTGAATATTATATGGTAGCTAGTGCATATTATGTATATTCTGTTAGTTATTATATGTAAATGATCATAGGACACAATATATGAACATGCATATGAATATGTAGTTAATTAGGTTGTAAATTAGGTTATATATATGTATCTGAATGTAGTTAATTAGGTTGTAAATTACAGAGTTACAGAGTTACATATATGTTAATTAAGTTACAGAGTTCTGTTTTCTGTTCTACTGATTGTGTGAACTGTTTATGGTATTTGAATATGTTTTGTTGTTGTATGCACTGATTGTGAACTGATTTTGGATCAAAATAATTTTGGATACAAAGATAAAAGACAACGCTTTCTAAAAAAAATGCCATAAAAAGCTAAAAAGCGCTTTTCATTTCAAATAATTAATTTACAGCGTTTAAAAAAAAAAACATATTTTACAGCGTTTTTTTTAAAAAGCGCTGTAAAATGTTGTTGTAAAGCGCTATAATGGTGTACATTTTACAGCGCTTTTTTGAGAAAGCGTTGTAAAATGTACAACAAAAGCGCTGTAAAATGCAGACCCATAATTTCATATAATGGGTGTGCATTTTACAGCGCTTTTGTTAGAAAGCGCTCTAAAAGCAGACCCATAACTCATATAATGGGTGTGCATTTTACAGCGCTTTTCTGAAAAAACGCTGTAAAATGTGCATAACAAGCGCACGTTATATTTACATGTTTTATAGCGCTTTTTTAAAAGCGCTGTTGTATATTTTACAGCGCTCGATTCCACAGCGGTTTTTTTTTTTTTGAAAAAGCGCTGTAAATGGATTAAAAAAAACGTTGTAAAATGCAGTTTTTCGCGTAGTGATCTTAAAATACAACTAAGTCTAACCTCGCTTTACACCTATAGTCTAGAGTTGAATAAAATGAATCGCATTACAAAGTATTCTTTGACTACCAACCTTCTTATTAAAAGGGAGGAGTGGATATTTAATTACGCGGTTAGTGATATGTTTGAACACCACTTATAATATTTAACAAATCTTTGTGAAAGCAAATTATCTCCATCAAATGTCATTTGATGGTGTATTTTTAAGTCTTTACTAATAAAGTTTTTTAAGTTTTGTCCATTTTTTTCTTATGAACTTTACGTTATTTCGTAAGGGTTGGATTCAAGTAAAAGAAATTGACTTAACCTAATTTTAAAATCGAATAAAAAAGACATCAAATTCAACATAATGTACACTCTTATATAAGAGATTCAAACTGCTTGCCACTAACACAATTCTTTGAAAAAAAAATGACACAATTCTTTCAAAGGTATCTGCTTATATTTAATGCATAACGGTATCTACTTCCAGAAGAAAGTTTGTAGGAAAACAAAAAGATAAAATAAAGTTACAACTATATGATAAGGATTTTGAATAATATAAAAAATCTGCTATGGCATAATTATAGCTGCTAATTTGTAAGAAGTCTTCTAGGCACAGAAACATGAGTATCCTTGGTTAGATCATTGACAATAACATGTCATGTTATGTAGTTAAAGTTGAAAGACAATAAAACACTTCGTCTGTTTTTCTATTGTTATTTAAAATTAACTAATTTCCTTTTAAAATAATGACAGTGGTTGACCGGTGACCAATGGTAGTTATTGGTTGGGAGCTGGCGGCCAGCTGTGGTTATGACACTATCTTACCATCAACTGCAATGATCAACACTCATATTAATCTAGCAGCATTTTTTATAGGAGTTTCCTTTAATGTGAAACGTCTTAGTATGTGTTTGGAGTAGCGTTTATTCACTATTGAAGGGTCACACATTAAAAAATATGCTCTTTTACATTCTTATATTCTATTATATAAGGAGTGTACTACCAACACATTAGACAATAAAAAAATTAATCTAAGAAGATTGATCTTTGAATCTATAAATCTATATGGGTTTTAGTTAATTTTATTTATTGATTTTTATTATTATTATTAATAATAATAATAATAATAATAATAATAATAATAATAAGTTAAAGTTAAAAGAACACATTTTTTTAGGTTTATTTTATATTTTGATTCATTTGATTTGAACTATTGAGCTAAATTCAGTTGCTCGTGAACTTGAATCAAGTCGTGTTCGAGTTGAAAATAAATTTGTGACAAATTAAAATTAAATTTAAAATTAAACCAATTCTTATCGAGTCAAGCCGAGTCAAACCCAAATTGAACTCATTTCAGGGATGGACAAAGTTCAGTTCTGAACTACAATAGTTTGAAAATTGAACCAAACTGGTTTTTAGTTTAAAAACCAAACTAAACCGGTTTTCAATTCAAAAAATCGAACCGAACTGTTTTATAAACTGGTGAACCAGTTTATTACTTTGAACCGAACTAAACCAGTTTAACTTAGTTTTTTGTTTATATAGGCCAAATTTTACATAATTACCCCTAATTACTTCTAAAAAATAAATTCGGTTGAAGTTTTTTGAAATAAAAACCGGTTCGGTTCAATTTTTTCGAATTGAAAACCGGTTCGGTTCGGTTTTTTCAAACTGAAAACCAGTTCGATTCAGTTCTAGTTTTAAAAATTCAATTCGAAAACAGTTCGAATATCAATTTTTATAGATCAGTTCAGTTGAGTTCTGTAATTTGATTCAATTTTTGGTTTTTTTAAAGACCTTTATATAAAACCGTGAGATTGTATTCTATATTTCACTACGAAAGAAGGTTTAAATGAAAGTTGTGGAGTAATAGTTATGCCGCGACCCATAACTGATAATTAATATTAACTAATATCAGCCTTATAAATCTTGTGCAATGTTCCGCCCATGGAACTAGCTTTTAGGGTTGAATTAGACCTAAAGATCAGATTACAAGAGTAATAATTACAAAAATCCCAATTGCTGTAATTATATGATTTGGCTAACCTATACAGTAAATATAGACACTATTCAGTATTCACATGCTCACCAATCACCATCAACTACCGGTATCACTCAATTTCAACAAGCATAATCTTGAAGACCATGTCGACATTAAAAGTTACAAATAACCATGGGACAAAGTTAATTGATTTCAATTACACAACCAAATAGCTGAAAGTATGTGAATGGTTATTAAACTCAACCCACCTTATTTATATCATCTTCTGTTTCACAATTGCCAATCAAATAGGCTTCACATTGTCATCTTGCATGAGTTCGAGGACCCTCACTCCACCACTGATGTTTTTCTACAAAATTTCAGAAAAGGTGAGAAAAGGAGTTAATTATTTTAAACAGATTCCATATATTCATTTAAATGCTTTTTTTATCGAATGAGAATTCCTTAAAAGAAAGAGGCACATAAAATAATTTAAAAAAAAAAGTCCCCCAGACCAACCAAAAATGGAGGGGAAAAAGTAAACAAACTCAAAAGAACTCTTTGATCCTTAATTGAAAACCCCTAATGATAATTGAACCATTATTGACGGCCATATTCTTCCTAAGAAACCATGTATAGAAACTATGCTGAATAATTTTTTCCCCCACACGTGCAGATAAATGGCCAAACAAAAAATATTATTCAACAGATAAAAAATAATTGGCAGAAAATTAAAAATGAGACAAACACAATTTTTAACGTGAAAAACTTCCCTCAAATTAAGAGAATAAAAACTACGGGACCTAGTCCAGTAAAAACACTTCCACTATAATAATTAATGGGTCTTCTTAATAACAATAGGGAACATCAATTAACAATAACAACCTTATAACAATCTTCCACTAAAGTGGGTATGCCAAAGTAACTCTTAGAGAAGATAAAATCACTCAAACTATATATTAAAGTAACAAACTCAGTGGTAATAATAACATACTAAATTTGTAGATCAAACGGAGCAAGTTTGCTACACACCTGTTACCACCACCGAAACCAACACTTATTTTTCTTCTCTGACAACCGTTCTCTTTCGTTCTTCTAATTCTTAGGATTTCTAAATCGCTTGTATTTCCTTCACGTGACCCTAGCCTAATAATACCTTTTCTTTTTCTTTCTTTTATTTCAATAATAATAATACTAATAAAACTAGTGGGTTCCACTTGGGGAGTGAGTTCACCCAACAAATCTCCCCCTCACGACTCAAATGGAAAGGTACTGCTCAACCATGTCAGCTTTCTTTCTACAGCATATCATCTTCAACATAGACAAAGTCTTCGTCATCATATCTGAACCATTCTCATCAGTATGAATCTTCTCAATTAAAAATGACTTCATTTCCAGTGCATCTCATATCCAATGATACCGCACTTCAATATGCTTCGACTTTGCATAAAAAGTCGGATTCTTGCTGAGATGGATCACACTCTGACTGTCACAGGATAACACAAACTTGTCTTGCTTAAGGCGTAATTGTAACGCCCCAAATTTTTGAACCGAATATTACTTAAAAATATTTATTTTCTTTTAGAAACAACTAATTTTTTTTTTCTTATGAGTAGTTCATGATGTAATAAATTGAAGATGCGTAAGAAAATAACTTGATATATTTTTTTTTCGTAAAACAACATAATGTAATTTACTAAAATATTATTTATTTATTCATTTGCAAAATTAATATTCCAATTGTTAGATCGATATTCATTTATGGTCCAAAATAAAATAAATTCTCTTTAAGTGAAATTCAAAAGAAACAAGGTTGACTGAAATTAATTATATTCAATTATTTACTAGCAAATGAAATCTCACTTCCACATTTCTATTAAAAGTTAATGATGATGAATAAATAACTTTACAATGTACCACAAAAATTTTAGTAATACAAAACATTATTTTTAAGTAAAAGTCTCATTCTCCCCCGCGCGTGCACCAATCAAACATCATTCATACAACTTTTTGGGATCATTAATACCTAAATGTTGGTGTAAGGGGTCAGTTCATCCCACAACAAAAATTAAACCAAATAATAAATTAACAGCCATAAAATATGAATATAAAATCTTTTCGTAATAAAAGATTTAAAGAAATTAATTATTTAATAGTTCTCAAATGGGTGTCAAAAATCATAAAATATATCTAAATAAATCAAGTAGCAACCGTAGAACAAATAATTCTATCAAAATAAAAATAAAAATAAAATGTATGCAAGTTATGCATGCTCCTAAATATACATGATCCGGATATAACCAGCCACACAGGCGTCCACACAGAAGTCACCCATACCAATGGGAAAAAAGTAAATCAGCCACACATGCGTCCACAAAGATGCATATGATATGTCATAAAATGATAATGATGCTCAAAATGTACATATCACCACTCACTTAAATAATCACACAAATCATCAGCCACTTAGGCAACCACAAAGATAACAATATTTAAAACACAAATCATCAGCCACTTAGGCAACCACAAAGATAATAATATTTAAAACACAAATCACCAGCCACCTAGGCAACCACAAGATAATGATATTTAAAACACAAGTCACCAGCCACTTAGGCAACCACAAAGATAACAATATTTAAAACACAAATCACCAGTCACTTAGGCAACCACAAAAATAAAATATTTTAGATTAAATTTTTTAATCACATAAGACATCAAATTTATATTCTTATGGAAGTTCATACTTATAGCTCAATAACTTCAACACATCAAATATGCACGTGAACAAATATCTCAAAATCACCACTTTCATTTTAATAATCCATAAGATTCGATTTGACTACGTGTTATTGATAACCATTAAAACTCGTATCACCAAGAATACCATAAACAACATAAATTTCATTCATTTCACTATAAAGTTTTCAGCATTCTAAAAATGGACTATTCATTAATGCCTTCAATAATCAATTAACTCATATTATTAAAATTAAAGAGATATAAAATTTTCATCAATTTCTTCAAGACACGTATATTGTTCATAAAAGTCAAATTTTAAATTTAGAATACGCAAAAGTCAACACTTAAAATCAAATACATAATAATATATATATTACTAACTACATCATTATAAAAATTATAACTTTATAACTAAATACTCTAAAACACGTTAAACACTAAACATTTTCACTACAAACATATTTATCAAGATATAATAATAAAAATATAACTCTATAATTAATTTTATCAAGATAGAGGTATTAAAAAAAAACAATCAAAGCATTATAGTTAATTTCTTTACGACGAAAGTAAAATCAATTTTTTTCTTTTAAGACATCCAGACATCGTATCAATATCTTACGAATCGCTAATTTAATATCTAGCCTAACTCAGCATGGAGAAAAGCCCTTACCTTAGGCGTTTTCTTTCTTAACATCTCTAAATTCGCACGAGAAATAGCTTATGAGGCAATGATGAATTCAACACCGATAGATATTGGGATTTATGACTTGGAAAATTATTTTAGGAGTGTACGAATGACAAATAGGTGTGACAACAAGAGGCCTAATGGAAATGTATGAACGTAATAGCTATTTACGTTGCAATATTACGATTGAGTTCTTGTCTAAAATTCAAGTGCACTTAATTCTAAAATTATGCTACCAATAATTACTATTTATTTAATTTTATTAGGTTGTTACAAAGTCAATTGAAATCATGTGTATTTATGTATATGAGTTAATTAGGATTAACTAATAAAGTTCACCATATATTGCAGGGTGTCACACCATCCATTTTAATTAAATAAATAAATTAGAGATTGTCACATCACCCTTTTAATGTTTTTCTTTATCTAATAGTTACGAAACCAAAAATTTCATAGAATTATTTTTGTAGACAATTAAAATAAAATTATAATTTTAGTTTAAAAGAGATGAATGCAATAGTCTTTTTGTGTCCTCTCTTAATTGCACAAATCATGTGTATTTATGTATATGAGTTAATTAGGATTAACTAATAAAGTTCACCATATATTGCAGGGTGTCACACCATCCATTTTAATTAAATAAATAAATTAGAGATTGTCACATCACCCTTTTAATGTTTTTCTTTATCTAATAGTTACGAAACCAAAAATTTCATAAAATTATTTTTGTAGACATTTAAAATAAAATTATAATTTTAGTTTAAAAGAGATGAATGCATGAGATACAAAAAGGACAATAGTCTTTTTGTGTCCTCTCTTAATTGCACAAAAAAAACTTATAATTAAATTTATAATCTTCCTTTAAAAAATAAATTAAAGGTGTTAAAAATGAGTTAATGCATTTTTTTTTAGGATGAAACAAAAATATTTTCAAAACACTTATATATAAAGGTTGGGTTTCACTAACTCTATAATATCTCCTAAAATAAATACTTATTTGGTCGTAAATAAAACTAACAAACAATATAACTTTTATAAATTCTAATTTAATTAAATAATTCAACTAATATTTTATCAACCAAAATAAATCAAGCAAGACAAAAATACCACCCACACATAACAAAATAACACAAACATATCTAACACATCAATTTCATGATTATCGAAACTAATCAAATAAAAAATGTACAATAGTCCATTTAGAAAATAATCACATCATAAATCATCCCTATGTAATTGTCACACCAAAATAATTAAATAAAAATAAAGGTTATAATTATTCAGGTAAAATAGAGTGTGATAAAATTGAGTTTAATTTATTTATACATAAAGTAATTATTTATTTAATAATAAATCGTAACAATTACTAACAAGACACATATATAATATATATGAAAATTTTGGAGTGTTACAGTAACTCATGTAGGAATTTCTTCAACCACAATAGTTCTTTGGAAGCTTCAGTTGTTGCAATGTACTCAACTTTAGTAGTGGACAAAGCAACACAATTTTGTAGTCTTGATTGCCAAGACACAGCTCCCCCTGCAAATGCCATCATATAACCAGAAGTAGATTTTCTAGAATGAAGATCACCTGCCATATATGTATCTGTGTAGCCATCCAACACAGGTTCACCACCTCCATAGCATAAATACACTTTGGAAGTGCCTCTGAAGTATCAAAGAATCCACTTCACTGCTTGCCAATGATCTTTATCAGGATTAGAGAGAAACCGACTAACAACTCCAACTGCATGAGCAATATCTGCCCTTGTGCATACCATAACATACATCAAACTACCAACTGCAGATGCATAACGAATATTTTTCATCTCTTCTTTGTCCTTCTCACTTGTAGGACATTTATCAGAATTTAATTTAAAATGACTAGCAAATGGAGTACTAACAGGTTTGCAATTGCTCTTGTTAAAACTCTCTAACACCTTCTCAATATAATTGTGTTGAGACAACCACAATTTATTATTTTTTCTATCACGAGTGATTCTCATACCCAGAATTTGCTTTGCAGGACCCAAGTCTTTCATTGCAAAAGACTTGTTCAAATCTTTTTTCAAAGATTGAATCTTCTTAGTGTCGTGACCAACAATCAACATGTCATCCACATATAATAAGAGAATAAAATAATCACCATCAGAGAATTTCTTGATAAACACACAATGGTCAGAAGTATTTTTCCATACCCATGTTTCTCCATGAAAGAATCAAATATCTTATACCATTGTCGATGTGCGTGTTTGAGCCAATACAAGCTTTTCTTTAATTTGCACACAAGCTGATCTTTACCTTTGACTTCGAAACCCTCTGGTTTCTCCATATAGATCTCTTTCTCCAAATCACCATGAATGAATGCAATTTTCACATCAAGTTGTTCAACTTCTAGGTTCAAACTAGCTGCTAACCCAAGCACAACTCGGATAGAGGACATCTTCACCACAAGTGAAAAAATTTCATCAAAGTCAATACCTTTTCTCTGATTAAAACCTTTCACAACTAATCTTGTTTTGTATCTTGGTTGAGAACGATTCTCTTCTGTCTTTACCAAATCAAATGTGTGATTCTCATGCAAGGAAGTCATCTCTTCTTGGATGGTCTTCAACCACTTTTCTTTATCAACATTTGTAATAGCATCTTGATAATACTTTGGCTCTCCACTATCAGTGATCATCACATACTCATGTGGAGGATATCTTTGAGAAGTTTTACGTTCTCTAGTAGATCTTCTCAACTCAACCTCGACTGGTGGCTCAACTGGAACCTGCTCATCTGGTGAGGCACATGATCATCAATTACGTTCTCATCATCTACCTGTATATATCCCCCATCAACAAAGGTTTCTGCAGGGGGCTTAGGCACAACATCAATATAACTTCTAGAATTTGGTTTCTGTTTTTCAGCTTTATTAAAATCTTCAATAGTCTGGTCTTCAAGAAATATCACATATCGGCTTCTGATAATTTTCTTGTCAACCGGATCCCACAATCTATAACCAAATTCTTCATCACCATAACCTACGAATATACACGGTTTGGATTTACTACCAAGCTTGGACCTCTCATCTCTTGGAATGTGAACAAAGCATCTGCAACCAAAAACTCTCAAATAACTGTAAGAAACATATTTCCTTATCCACACTCTATTTGGAACATCACCATCAAGTGGAATATAAGGAGAAAGATGGATCAAATCCACTGCAGTTTTCATTGATTCACCCCAAAAGGATTTCGATAATTTTGCATGAGTGAGCATACATCTGATTATGTCATTAATCGTACGATTCATTCTCTCTGCAACACCATTATGCTGAGTGGAAGTACAAAAGTACGCCTAAGAAGGGGGGTGAATTAGGTGTTAGTAAATTTTCTTGTTTTTAGTGATATGGTACGTCCAGTAAATAGATGAACACAATAGATTTATCCTGGTTCCCCTTATAACAAAGGGTACGTCCAGTCCTCTTGCATACCACAAGAGATTGATCCACTAATTGTCAGAAAATGTACAACTCCCACCCTGAGATTCTTGCTACAAACTTCTAACAACACTTCTAAGATAGCACACCACTATCTTAGATTAAGTTATTTTTAAGAAAGTATTCCTTTCTTTTACAAGTGATACAATATGATTTGAATAAGAATAAGGAAAGGTATGTTGATAAACAATCCAATAACAATTCAAGTACTTGAGAACCTTTCTGAATGATATGAAAATGAAATGCAAGTACTTTGTAAAAAATCAGAATTTGTTCAAAGTTGTTCAAGGTATTGATTCAAGGATTGTGTGTGGTTTGATATGAAGTTATGGGGTATTTATACTCCATAAACATCTCTTCAGATTCGTGGCCATTAACCCAAGAGGTTTGATGAAAGAATACAATGATTTGGAGCCATTCCAGATCTGAAAAATTGTATTGCTTCTAGTTGTATTCGAATACAGGATGTGTGTATTCGAAAACACCTCTTTGTAACGTTCAAAAATATTCAAAAATTACACCTTGTATTCGAATACACATGTGTGTAGTCGAATACAGATTAGTGAAAATTTGCCACTGACTTACTTTGTATTCGACTACAGAAGGTTGTAGCCGAATACAAATATGAGCATTTTGGCCACTGACTTGATGTGTATTCGACTACACATAGTCGTAGTCGAATACAACTTTGAGACTTTTGCTTCTGACTTGCTTTGTATTCGAATACAAGATGCTGTATTCGAATACATTATGTATTTTGTCAAAAATATGATTTTTAAGATTTTGTTAATGTTGTTTTGACTTTTGAAAATACTTTAAATGCATATGTAAATATGACTTGTTCTCATGTAATTGAAATATTGGTTTGTATCATATACCTTTACATTTTAACATTTAATGTTTGGATTTGAAGCTTATTAATGAAGATATTTGATCTTCTTTTTGATCTTGTTGCATTGACCATAATTGTTGTTCTTTGTCTTCATCAAAAACATGTAGTTTTACATTCTCCCCCTTTTTGATTATGACAAAATGTTATTGTTGTGGAGAGATTGTATAATTCGAACCATTGCTCCCCCGTAGTATATGCTTACTCCCCGTTGTATGTGATTAATTGAAAAATTGTTTGAGAACCTACAAGATGTGTAAGGCAACAACAATACCAAATTTTCTCCCCTTTTTGACATGATCAAAAAGAAGGAAAAATATAGAGACATACATATGCAAGAATATGCACACAAGTAAAGATAAAAGTAGTACACATAATAAAAAATTGACATAACGAAGGATAAAGGCAAGTTCAATTAAGTACAGCAAAATAGTCAACATGTGTTTAACAAAGTTCAACTTAGTACATAAAGCATACCATAAGACAAACTACAAATTAAGACATGAAACAAACTACAAATCATAATAGAATCCTAGTGTCGATCAAAATCCGTTGGAATGTGAAAATGATCAAGTTTGTCAGATAAACTACTAATGTCTTGAGATAACTCGTCATGGTTGCGAGCAATAGTAGTTTCAATGTTCTGGAAGCGAATGTTGACAGAAGTGGTCAGATTTTCGAATTGAGTTTTAAAGAAGGTTTGGAAAGAATCAAGGCGAGCCATGAGCATTTGATTGGAGATATAGTCATCATCAGAGGCTGTATCCTCGTCATCTTCATCAGCCTGGGCAGTAGTATTGGAGGGTCCAACAGTGTCTTCTTGAGTAGCATCAGATGGTTGATCATAATCACCTTTATGCACAAAAGAGTCAAGTTGCTCATTCCATACTATCTGCATGCTAGGCAGGACGCCCAGTCCAGCATATTCTCTTTTGTGGGTGTATACATGACTTCATCAGAGAAGTCTCCCCCAAAGTGTTCCAAAATCCGGGAAACTTCCTTCGCATATGGTAATCCAATTGCCTCTCGGGATCCAAACATAACAGACTTCACAAAGTATGCCCAATTTAGTTGACAACCTTCATACATGAAATTCATAATTTGTAATTCAAACTCTGAAATTTGGGAGTAATTTCCAGCCTTTGGAACCATAATGCAGCTAAGGAAATAGTGCAAAAGGCGATTATCAACGATAAGATTTCCCACTCCATACCGTTGCTGGGCATATTTGGAACCAGCCTGAGTCCGCTTTTGTTCCATTGTGCGTCTGCCAAACCGACATAGGGCAACATATGCATCATACTTAGAGATATCAGCCCATTCACACAAGTTGTTGGGACAAAACTTTTGACCTTTAAACGGAATGTTCAGAATTTCGCCTATGGTTTTGGTATTGAACCTAATGATTTTACCCTTAACTCGAGATACCAGCATTTTTCCATCTTGGATGAGATTGCAATAAAAAACCCTAACTAAGTCAGGATAAACAGGACCTTTGTAACTCAGGAAACTTAAAGGCAGAGAAAGAGTTTAAAGTACCATATTTTGGAATAATAAGGCGCTTGTTGGAGTAGAATGTGCGAAAATGATCAATTTCTTCCGGTGTGTGTAGAAGCCGGGATAAATCTGTGATATTGGGATTCCTTGTTCATTTTCTTGAGGGACCCACTGCTGCATGCTTGGTTCTTGATGCTCGTTTGCGGGCATCCATGGTGAGAAAAGGAGGTTTTGGTGAAAAATGGGTTTGAGAGAAATGTGAGAAATCTGATGATAAATGCCAAGAAAGAAGTAAGGGTTGATGTAGTTTGCAAGGTTGGTTGAATGGGTAACTGAGTGAAAGGAGGATGGACGAGATTTTGGGAGAGGAGAGGAGAGGCTACAGCTGTGTATTCGAATACCAAATGTAAAATAACCCTAAAATGTGAAACAACTTTTATATCTAGGCAAAAACGCGAAGGTGTATTTGACTACACCTAGTTGTATTCGAATACACATTGTTCTGG
>NC_021165.2:31818545-31819115 GCF_000331145.2 Cicer arietinum | reverse complement strand
TTAAAAACTAAATTTTTATGGAAATCTCAACATGCAATGCACAACTTCATATATCAAGAACCAATAATCATCAAGGAATTTTATTTTTAACAACTTTAAGATGTAATGCACAAATTTAAGAGAGATGACAAACTATGTGTATCATGCAATTTCATAGATCGTTTTCATTTAAAATACCAAGTTCTCTTCGGATCTTATTAAATGAGTCCTTAGGTAAAGGTTTTGTAAAGATATCAGCCAATTGATTGTGTGTATCAACAAATGTTACCTCAACATTACCTTTCATCACATGATCGCGTATAGAGTGATGACGTATATCGATGTGTTTAGTTCGAGAGTGCATGATTGGATTCTTTGAGATGTTTATTGCACTTGTGTTGTCACATCTTAGGGGAATGCATCCGAGATCAACTCCATAGTCATGTAATTGCTGTTTGAGCCAGAGAATTTGGGCACAACAACTTCCTGCTGCTATGTATCAGCTTCAGCAGTACTAAGTGCAACACAAGCTTGCTTTTTGCAAGACCATGATACTAGTGCATTGCCTAAAATATGGCAAGTGCCGCTTGT
>NC_021165.2:31817624-31818399 GCF_000331145.2 Cicer arietinum | reverse complement strand
AGATCATCATTTTGTCTTTCAATGTTGACTTCACTTTCTTGACATGGTTGGTCAGTTTGATGGTCTTTGTTTGTATCATCGCTTTCAAAAACATCATCATCACAAGAAATAATATTTTCCTCTTTTATAGGGTTAGTTTCATCAAAAGTTACATGCATTGATTCTTCAACTAATAAAGTTCTTTTATTGAAAATTCTAAATGCTTTACTAGATAAAGAGTAACCGAGAAATATACCTTCATCAGCTTTTTCATCAAATTTTCCAAGGTTGTCTTTACCGTTATTTAACACAAAACACTTACATCCAAAAATGTGGAAGTGAGAGATATTGGGTTTTCTACCTTTGTAAAGTTCATATGGAGTTTTTTTAAGAATTGGCCTAATGATTACCCGGTTGGAAACATAGCTTTATTGCACTTGTGTTGTCACATCTTAGGGGAATGCATCTGAGATCAACACCATAGTCATGTAATTGTTGTTTGAGCCAGAGAATCTGGGTACAACAACTTCCTGCTGCTATGTATTCAGCTTCAGCAGTACTAAGTGCAACACAAGCTTGCTTTTTGCAAGACCATGATACTAGTGCATTTCCTAAAATATGGCATCTTTAAGTGCTTCACCAATTTTGGAGGGTTCGATTTGAGAAACAAATGCCATGTTTAAGCAAGCATCTTGTAGTTTTAATCTTGTTGTGACTCCTTTATTGATATCACCTATGATGTTATCAATTGGATGATATCTATGGGTTCTCCATTCTTTAGGAAGATCATCATTTT
>NC_021165.2:31816079-31817497 GCF_000331145.2 Cicer arietinum | reverse complement strand
CAAAAGTTACATGCATTGATTCTTCAACTAATAAAGTTCTTTTATTGAAAATTCTAAATTTTTTACTAGATAAAGAGTAACCGATAAATATACCTTCATCAGCTTTTTCATCAAATTTTCCAAGGTTATCTTTACCGTTGTTTAACACAAAAGACTTACATCCAAAAATATGGAAGTGAGAGATATTGGGTTTTCTTCCTTTGTAGAGTTCATACTGAGTTTTCTTAAGAATTGACTGACTGATTACCCGGTTGGAAACATAGCATGCTGTGTTTACAACATCTGCCCAAAAACATTTCGGTAGGTTTGAGTCGCTTAACATAGTTCTTGCGAGCTCTATCAAGGATCTGTTCTTTCTCTCAATAACCCCATTTTATTGTGGTGTCCTTGGTGCAGAAAAATTATGGAAAATGCCATTTTCTTCACAAAATTCTTCAAATGAAGTATTTTGAAATTCCCTTCCATGATCACTTCTAATTGATACAATTTTGGCAGATTGTTCGTTTTGGACTAGCTTGGCATAGTTTTTAAATGCCTTAAAAGCTTCGTTTTTACTTGCTAAAAATAAGATCCAAGTGAACCTTGAGTATTCCACCAAGACTTTTGGTCCTTGATGGGCCAAACAAGTCCATATGTATCAATTGTAGTGGTCAAGAGGTTGAAATGACATTTTTAGGTTTGAAAGAACTTTTTGTTTGCTTACCTTTTTGACATGCGTCACACAATTTATCCTTTAAAAATTTCATTTTTGGTAAGCCTACAACAAGATCATGTTTGACCAATTTGTTTAAATGATCCATGTGAATATGAGCAAATCTCTTATGCCATAGCCAAGCATCATTATTGTCGCTTACCAAAAGACATTTCATTTTCAAGGATAAATCTTCAAAATTAAGTATGAAAATGTTTTTGAAACGCTTACCAACAAACTGAGTTTCATTTGTAGCTTCATTTTGGATGACGCACTCATCTTTATTAAAAACTATCTTGTATCCTTTGTCACAAAGCTGGCTGATGCTTATGAGATTATGTTTTAGACCTTCAACATATAAGACATCTTCAATTGAGGGAGATGGTGCTGTACCAACTTTTCCAATGCCTAAAATTTTTCCTTTGTTGTTGTCTCCATATACTACATGTCCCTTTGACTCAAGTGTTAAAGATGAAAATTTTGTTATATCACCTGTCATGTGTTTGGAGCAGCCACTATCCAAGTACCACATGTTTGAAGTCTTTTGTTTGCTTACCTACAAAATTGAAATCAAACTTTATTAGGTACCCAATGTGCTTTGGGTCCTTGATGGTTAGTACCTTTCTTTACCCATATGAAATGACCTTTTGGAACACTAATATTTCTAATATGACATGTATTAGGTGTATGACCATGAAGACCACAATAAGAACAAGTAGGAGTAAAT
>NC_021165.2:31814167-31815842 GCF_000331145.2 Cicer arietinum | reverse complement strand
TTGTTCTCTTGATTCGGTCTTTAGAGCAATGTTTTTGGTCTTCTTTTCTTGACTTTCATTTTGTTCTAGCCTTCCAAGTTCGATTTCGTGTTCTTGGAGTTTTCCAAAAAGTGCAGAAAGGGACATCTTTGATAGGCTTTTCTTTTCAGAAATTGCCGTTACTTTAGGTTGCCATGCCCTTGTTAATGATCTCAGAACTTTAAGGTTCAATTCATCATTAGTGAAGGTTTTTCCAAGTGCTGTCAAGTGGTTGGTCAGATGAGAAAATCTTTTCTGCAAGTCCAGAATAGATTATCTGGGCTGCATTCGGAACAATCAATGTGATGAGTTTGGAACACTTTACCTCAATAGTTCCTTCATGTGTTATTTCAAGTGTATCCCGGATTTCTTTAGCTGTTTTGCAATGAGATATACGGAAAAATTCGTCCATTCCAAGTGCCGATTGTAACATGTTTTTGGCATTTTTATCAAACAATACTTTCCTTTTGTCATCATTTGTCCATGAGCCTTTTATCTTAACTTCTTCTTTATTATTGATAACTGTTGTTGGAACATAGGGACCGTTTTCTACCGCTTCCCATATATCATCTCCTTGTGCCTCAAGATATTCATGCATGCGTATCTTCCAGAAATCATAGTGTTCACCAACGAAACATGGTGGTTTATTGCTACTACCACCATCTCTAAAAACTGGTTGTGCGGAAGCCATTTATAAGGATCGAGGAGCAAATTACCGGAACCTGCTACAATACCAATTGTAAGTACAGAAGTACGCCTAAGAGGGGGGTGAATTAGGTGTTAGTAAATTTTCTTATTTTTAGTGATATGGTAGTTGAATTTTCTGAGTTAATATAATGTCTACTAATAGTAAGGTGCAATAAATAGATGAACACAATAGATTTATCTTGGTTCTCCTTATAACCAAGGGTACGTACAGTCCTCTTGCACACCACAAGAGATTGATCCACTAATTGTCAGAAAATGTACAACTCCCACCCTGGGATTCTTGCTACAAACTTCTAACAACACTTCTAAGATAGCACACCACTATCTTAGATTAAGCTATTTTTAAGAAAATATTCCTTTCTTTTACAAGTGATACAATATGATTTGAATAAGAACAAGGAGAGGTATATTGATAAACAATCCAATAACAATTCAAGTACTTGAGAACCTTTCTGAATGATATGAAAATGAAATGCAAGTACTTTGTAAAAAATCAGAATTTGTTCAAAGTTGTTCAAGGTATTGATTCAAGGATTGTGTGTGGTTTGATTTGAAGTTATGGGGTATTTATACTCCATAAACATCTCTTCAGATTCGTGGCCATTGACCCGAGAGGTTTGATGAAAGAATACAATGATTTGGAGTCATTCCAGATCTGAAAAATTGTATTGCTTCCAGTTGTATTCGAATACAGGATGTGTGTATTCGAATACGCCTCTTTGTAACGTTCAAAAATTACACCTTGTATTCGAATTCACATGTGTGTAGTCGAATACAGATTAGTGAAAATTTGCCACTGACTTACTTTGTATTCGACTATAGAAGGTTGTAGTCGAATACAGATATGAGGATTTTGGCCACTGACTTGATGTGTATTCGACTACACATAGTCGTAGTTGAATACAACTTTGAGACTTTTGCTTCTGACTTGCTTTGTATTCGAATACAG
>NC_021165.2:31798570-31813571 GCF_000331145.2 Cicer arietinum | reverse complement strand
TGTTTGATCTGAAGTTATGGGGTATTTATACTCCATAAACATCTCTTCAGATTCGTGGCCATTGACCCGAGAGGTTTGATGAAAGAATACAATGATTTGGAGTCATTCCAGATCTGAAAAATTGTATTGCTTCCAGTTGTATTCGAATACAGGATGTGTGTATTCGAATACACCTCTTTGTAACGTTCAAAAATTACACCTTGTATTCGAATTCACATGTGTGTAGTCGAATACAGATTAGTGAAAATTTGCCACTGACTTACTTTGTATTCGACTATAGAAGGTTGTAGTCGAATACAGATATGAGGATTTTGGCCACTGACTTGATGTGTATTCGACTACACATAGTCGTAGT
This sequence comes from Cicer arietinum, assembly GCF_000331145.2. Classification (NCBI taxonomy): domain Eukaryota; kingdom Viridiplantae; phylum Streptophyta; class Magnoliopsida; order Fabales; family Fabaceae; genus Cicer; species Cicer arietinum. The sequence goes on along the minus strand of NC_021165.2, from coordinate 31,813,216 downwards.
TGAATACAACTTTGAGACTTTTGCTTCTGACTTGCTTTGTATTCGAATACAAGATGTTGTATTCGAATACACTTATGTATTTTGTCAAAAATATGATTGTTAAGACTTTGTTAATGTTGTTTTGACTTTTGAAAATACTTTAAATGCATATGTAAATATGACTTGTTCTCATGTAATTGAAATATTGGTTTATATCATATACCTTTACATTTTAACATTTAATGTTTGGATTTGAAGCTTATTAATGAAGATATTTGATCTTCTTTTTGATCTTGTTACATAGACCATAATTATTGATCTTTGTCTTCATCAAAAACATGTAGTTTTACACTGAGCTACACACCTGTTACCACCACCGGAACCAAATCCTTATTTTTCTTTTTTGACAACGGTTCTCTTTTTCATTCAAATTCTTAAGATTTCTAAATCTTTTTTATTTCCTTCACGTGGGTCTAATCCAATAATACATTTTTTTTTTCTTTCTTTAATTTCAATAATAATAATACTAATAAAACTAGTGGGTTCCACTTAAGAAGTGAACCCACCCAACAGAAACTATTTATATGATTGCTTGATCTAATTCTTACGAAGAACAATGACAAAAATTGAACTTAAAGCTGGAAATGCTGAAAAAAAATACTTTGCATCAAAATCAAACATGACAATAATGTAAAGTGAGGTTATTGTAAATGCATTGGTGTCTTCAAAGGAGAAATTTACAAGTAAGGTGGCTTCACATAGAAATGATTTTATAGATTAGATTTCAAAGCAGACATTACTGGGTGATTTCACTTTGTTTTCTTTCTATTATTTCCTCACAAACAGAAACCCTTGAGATTAGTCAAGCCTTCAAATGTCAACAAACAGAGCAATTACAGTCATTTTCAATCAATAACAAAAGGGGTAATGCCATGTATAGAAAGGGAAGGACCAAAAATGTCTAGTCACTTGAGGAAGGAAAAGAAAGAGTTGAAGAAATTACTGTGGTCAAGAAATAATAAATTCTTTTGATAAAATAATCAATGGATTCATGTTTCCAATTGTACAAAGTCAGTATTTTGGACTGTGGTAAGGCAAGTAATGGATGCCCAGAGCCCTGAAGTAGTAGTTTGTCATCAAAAGCATTATGTATAGATGTACAAAAATATAGGAACCCATGGAATAGTCACATGCTAATGTTACTGCTAAAACTATGGTGGATGTTCAGACATAAGTTCAATGAAACAAATTCAAAAAACAAACTGACATGAAAAACAGAAGAAGTGTCTTCACTCTCTTCAACTGTAATGTATTCACAAATAAATATTCATATCAAAATTTTATTAGATGCTTAGTAATTAGTATTATTAGTGATGAAAGTGGAATTGAACATGCTATCTCTTGATCCTTTTACTTCATAACTTTCTACTATGATCACTAAACCAATTTCTTATCCTCATTTTTTATTATCATTGTCATTTAGGTTGGAACAATAATTAGTTGACCATTATGTTTTTCTGTTAGTTAGTTAGTTATCTATCTCTCCACTTTTGTATATTTTCCCTTCTTAAATGGTAGCTCCCTTTGATTCAGCTAGCAATACATCAAATAATGATTCAACTCCAAAGTCTAAAGATCATGTTTTGATTCCCACAAACCCCTATTATCTCCATCCCCAAGAGAACTCAAGTGTTGTCTTAGTCAAACTTCATGTAAACAACAACAATTTTGAATCTAGTAGCATATCAATAAAACACACTATTTACAACAACAACAAAAAAAGAAAAAACAATTTGAAAATCATCAATGGCAATATTTCATCTTTGACGAAAAATGGTCCTTTCTTTATGGAAAATATGCAATGGAATTGTCATCTTCTAGATAACTGGAATCTTTGCGTCAAAAATCGTTGAGAGCACCATATACACCAAAAAATGCCTATGATCTAAAATACGACATGAAATGTTGTTTTCTAAACGATATCACTTATACATGTCAGGTCTTTTACAATAATTGAAGAGAGTTAATGTTTACAAGTTAAACAACTTATTCATTAAATCGTCTTTCTTTTTATTTTTGACGGAAAATTCATTAAATCTTCAATTAAAGTAAAAATTAGACAAAACTACATTATAGGTACTTTAGTTTAATGTTTTAAACATTTATTTTATATTATTTTTCCGTATCAAATTTTTCATTTATCTTTTAAAATTTTTATACACTCTTCCTATATAGGCTAATCCATATGAAGTTTCACATAATACCATATTGAGGGCACCCAAATATGAAGATGTACATTTTTTTAGAAATAAAGAATAATTTGACAAAAAAGAAAGTTAAATGATTTATTTAAATTATGTTAAAGGATTAATATCACATCAAAAAATCTAAATAACCTATTTAATCTTTATATGAAATATAAGGGACTTGTGATTATAGCATATTTTGGACGTAAATTTGTATATATTATGATTTTTTTCGGTTATTTCTAATATTATAATGGTCATATAGAAACTTCAATGATTACAGGTTTTCATAAAAATTGACTCGAGCGAGCAATTCTAAAGTCTAAAAAAAAATTGCTGATATTATTAAATTTAATGCCATATTTCGAATTCAAATATAAAATTATGAATTATTTTATGTAAGGACAAACAAAAAATTGACAAGGCCAAGCAACTAGTTTCATACTTTCATTTATAACAATAATTGGTTGATCTCATCGTTATATTTAAAAATCAACACACAAACATGAAAAAACTTGTAAAGAGCACATTCATATTTCAAAACCATCCCAAGAAAAAGAGAAACCAACTAGTTTCATACTTTCATTTATAACAATAATTGGTTGATCTCATCATTATTTTAAAAAATCAACATACACAAACATGAAAAAACTTGTAAAGAGCACATTCATATTTCAAAACCATCACAAGAAAAAGAGAAACCAGTCAACAAACTAAAAAGCAACAAAAGAAAAAAAAATTCACATTTTTTTGTAACAAAAATTCATCACATCTTGTTTTTGTTACTATTTTGTGTCTTCATCTTCTCTTTCTTTCAGTATCCACACCACAAACCAACCAGCCAACCACCGTGAATGGTGCGAGGACCCGCCACCTGCTGCACAAGCTGCATAAATTTGGATATTTAGAATATTTGTGCGAGTAGGGGTGTTATTGTAGGATGTACGCGGGTTGAGTTGAGTCGATTTTGACAAAATTCGATACCCGAATCAATCGATTATCTATGGATTAGGTTGAATTATAAATCAATAATTTTTTTTTCATTTAACCCCAATCTTCAAATACATAAATAAATTCGATAAGGATCAAATAAATAGGTAAAACCAACATTCAACTATCTTCGAATACATATATAATTTTAAGTATTAAATTTACAAAAAAATATATTGAAAAAATGTAATAAATCAAATTTAGATTGGCATTTTTAATAATTAAAAAATGAGTTGAAATTTAGGTTGAAAATTTTATTTTATTTATATAAGTATAATAATTGTTTTTGTAATTTTTTTTATAAATTATTCCCTCTTATTTTTTAATAATAGACATCTATATTCTAATTTGATCTATAAAAATTGATGTATTTAATTCAAGTTGCTTAAAGATTTTGGAGGTAATTTAAATAATTTAAAAAAATTAGTAAAATAAATTTTAATACATATACACATATTAATCTAATGAGTATCTACATGTACTATTGTACATGTTGTGTATCATTTGCTCACATTAATTCATATAATAAGAAAAGAAGAAAAGATGCAATAACATATGTATCGTATAAACTCAAACATACATTTCAACGATAATAACCCTACGATCACAATTCAATTCATAAAATACACAGAAACAACATTACAAAAACATACACTATAATATTTATATTAATTAGCATATCTATTAACATATGTCATGTCAGGTTTAATAAAAAATTATCACAATCCGATTAATATATATCAAGTTACACAAACCACAATTATCCTTAGATTTATATGATTTAGTTCTCACAACCTTGTCACAGTTAATAAATATTTATTTTTTAAATTTTTTTAATATAAATTTTAGACATAAAATATAAATATAAAATTTTGGATAAATGATTTGAACAAGAGTTGAGGATCTTCTTATGTATCAATTTTTATTTAATAAATTATAATATGTCTTTTATAAACAACGAAATAAAAGAGTAATATTTTTAAAAAAAATTATTGAGAATTTTGGAGAGGCCATAGTTTTTAAATAGTAGTGATTTTTGTTTATTTAGAGAATACTTACTATTTTTAAATAAAATACTAAAAAAATGTGTTTAAAATTTAAATGTAAAAAATTTAAACTAAATTTATCATAAGCATAAGCTTTTGTATAAACATCATTTTTGCTAATAAATAGTATTTAACTCGAAAAAGTTTATATTTAACAAATGTAAAAAATTTAAACTAAATTCATCGTAAACATAAATTTCTTTCTATTTTTACTGTACAAAACAATATCAAAATATAATATTTAAATAAATAGTATTTAACTCAAAAATTAAATTGCTCTATTTAAGGAGACAATTTAAAAATCAGATACAAATTTTATGAATAGACATATACTAGGTCGTAAGACAAAAACAAATTAAATGTTAAAGTAAAACAAATTAATTGTTAAAGTAGATAGATGACGGCCACATAAGAAGAATAATGAAAACATGTCAGAGTGCTGATCTACCGTAAAAAAATTATAACTACTTATCGGGTCCAGTCGACGTGTTTAAATCGTTAAACCTATTATCTGAATCTAATATAAACGAGTTTCAACAAGTTGAATCGGGTCGGACCCAAAAGTTTACAGAAAATTTTACCACATACCCTCTAATTATACCTATACCCCAAATCAAGAATGAAATGACGTTTTTACCCTCGTTTAAATAATAAAACTTCAAAAAAAATTTCATTTTCCATTTCAAGTTTTCTGGAACTCAAGGGTGATTTTTTTTTCTAAACTTCCGAAGAACTTGAATACAAGTTTTTCGGTACACAAGATACACTCCGGAAAACTTGTTTGAAGTTCTCCGGTACAAAAGCCTCTTCCAGAAAACATCTTTTGAAGTTCTCCGGTACAGAAGCCTCTTTCGAAAAACATTTTTTGAAGTTCTCCAGTACAAAACACTATTCAGGAAATTTTTTTTGAACTTCTCCGGTACAGTGTTCCGAGAATCTTGAGGCTTAATATTTTCGACGACTTATGGTGTATTAATTATTAATTATTACGGTGTATTCCTTATTTATAGTATATTATTTATAGTGTATTCATTATTTAATGGTGTATTTATAGTGTATTAATTATTTATGATATATTATTATTTAAAAATAGGCTAAATTACGTATGTGGTCCTTTAACTTAATTTCAAATATCCTTTATCTTTTTTTTTTTTTTTTCCGATTTAGTCCTTTATTCCTAAAAATATCAAATAAAGTATGAAAATATGAGTTTATTTGAAGATTTGCGTTACGAATTTGATGAAATTTGTATTATATTGAAGAATATAATTAATTTTATGAGTTTTGATTGAATTTTTTTTTGAATTTTTGTATAAAAAAGGATATCATTGTTGAAATTTTAAAACATAAAATATCAAATTGTCACTTAAAATTAAAATAAAGGACCAAGTCAGGAAAAAAAGAGATAAATGACTAAAACGTTACATGAAATTAAGTTAAAGGACCACGAATGTAATTTAGCCTTAAAAATATTTATGGTGTATTATTTATGGTATATTATTATTTTTTAAAATTGTGTGTATCGGAAATCTTTTTTAGAAACTTTTCCGAAAACACCTTATGTACCGGAAATCTTTCCAATAAAGTTTTCCGGTTGTACAATTTTTCACTTCTGTACCGGAAATCTTTTTAAAAATTTTCCGGCAGTTTTTCGAAAATAAAGGGTGTACTGGAATTCTTCAAAAAAAAATTTCGAAAAAGATAAAATGGTTAAAAAAAAAAGTAACTTTAAATTAAGACCCATGGATATGTAGAAACAAGTTGAATCGGGTCGGACCCAAAAGTTTAAGCCCTAATTATCAGGCTGACCCATGGATATGTCTATGTCTTTTCAACTATCTTTAAATAAAGAAACTTAATAAACAAAGTTAGGGTTTCTGTATTTTATTGCAACTTGCTTCAGGTGCTCTCCTTCGTCCATCAAAACAAAGTTAGTTTTCCTCTCTCTATTTGGTTTACTCTCATTGTTTAATTTGCTTATTATTTATTTATATATTGCTCTGCCATTTAATTTTTTTCGTTTTTGAATATCTATCACGGTTGATCTTTCAATGGTTCTGCGGGAATGATGTTTGCTATTATGAAAATTGTAGTTTTTGAATTTTTGTTGTTACAGTCCGTACTTATTGAATATGAAAATCTATAAATATGATATGCATGATGCATACTTTCAATCCAACAGCATTCACGGGTATAAGGGCAATTTTGATTCAGACCAGTTTCAAAATATTCCAACTTGCGTGCATTCCATGTTTGACCTCTCATTTAGCTTCGCATGTTCTTTTTTGCAACAACTTCAAATACTTTGGCAGTGGTTTTCTAAAGAGTGTCCTCCACTTGATACATTTTATTTTATATTCAAAAATCAATTAAAAAGCAATTATCCATAAAATATTTGTAAGATGCAAAAAGAACTAGCAAACTGGATTTAATACAGCACCCCCTGTGAATGAACTCTCAGGTAACTTCAAAAGTAGAAATTATTTCAATATTAATTGAAAAGCACCTCTATTTTTTTTTTTACATAAATGTGTTCTAAAAGAAAATCCAATTTTTTCTTTTTTGAATATCTGTCACGGGTGATCTTTCAATTGTTATGCAGGAATGATGTTTGCTATTATGAAAATTGTAGTTTATGAATTTTTGTTGTTGCAGTCCATACTTATTGAATATGAAATCGATGAGATAGTTGATCTTAATCGGTTGGATTGCTGTATTTTTCTCTGCTACGATTTTTATATGGTTTTAACCTATTTGAAAGTCTTTTTTTCCTCAAAATTTTTCACCTTCGTTTGATTCATTGTTGTTGGATACTCTAATTTTCTTTTTCTTAATGAATTGTGAACTCAACTGTTAATCCCTATCAATAATTTCTGCCTTTTATAATCATAAATTTATTTCATTGTACATATCTGCTTTAAATTTACATAGGAACAAGTTTATGCGTTTTTGAAACTATTATTTGCAAAAGAGATTTTCTTGTTTAGAAATCAATCATGCTTTACATGCTTGTATATTGAACTGCCAACCCTTTTTACTGTATTATGATTTGAACTTGAATGTTTTCAAGGACTAAATGGGTTGATTTATATAGGAGTTGTCCATCTTTAAAAGCCTCTTTAACAACTATGATAGATCTTGTGTTTGTTTAGTATTAATTATAATATTTTTCACCCAACTACGTGGAACTCATTTCATTGTATTCTTAATGGTTTTTTGTTATTCACTTCTAACTTCTGATGTTCAATTTGAAGTTACCAGTTGCTTGATATTGTACTATCATACTGAAATTTGTATTTCCAGATCCATGACTTTAGATCAGTTTGGACTTGTTTTACACTTTGTCATATACATTCAATGTCAATCATATTTCCCTTCTTTATTAATGTTGTAAACATGTTTATTTTTGAACAGAATGGATTCTCAAGTCAAGTATGCTGTTGTTGTCAAAGTTATAGGCCGTACTGGTTCTAGAGGACAGGTGACTCAAGTTAGAGTGAGGTTTAATGATGATCATTCGCGTCACATCATGAGGAACGTGAAAGGACCAGTCAGAGAAGGAGACACGCTCACCCTACTTGAATCTGAAAGAGAAGCAAGAAGGTTGAGATAGATAAACTCACTTGAGTTTTAAAAAGAAGCATGAAGGATAAGGAAACTCCCAATGGTTTTGTGCAGTATCTAAAGAACATTTTTTAGTGGTATTTAGCAGATGTAAAATGTTATTGGTAAACATTTAAGTCATGGACCGCCTATTTTGGCATGTAGTTTAGTTTAGTGATTTTTGATTAAATTTTTGGTTCAACTATTTAGTATTTTGTTTTATTTGCCGTTTTTATGGTTTACATTAATTATGCTAATTCTTAATATAATCTCACAAGAATTTATGTAGTAGATAAATTCAAATACGTCTATCCAAATAAATAGAAGTTTTAATAGGGACTTGTCTATTGAAAAGATAAAAATAAATAGAGGATTCATTCCATCTTTCTCTCTTGTTACATTATGATTCATATCTTATTAATTTCGTGAGCATTAGCGAGAGTAGCAGCTATTTTCTCAGGTTCAGTACATTTTCTTTTCCATAGCAATGTTTTCTCGAATAGTTCTGTGAAAAGGGTTGGTTCCTGACTTTCCAAAGCAATACGTGTCCTGTTCATCTATGCATACCATTCTCTTAACAGGACCATAAAGCCTTTCAATCAGAGCAATCATAGTGGATTTACCACAACCACTATGCCCCACAAGTGCTTCCAGCTTCTGCAATGATGTATGCAGTGATGATTGTTGTTCTTCCTTTTGAAACTTGATCAATTGCACTTTTTGCTTCATCAAGTAGAACCTTTGGATCCCTAAGTAAAGCTCTAGCTATAGCGATGCGCTGCTTCTGTCCACCAGACAATTGAAATCCGAACTGATCAACCTATAGGAAAGAAAACCATAAGAGAAAACAGTTCATATTGAAGATATTGCTTGCTCTGCAATCCCACCAGCAACTCCATTGTGACATCCAACATGATCTTCCCAAACACGAGTGCCGGAACAATGAACATGACCGAGAGTCGTACGGCTGCCAATGCAAGTCTCCATGAAAGTACAAATGCAAAGATGTGGCAGAATACAAACCCTGTGTTTTGAAACACTTGTGTTTAGAAGGTCAAAAAGTTAATTAGATTTCAAAATTGCATACAAACCTTCTCACACAAGGCAGCTTGGATTGTATTTGCATCTGAGGAACCAGCAGTCTGAATGTCAAAGAAACCAACTTCTTGTCTTAAAACTGATTTTAGGTATTTCATTCTCATTCTGTAGTAGCGATTGGTATCAAGCAAGAAAAGCAGTTAGCTTTATTTTTCTAATAATGATAGCCACGCTATTTGCATTAATTTAATTCAAAGTTGATTTGAGTTCTGCAATATAAATAACTGAGCAGAGCTATGAATTGGGGAAGTAAAATGATGTGCCAAAAACTGCTATCATGTTGTTTTGTTTTTGCCAACCTACTTGTAGTTGTGTTATATTTGTAATTTCATCACCATTATATGGATTGTCTAATAATGATTTAGGCTTAAAGCATTGTAGTTGTGGTCTTATAAATTTTGATTCTTGGTTGTGATTTTGTTCATATCTGCATTTGCACATTCTTTGGATACTGTGACCCCCAAATTTGATGGCTATTTTCTCTAATCACCTTGCACTATGGCCATCACGCACGTTGTAAATTGTTTTCATAAGTTTCATGAAAAACTTATTGAAAAAACTTAATAAATTGTTTTGGACATGTAGTAAGCTATTTTTTTGTAATTTTTTAAAATATTCAAAAGTGTTTATATTAATAGATTAATAGATACAATCAAATAAGTTGTTTATAGAGAGTAATTCAAATGCAAAATATGTTTTGGAAGGAAAACTGACAGAAAAAGAATTATATAGCGATCCAATATATACTTTTATTGGTTAAAATTTACGTGTTCTAGTGAAATTACTTGGAACTCACAAGATTTAGTTAGATTCACTTAAATTTTGATCAATAGGAGACTATGTTAAAGATTGTGCTATAGAAAGTGAAAAAGGGTGGCCCCTGAATTGAATAAAAATCATTCAATGTTGTCAACTTGTATAGAAGTGTTGGAGATGTTCTTTGGCATGTTTTTCTATTGTGACCGGTGAGCAATATGTTGGGCTATGGAAAGATATCAATCGTGAATGAAAGAAAGACGATATTAGAGGTGAAAGATTTTAAGTAATTTCTTGTGAAAAGTCATGTGGATATTCTAAATGGGAAAAATATTTAAAATTTTAACGACTGCAAATGTTGTTTTATAGAAGTAGATGTTAATGATCATTTTTAAGAATAAAATAATGGCTTAAATGATATAAGCTTGATAAAAATAAGAAAAAATAATTATATATTTCATATTGAATTGACGTAAATCAAATCATGATCACTTTATCTATAGAGACGAAAATAGTCAATAACTATTATTTCTAAATAGCATTGTAGATTGACTTTAGAATTTTCTATGACTTTTAGATATTGGTCTATGGTAGATACTTATGAAGGTGGTTCACCATAGAACTCACCTTCTAAATGAAAGAGAACTCTTTCATTTTATTTGAGAGTTTTTATAGAAAATTGAATGAGATACATATGAATAATACATTTTTAACTTTGAGATTATTATAAAGAGAATCAAAATTTGAAAATTTTATGTAAGTCCTCCAAATTTTCCTTCAATACTTTGTTTAGTTCCATCAATTTAAAGAGATTTTGCATCATTTAAAATGCTAAACTTCCATTAAAGTTGGGAAACTATCATTCCTTCGCTTTTCATTTCTTCCATTTTTTTCTTTCTTTCAAAGTTCTCTCCTCCCTTGTAAACTCCCAATCAAAGTCTAAGAACACAACTCAAGCCATACTTTCCTATTATGATGTGGGTACTATTAGGCATTCTTAAGGTGTTGAATAGGAAAGATGTGATGATTAGGTTCAAAAAATAAGAGTTAGTGATGATTGAAAATGTAGAACCCACTTCAAAACTCCAATGAAAAGTGTTAGGTTGAATATGATTCAAGAGTAATTTTTTAAGAACAAAATAACTACATAAATTAAAAATTACTTTAAACCTCACATTTTATGAGAATTATTGGACCGACTCTTTTTTTTGTCATCGCAAATTCTAAGAGAGAATATAATTATTAATCTATATATTATAATGAGATGAAATCCTCTTCAATTTTCAAAATAAACAGAGGGCTATATTTACACTAAGAAATATACAAAGAAAAGTAGAAAATCCACAATAGTAGAGCAAATGAATTTTGGTTCATAGAAAAGCAACTTTTGTTGATATATTATAAAATAGTCAAAAAAGATTATTTATTATTTTATAATATATCAACGACGACCAAGAGCGAATCTATAGTGAATCAAAAATTATTTAGATCATTCTATACATATCTAAGAAAACAAGGTAAAAGAAAAGAAAAAACAAAAGGCTTACCACTAGGTTGTGATATTTTTTTTTTGTCTTAACCATCCAATTTTCGAAAAACAAATTTCAATAATTTAAAATTCAGTCGGAAAGTAAGTAAAATCTAACTAAAAATTGTTTCAAATTCAAACTCGAATTCTCACAAACAATTCATCCTTAAATATAACTCATTAATTATTTGAGTTTAATTACTTGATTTAAGTAATGATTTCTATCTTGTGTCTTGCAGTGGCTCTTATATAACAGTAAATAGACACCAAAAATGTTGTTGCAAGTCCTCCAAGAATGACTCCTCCACCAACCATGGACTTATCAAATGAATGATGTTGTTTTACAAAGTGAATATGACCTTGAGAATCCAAAATAGAAGTTTTTTGATGACTAGGAATACTTCCAATAAAATTTGAATGCATTTTTTCACTTTGTGGTACAATAGAAGGACTAGGACTAGCTGATGTTTTGATTTGATTATGTTGGTGCTGACCAAACTTTCTTCCAATAAAGGGACTTTGAGAAGGAGCATTTGAAGATGGTGGTGAAATAGATTGGACACTAATTTTGGGTTTGTCTGTAGTTGCAGCCATGACGTGATATAAAAGAGTATGTGCTAATAAAAAGCACAAGAAAATAAACTTACACATTTTTTTGGAGTATGGAAATTTCTAATGATTTGTGCTTTAAGCTTTGGAGGAAGATGGTTGTGTTTGGTTATGTAAAGGTTCTACATTATATAAAGAGATTATACAATCGTGTGGGTTGAATCTTTGGATGAAATTTCCTATTGTTGGATTCTAACACAAATTATTTTTTATTTTTTTATACAAAGTTGTCTGAAAGATGGGAGAAATTATGTTACATGTATAGGTATTAGAATATGTAGAAATACAACTAGGAGAACCAAGGGAACAAGATGTCACTGATGTTTATATGTAGAGTTGTGATACAATTGGATTATATTATAAATATTGGTGTCTTAGTAGTAGCTGCAAACTTTTTTAAAGAAGATGTTTAGAAGTTGCTTAATTTTCAATGAAAGGGTATATATAGTATTAAATCATTTGCACGTGAGGGAGACACCCAGCCTCTTACATTGGTAGCATTTTTTTTTAGAAACCAAAATAAATTAAAACTAATTATTTGGATCACAAATTTGACCCAAATAAGAAAATAACATCAATGAGTTTTATCTTTAAATCATAATTTAATTGATAAATATTAATATTGTTAGATTGTTAACTATGGTAGTATTTACCATATTTTTTAAAGCTATAAAAAAAAAAAAAAAAAAAAAAACACACCAAAGAGTTTAAGGATCCAAGTAAAATCCATCACCCAAAAACAGATCGAAATCAACAACTCTTTAGATGTCAATCAAATACAACCAAAACTATTCATAATAAATAACCTTTAAACAGCCAATAGAATTAATCTACTATTTGTGCAAATTTACCTAAAATTATTTGACATTGTATTGGAACTACGACCAAGATAATAATTTAATACGATCTACAAAAATATTCTACCCACACTCTTGTTGTTTAAAAACACCAAGATTTATAACATACTAATTCTTCTAAACACAAATTAACCACACCAATGTGAAACAATGTCAGAAATTTTTATCCCTACTGAATAAATCAAAGAAAAATGAATTTAAGAGATTATCTGATTATGGAATGCAATATAAACTCCAAACTAATCCAAAATCATTACCCCACTTTATCAAATAAAACACAATCTATAAGTGAAATGAATGTTGCCATGATTCCACAACTACCATTACACCACAACCAAGGACATTGGTAGCATTGAAAACTCATTCAATGCACACATGCATTAATGGTGACATTTTTTCTTTTCTTTATGTAGTGTTAATAGATTAGATCCGGTTTAAAAGCTAGCAATATAAAATGTAAGAGTCTATTTTGTCTGAAGAAACGTTTTTTCTTTTATTTTCAATATTTTCTCTATAAATATTTGAAAATAAAAATGTAAATATATATTCATTTTTGACTTAATTGCACTTTTAATTTATCATTTTCTTCCCTTATCTTTCAAACAACTCTGTCATGAACTGTTGCAGTATAATCTTAGATCAATTATAAAATTAAGTGTGCAAACTTAATAAGGACGAGATGAAAGTACACATAATTTTGATAAATGTCTTTTCATTTCAAATAGCTTATATATATATATTTCGAAGCATACAAGGAGAATTTTTTCAAGTACAAATCTATTATTTGGTTAAATTGATATTTTTTTTAAAGAATATTATAGTAGACACATATTGACAATTATTAGAAGAAATTCAAATAACCAGAATCTATTATTTATTATCTATTATAATAATTAAAATAGAACCCTCCAAAGTTCTTCCTCTATGCCACATCCTCCAATATTTGTCAACTCACCAAAATTCTGATGTGGCACATTCCAAATTCATCTTCTATTCTATTATGTTTTGTTTCTTGAATATATAATAGAAACTTTTTCATTTGTCCAAGTACAATTATTTCATACATTATATAATTTTAGTTTTAATTTATCACTAATGACCCATCAATACATTTAAAAAGCTATAATTACTCATCAAAACTTTCATTTCAATAACCCATAAAAAAATACAAACTATCCAATATCTTCAAATCATGACAATGCAAGTTTGACTATATACACCCATTCTATTTTTCAATCATTCTCTTGTAAATTTTAAGTTCAAACAATGATAACGACATTATAAAATGCAACCAATGTACAACTATTTGTGTGACACACTATTAATTCATGGATACTTCAATAATATTGTTTTTATATTATCAATTATTGTTCAAGATCATTTATCAATATTAATCTATTATAATAATTAAAATAGAACCCTCCAAAGTTCTTCCTCTATGCCACATCCTCCAATATTTGCCAACTCACCAAAATTCTGATGTGGCACATTCCAAATTCATCTTCTATTCTATTATGTTTTGTTTCTTGAATATATAATACAAACTTTTTCATTTGTCCAAATACAATTATTTCATACATTATATAATTTTAGTTTTAATTTATCACTAATGACCCATCAATACATTTAAAAAGCTATAATTACTCATCAAAACTTTCATTTCAATAACCCATAAAAAAATACAAATTAACTATCCAATATCTTCAAATCATGACATTGCAAGTTTGACTATATACACCCATTCTATTTTTCAACCATTCTCTTGTAAATTTTAAGTTCAAACAATGATAACGACATTATGAAATGCAACCAATGTACAACTATTTGTGTGACACACTATTAATTCATGGATACTTCAATAATATTGTTTTTATTTTATCAATTATTGTTCAAGATCATATATCAATATTAATTGCATATGAAATGAGTTTTTT
>NC_021165.2:31797166-31798164 GCF_000331145.2 Cicer arietinum | reverse complement strand
TCATTATTCACTCGAAACTTTCTATGTCTTAAACATTCATAGACTTTTATTGCCTATAATTTTTTTCAACCACTCTTGAAGTTTCTTGACTATGTCAAATTATTATTTTAAAATTTCAAAGCAGACACGAATAAATTTTTTCAATATTTTAGATTTAACAAACTATCACCCACGAATCTATTATCTATTATTATAATAATTAAAACAGAACACTCCAAAGTTCTTCCTCTATGCCACATCCTCCCATATTTGCCAACTCACCAAAATTCTGATGTGGCACATTCCAAATTCATCTTCTATTCTATTATGTTTTGTTTCTTGAATATATAATACAAACCTTTTCATTTGTCCAAGTACAATTATTTCATACATTATATAATTTCAGTTTTAATTTATCACTAATGACCCATCAATATATTTAAAAAGCTATAATTACACATCAAAACTTTCATTTCAATAACCCATAAAAAAATACAAATTATCCAATATCTTCAAATCATGACAATGCACACAAAGTTTATATAATATATCACAAAGTTTAGATTTAACAAAATATCACCCACGAATGAATGTTATAATATATCACAAAGCACACAATATTATTAGAAGAACCACTTCAATGAAATAAAAAAAGTTTGAATAAACCAATTCCACATTTAAATATATTTTGCAAGAATTGTATTAGTCAACAATGTTTTACTTTTTCTTTTGTACTAAAACAAATTTAGCTTATATATAATTATTCAAAAATATATTTACCTTTAAGGAAATAAATACATCAAGATGTATCTTCAAAAGAATATAAACTATTCAATATCTTCAAATCATGGCAATGCAAGTTCGACTACATACACACATCAAGATCTATCTTCTATTTTTCAACCACTCTCTTGTAAATTCTAAGTTCAAACAATGATAACGACATTATAAAATGCAACCAATGTACAACTATTTATGTGACACACTATTAATTCACAAATACTTCAATAATATTGTTT
>NC_021165.2:31763511-31796318 GCF_000331145.2 Cicer arietinum | reverse complement strand
TATTCACTCGAAACTTTTTATGTCTTAAACATTCACAAACTTTTCTTGCCTATAATTTTTTTCAACTACTCTTGAAGTTTATTGACTGTGTCAAATAATTATTTTAAAATTCCAAAGCACACATGAATGAATTGTTTTAATATTTTGGATTTAACAAACTATCATTCACGAATGAATGTTATAATATATCACAAATCACACAATATTATCAGAAGAACCACTTCAATGAAATAAAAAAAGTTTGAATAAACCAATTCACATTTAAATATATTTTGCAAGAATTATCTTAGTCCACAATGTTTTACTTCTTCTTTTGTACTAAAGCAAACCTAGCTTATATATAATTATTTAAAAATATATTTACCTTTAAGTACATAAACACTTGAGTATATTCTACTATAAAACAAAGTTAACATTACTTTTAAATTACATATTATTGTTACTTTATACTTAGTAATATATTAAATTTTACCGTGCAATGTGCGGGTTATTCTCTAGTTTGATATAATTTTTGTTATGCTTATGAATGTTTAAGACATAAAAAGTTTCGAGTGAATAATGAAATAGTTAGAAGTACTTCATTTTCAAATATTTAATATTATTCATTTTTTTTGTTTCAATTATAATTTGTGTTTTTTTAATTATAAAAAGAAAAAATGTTATGGAAGACACATTCAACCTAGAAAAAAAAACTCATTTTATATGCAATAATATTGATATATGATCTTGAACAATAATTGACAATATAAAAACAATATTATTGAAGTATTTGTGAATTAATAGTGTGTCACATAAATAGTTGTACATTGGTTGCATTTTATAATGTCGTTATCATTGTTTGAACTTAGAATTTACAAGAGAGTGGTTAAAAAATAGAAGATAGATCTTGATGTGTGTATGTAGTCGAACTTGCATTGCCATGATTTGAAGATATTGGATAGTTTATATTCTTTTGAAGATACATCTTGATGTATTTATGTACTTAAAGGTAAATATATTTCATTATTCACTCGAAACTTTTTATGTCTTAAACATTCACAAACTTTTCTTGCCTATAATTTTTTTCAACTACTCTTGAAGTTTATTGACTGTGTCAAATAATTATTTTAAAATTCCAAAGTACACATGAATGAATTGTTTTAATATTTTGGATTTAACAAACTATCACTCACGAATGAATGTTATAATATATAACAAAGCACCCAATATTATTAGAAGAACCACTTCAATGAAATAAAAAAAGTTTGAATAAACCAATTCCACATTTAAATATATTTTACAAGAATTGTTTTAGTCAACAATGTTTTACTTCTTCTTTTGTACTAAAGCAAACCTAGCTTATATATAATTATTTAAAAATATATTTACCTTTAAGTACATAAACACTTGAATATATTCTACTATAAAACAAAGTTAACATTACTTTTAAATTACATATTATTGTTATTTTATACTTAGTAATATATTAAATTTTACCGCGCAACGTGCGGGTTATTCTCTAGTTTGATATAATTTTTGTTATGTTTGTGAAAATGACTAAAATACATCACTTATAAAAGATAAAGAACAAAAATATATTTAAGCCTAACTAAAATTACAACATATGTGATAATTGAGTGACCAAAACATTTTGATTTTAAAATGGGAGAACTATTTTTGTAAGTATGATAAAATATGATAAATAAAAGTGCAATTAAACCTCTTCTTTTATATTTTTAACGTATATTTTGCACAACCACAAAAATTAACTCTATCGAAGATCTCAATATATTTAAAGGTTGTCTCTCATATATCATGAATATTCATGCGTATAAATCAAATCTCTAACATGTTTAGGGGTAGGGGTGTACCAAAGTCGACTTAGTCAATCAACCTGTCCCAACTCGTAAAGTTTGAATCAGGTTTAATCTCATCCAAAAAAATATAGAGACTAAAAAAAAAAAACAAGACAAAGACATAATAGAAGATGAGATTGAGTTTGGTTATTCTTTGAGTTACAGTCCCATCCCAATTTATTTTACAGACAAAATGTGATTTTATATTATTATTATTATTATTATTATTATTATTATTATTATTATTATTATTATTATTATTATTATTATTATTATTGTTGTTGTTGTTGGTGTTTTGGTTGTTAATATTAATTTGACAGTGTTTAGAAAACAACCAAGTCTATCTTCCCTATACATTTATAGTCTAGAGTTGAATAAAAAATGAGTTGAATTGCAAAATATTATTTGACTACCAACCTTTTTATTAAGAGACAGACGTGGACATTTAATTGTGCGGTTAGTGATATATTTGAATATCACTTACAATATTTAACAAATATTTGTGAAAGTAATAACTCATAATCTCCACCACATGTCATTTGATGGTGTTTTTGTTAAGTAGTCTATCTTTAGTTCTTTACTAATAAAGCTAATTAAGCGTTGTCCATTTTTTCCTTATGAAACAAGTCATATCATATGATATGAACTATCAGACTCGACATAATTTTAAGATTAAAAAAAGAACATATCAGACTCGATCTAATGTAAACTTTTATTTAAGGGATTCCATCTACTTGACATAGTCAAAATTCTTTTAAAGAAAAACAAAGAGACACTAACGAAAATTGAATTTCGTGGAAAAAATTATCTCCTACAATCTCATGAACCACGATTAAGAGAGGCGTCTGCTTATATTTAATGCTTAACAGGATCTACTTACAAAGCAGAAGAGATTTGTAAGAAATTAAAAAATAAAATAAAATAATGATTCAAATATGATAAGGATTTTCAATAATATAAAAAATATGCCATGGTATAATTATAGCTGCTAATTTGTAAGAAGTCTTGTAGGCACAGAAACATGAGTATCCCTGTTAAGATCACTGAGAATAACATGTCATGTTTTGCAGTTAAATTTGAAAGACAATAAAACACTTCTTCGAGTTAATAATTTTCCAGTACATATTCATGTTGTTTCTGAGACAACCAATATATTGTTTTAATATTTTTAACTTTTGAATTTAATTCTCCGGTGAATAAATTAATTATACTTGGCGATGAGCAAACATATTTTCTCAATGCAGTTGCCGCATTCCCTTGAATCGTGTCTGAAAGATGGAGATTAGATTATTAGATTTTCATTTAATATACATAATAGAAAATGGATGAGTCGAAGCAATACATTGATTTGTTTTTCCATCCAAATATTTTCAAAAATATACGGTGAGATTAACCAATTCAGACATATATATTTTATATATTTAAATTGATTAATCCGAACATATACAATAAATTTTTAAAAATATTAAAGATGAGAAAAAAAAACTACCATTAAAAATTAATAAAAAAAGTATCCAACCGAATTCATCCGCTGTATATAGCATTACAATTCAATTTATTGATTATCATGTTTAAATAGATAGATATCCATCAATTCAGTCTAATAATTTTTTTAGCATTTATTATATAGCTACAAAATAATTTTTTAATATTTTTAAAAATAATTTTATTTTTTATTTAAAAATAAATAATTTATTTTTAAAAACAGTTTTTTATTTGTTATTCAAAATTAACTAATTTTATTTTAGAATAAAAATTAATTTAAAATATTAAAATAAATTCGTATTAATAATTTTAAAATAATGACAGTGATTGACCGATGTCAATGATGGTTAACTATTGATTGATGGAGGTTGAACGGCAGCCGGTGGCCAGCCGTGGTTAGGACACTATACTCAGGTGCACTTTTACCGAGAAAATGAAATGCCACGAAGTGTAACTTTCATTTCAACTCTAAAAACATATGCTTAGGAGTACTCGACACTACAACAATAAATTGCATTACAGTAAGAAACTTGTAAATGACTACTCCAATTTAACAATGTATCGAATTAACTCAAAAATAATTTAAGATTCAGTTTAATAATTAATTTACTAAATTTGATATTTGAAATTTTGATTTTTGAATCAAATGAGTTGAATTTGAATTAAAAGTTGAATTTATTATATAAATAAATTGAACTTAAGCTATGTATAATTTGACTTGAGAGTTCTAAAAAAAATTAATTTAGATATAAGTATTAAAATATTTGAAAATGATGTTGAATACATTGTAAATGTCATTATCATTTTCAAACGAAATAAAAATCATTTGAAAAACTAATATGAAGACATTTTTTGTATCATTTAAAAATTGCTACAAATACATACAACACATTTTTTTTTATAGGAAAATCAAATTTTGTCTCTAACATAGTAAAAAAAATCGTCAACAAATCTAAGGTAATATATTGCAGAGTTGTGGCTCAAATCAACTTTTGGTGATAATATTTTGAGATAAAAATTGTATCATTTAAAAGTTAAAAATAATGCATATAATTCTTATTTATATCATGAAGATAAATAAAATTGTTTTAACTGTTAGATATTATTGTTCAAAGTTAATTATTTAGTTATGCTCCACTTAAAATCCTCACTCTCAAATAACTTTCTTTAACTTCACTATTAAATGCCTACATTGAAAAATATATTCTTTTACACTCTTAACTTCTCTTGTGTAAAGAATGCACCATACACATCAGAAAAAATAATGAAAAAATTTATCTAAGAAGATTGATCTTTGAGTCTATGAACCTATATGGGCTTTAGCTAATTTTATTTATTGATTTTTATTAATAATAATAATAATAATATTTTAGATTAAAGTTGAAAGAAAATATTTGTTTTTTAAAATTTATTTTTATCTTTTAGTTCAATTGATTTGAGTTATCGAGCTGGACTGAGTTGTTCTTAAACTTGAATTGAGTCGTGTTTGAATTGAAAAATAAATTTAAATTAAATATAAAACTAAACCAATTCTCATCGAGTCAAATAAAATCCAAATTCGACTAAACTTAACTTATTTACAACCTTAGTTAAAATTTTATTTATCAAAGCTTCTTCATATATTTATGTATTACAAATCAATTCGAGCACAAAATGGAAAAGGTTGCAAATTGAACAACTAAAAGAAATTACTAGCTAGCAAGATAACTGTGAGATTGTATTCTATATTTCACTACTAAACAAGGTTTAAATTGAAGTTGCGGAGTGATAGTTATGCAACGACTCTAAAATTTGTTAAAAATTCTAGCTATTATAGTTGATAGTTTTAAGTTAATTAAAGTATCTAATAAAATTAGCAATTGAATTAGTTTAAAAATAAAAAATAACTTAAAAATATATTTTTAATTAAAAATAAATTTTATCAATTAATACTTATTTTAAAAGTAGTAATTTTAAATTTCTTTTATTAATTTAAAAAATATCAATCTGATATATATATATATATATTATCTATTTATTTATTTAAAATTAAAATACATAAAAAACTTATTTATTTAAAGTATTAATTATTTTAAAGTTTAAATTATTTATACATAATTTAAAATTATAATAATAAATAAATTATTTATTAATCAAATATATTTTTTTTATTTACCTAGTTTATATGTTTTAGATTATAATAAATAAATTACTTTAAAATATTATTTATAAAGTTATTTTAAATTTTAAAGTATATAAATTATTTATAAATAAATTATTTATTTTAATTATAATAAATAAATTATAAAGGGTACAAAAGGATTTTAGTTATTATAATAAAGATAAAATTGGAAGAAAAAATGATAAGCTATATGCTCAAATATTATAAGCTACTTGAATTAGCTTATAAAAAAATCTATAGGTTATAAGCTCTTAAATGACTACTATCAAACATGTTTTATAGCTTATAAGCTATAAGCTCGCTTGTTTGCCTTGCTAAAGAGACTATTTGTCTTAAAATATAAACAAAAATTGATTAAATTTTTTTGATATATTTGCTTCAAAGTTTCAATTAAATACATCAATTTTTTTGACAAATTTTTATTTATATTTAGCTTAATTGCTTTTTGTGTCCCTTTTATTCTTACAAATTCACAAAATTAAGTTTTCTATTTTAAAAATTGACATTTTTTTATTTCTTTTTGAGATTTTTAAATTTAAAATAATAATAATAATAATAATGTGACATATTTTAAATGACGTCCTATGATACGATAATATAGAATAATTAATATCTATGGAATTTCCATGATTTTAAAATTATTTATTTTTATAATTTAATTAATAATATAAAAAATTAATACATCTAAATGATTATCCACCGTAAGATTGTATTTTACATCTTTTAAAATATATAAAATTATATTTTTTTAATTAAAAAACCTAAAAAAACTATTAAAATTTTTGTATTTTTTATGTCGAAAACGAATAGCATAAATTGAGCATCAAAATTGAAATTAAATCTTTATATTTTAGAACTTGGGAGTACATTGAAGTCATAATTGCTGTCATGGAATGCAATTTAATACTATGATGATAGTCTAGCTTCATTGTAAAATCATAGTTTTTGCAAATCGAGTTCTAATTAATTAACAGCCTAACACCATTGGCTTTTTCCAAAAAATAAAAATTAAGAGCCTAATTGATTAAGAAAAAAGCCTAAGGGTGCATTATTTGCAGTTTTGCACAAACCAAAATGCATGTAGACGGAAATCTTAAAAACAATCCTTAAATATTACTAACTAATTAAATCATGTAATTATAATCAAATCAACCCCTTAAAAATAATGGGTGATTGTAGGCCATAATGCACACCTAGGCTAATTTGTCAAGCAAAAAGCAGGGCTAGCTAGCTAATTTACTTATAGGAAATCATCCTTAAAATGATTTAAGAATATATGCATGTTTTTATATACACATAACAATATCTACACATGCACATGAAATCAATTGAATCAAGAGATACAATTAATGACATTCTGGAATCTGTGGCATGTAACCTGTAGTATCAATTGTGTCATGAAAACAAGAGACATAGTGTACGGATACACATTTTTTTTCGGAACTAGAAGCTTCAAACCATACCATTAATATTATTTTATTTAATCTTTCAAAAAAATTTATTTTATTTAATTGATTAACAAAATATAATATCGATGATCTTGAAATAACAAGTGTTTTGTATATACCTCGGTACCCGGAGCCAGCTATAGGTGACTTATTAGATTTATATTTTTTATGTCAGTGAGTATATGTGCATTATTGGTTTTTAATTGAAATTGGTTAAGATAATTGTTAATTAAGAACCATATAATACAAGTAGCCAACTCATATATGAGTGAGGTCAAAGGCAAGTAAAAGCTGTGTAGAGCAATTCTCACATGCTGTAGTGTCAGGTAGGAGCAACAAAATATTGTGGAGGTTCCTAGAAAATGGCTCCTCCAAGCTTGAGAGTTTTGCTTGTTGAGTATATATATATGTACACATATATGAAATTAATGTGGGTTCATGCATCTAAATATCCAGAGTTAGAAATTAGAAAAGCAAAAAAATATTTTAAGATATTTACACTGAAAATTTACAATTTTGTTATCTACACCCCCATTTTTACTACTCACACCCTTCAATTTTTTTATAATAATAAAATGTCTAAAATGTCTAAAATGTCTTTACTTATTAATAACATTTATAACCCTTGAACTGAATTCACGAACGCATACGTGAACTCAATTCACATACGTTTACGTAAACTTAATTTATATGTACCAATGTGAACTCAATTTACGTAATTGAGATCACGTATACGTGACTTGAATCACATAATCGTGAATTGAATTCACGTATGTGTACATGAATTAAGTGTACATGTGTACGTGAATTAAGTTCACATATGTACAAGGACTTTAGGTCTTCCTAAAAAACAAAAAAAATTATTTAATAAAAAGGTTTCAAATTTTCTTTATTTGATAAAAACCTCACATTTTAATATTCTTAAAACTAAAACCGATAAAATCTTATATACATTATCTCAACAAATATTAAAATCAATGGACATTATTATCATTTATAAAAGAAATATCATACGATTATAATTATATTAATTTAATAAATAATCTAATACATAAATATAAACTCAAAAATATGAATCAGAATGTTTAAAATTACAAAAATAATAAAAAAAAAGAGCCGAATCTTTTATTAAATCACAAAAAGAATATAAATAAATTTATCAAAACAACTAATCATTTCTCTTGGTAATTGCTAGTTGATACAATTTTGAGAGATTTATTGGTAGAAAAATGTGTTTGTGAAACTTAAATATAATTTTTTTTAAAGATGAATATTCGATACACTTGCTTTAGTGGCTTTACCCTTGAGTCGACTCTGCTATTCAATGAAGTTTAAGAATTATCATGCGATACATGAATATAGTTCACGTACATCTACATGAACTCAATTCACGTACACCTACATGAACTCAATTCACGTACACCTACGTGAACTCAATTCACGTAGACGTACGTGAACTCAGTTCACATATACATGATATCAGTTACGTAAATGAGGCGTACTTATATTGAGTTCACGTAACATAAATTAAGTTTACGTGTGAGTTAATAATATTATTAATAGGACATTTTAGGTATTTTGTTTTTATAAAAAAAATTAAGAGGTGTAAGTAGTAAAAAGGGAGGGTGTTGATAGCAATATTGAAAAATTTATTACAACACTTAAGTTTTACAAATGACACTTTTATGTGAGAATAAAAGAACACTTATCACGAATTAAAAGCCTCACTTTCAATAACACATTAGCTATCTCTAGTTAATAGATTCGCATGTACCTATTCACCCTTTCATCTTCTGCGACCCATCTATATTTTTTTTATGTTTGATTCATTTTAAGATTTTTTAACGTCTTGATTATTTTTTAATCTGAACAATAAAATATATGAAACTTATTAGATAATATTATTATATATTAGTAGTAAGGGTATTTTAGATATTTTCTATTTTCCTCTATATATACTAATTGTAACCCTATTAACTTTAGTTTTGGTTTATTATATGATATGAAACCCTAGAGTGGTTATTTTCTCTTCTTCCTCTTTCTTCCTCTTTTTCATTGTTAACATGGTATCAAAGAGCTTTGGTTGATTTTGGGATCTACCGTAGAGAAGAGAGAGACTATTTTGATAGGAAAGACAACCACCAAAAGAGAAAAGAGAAGAGTAACCCTATTCCCGATTTCGTTAAATCAGTCTCAGAAAAACATCGATTGCGCATTCGTTAACCGTTGGATCGGGCTGATTTTTGGACAGCAGGTTCGCAACATATAGGTCTTCGTCTTCAACGGTCGGATCGACGAAACGACGTCTGGAGAGGGAGAAATCGTGCTCGCACAGCACCAGGTTATTCTTAATTTATTTTCTCTCAGTGATTGTGTTTGTCGTATTTTTCTGTCATTATTTGTTATGGCTGGTGTTAAGGATGATTGTCTTCAAGCTGTTAGTATTCACCTCAATGGACAAAATTACTCTTATTGGAGTTATGTGATGAAAAATTTTTTGATTGGAAAAGATATGTGGGGTTTTGTTGATGGAACTTCTGTTAAGCCTACAGATAAAAAGGATGAAACTCAATATGCAAAAGATCTGAAAACATGGAATGTTAGTAATTCAAAAATTATTACTTGGATTAATAATTCTGTTGAGTTGTCTATAGGAGTACAACTAGCAAAATATGATACTGCTAAAGAGATTTGGGATCACTTGAAACGTTTGTATGTTCAGTCTAACTTTGCAAAACGTTATCAGTTAGAAAGTGATATTAGAGCCCTTAAGCAGAGCAGTATGACCATTCAGGAATTCTATTCGGCAATGACTAATCTGTGGGATCAATTGGCTCTTATGGAATCACCTGAGTTGAAAGCTGTCAAAGCATACATTGATCAAAGAGAGGAGCAACGTCTGGTTTGGTTTCTAATGGCTCTTCGTGATGATTTTGAGGGCCTTCGTGGGGGTATTTTGCATCGTTCCCCCCTTCCTAATGTTGAATCAGTAGTTAGTGAATTGTTGGCAGAAGAAATCAGACTTAAGACTCATTCTGGTATGTTAAATAAGGAAATTCTCTCAGCTCCTCCATCTGTTTTTGTTGCTCCTGTTCAAAAAAAAACATCTCAAGGGAGAGTTGGGCTTGGTAATGATGAATGTGCATTCTGCAAAGAAAAAGGTCATTGGAAAGCACGTTGTCCGAAATTGGGGAGAACACATAAGAAGAATTTTAGGGGGCCATCGTCCAATGTTGTTGCTTCTGCTCCTCCTACCATTGACTCTAGTTCTGGTTCTGTATACTCATCTGAGAGTGCTTCCCAAATATCTGATATTGCAGAACAACTTCAAAGACTTCTTGCCACTCAATCACATGCCATGTCTGCCACCTCTTCTAAAGGTTTGAACTCCTCTGGTATGTCAGGTATATCTCCTTCCATATGGATTCTTGATTCTGGAGCATCTCATCATATGACATACGATGATAAATCTTTTGTGTCTGTGAAACCTGCCTCGTCTGTGTCGGTTATAACTCCTATGCCACTAGCAGGCATTGGTTCTGTCTCCACACCTAACTTGTCTCTTTCTAATGTTTATTATATTCCTAATCTTACTTTGAGTCTTGCTTCTGTTAGTCAAATATGTGATTTCGGTTATTCGGTTACGTTTTCTTCCACTTCTTGTTGTGTGCAGGATCCACATTCTGGGAGGCTGATTGGGACAGGCCATAGACAGGGGGGACTTTACGTTTTGGATGAACTACGACTCCCAGATACTGCAGCCTCAACAACTACTGCTGACTTATTATCTAGTTTTCGCTTGAATTCATTATCTTCTAGTTTTTATTTATGGCATTCTCGCCTTGGACATGTTTCTGCTTCTAGATTAAAATATTTGGCTTCTACTGGAGCCTTAGGAAAGTTAAAACCCTGTGATATCTCAGATTGTTGTGGTTGTAAACTTGCTAAATTTCCAGCTTTACCGTTTAGTAAAAGTGTTTCCGTTTCATATGCGCCTTTTGATTTAGTTCACTCTGATGTTTGGGGTCCATCACCGGTGCTCACCAAAGGTGGATCTAGATATTATGTTTCGTTTATTGATGATTACACTCGTTATTGTTGGGTTTATCTTATGAAAAATCGGTCTGAATTTTTTGACATTTATCATATATTTCGTGCAATGGTCAAAACTCAACATAATTCTGTTATAAAGTGTTTTCGTTGTGATTTAGGTGGTGAATATACCTCTAATAAATTTTCTGAATTACTTGCTTATGATGGCACTCGCCACCAAACATCTTGTACTGATACTCCTCAACAAAATGGAGTTGCTGAAAGGAAACATCGTCACATTATAGAGACTGCTCGTTCCCTTTTGTTGTCCGCTTCAGTTCCTAGTGAGTTTTGGGGAGAAGCAGTTCTTACTGCTGTTCATGCTATTAATAGAATTCCATCCTCTATCATATCAGGTTTGTCTCCCTTTGAAAAATTATATGCTTCTACCCCTGATTACTATTCTTTGAAAGTTTTTGGTTCTACTTGTTTTGTTCTTCGCCCTCAAGTAGAGCGCAGTAAGTTGTCTTCTCGTTCAGCCATGTGTGTTTTTCTTGGTTATGGGGATGGTCAAAAGGGTTATCGTTGTTATGATCCTCATGCAAGAAAACTTTATGTATCTCGTAATGTTGTTTTTCTTGAGCACATTCCTTTTTACTCTGTTTCCTCTGATTCGCAGATTACTAAGAGTTCTGAACTAACCCATATTGATCCGTTTGGTCCTAATGATAGCGCTTCTAGTGATTGTAATGTTGAGAATTGCAGGACAAATACTACTACTCCACATGATGACATCCCTCTTGTCCCCCCGGCTGTCCAACCACCTCCTGCGATTGTTGATCCTCCTCGTTACCCTTCTCGTCAACGTAAGTCTACTCAGTTACCTGATTTTGTCTATTCAACTTACTCAGCTTCGTTTGCTTCTTTCTTAACCTCTATTCACAGTTTGTCTGAGCCCTCTTCCTATAAAGAGGCTGTTCTTGATCCTCTTTGGCAGCAGGCTATGGCAGAAGAACTATCTGCATTGCACAAAACCAACACTTGGGAATTAGTACCTCTTCCTCCTGGAAAACGTGCTATTGGGTCTCGTTGGGTATACAAGATCAAAACTAAGTCTGATGGGTCAGTTGAGCGCTACAAAGCACGTCTTGTTGCTAAGGGTTTCTCTCAACAATATGGTATGGATTATGAAGAAACTTTTGCTCCTGTAGCCAAGATGACCACTATTCGTACTCTTATTGCAGTTGCATCTATTCGTCAATGGCATATTTCCCAAATGGATGTCAAAAATGCCTTTTTAAATGGTGAGCTTCATGAAGAAGTCTATATGGTCCCTCCACAAGGAGTTTCTCATGATCCAGGGGAAGTATGTAAGTTAAAAAAGGCTCTATATGGTCTTAAACAAGCTCCTCGAGCTTGGTTTGAGAAATTCTCTACTGTGATCACTTCTCTTGGTTTTCGCTCTAGTGAACATGATTCTGCATTGTTTATAAGGTCCACCACTCATGGTCGCATTATACTTTCTCTATATGTTGATGATATGATTATTACAGGTGATGATGTTAGTGGAATTAATGAGTTGAAATTGCAGTTAGCCAAACAGTTTGAGATGAAGGACTTGGGAACTCTTCGCTATTTCTTGGGGATTGAAGTTGCCTACTCTCCTAGAGGCTACCTTCTTTCTCAATCCAAGTACATTGCCAACATTCTTGATCAGGCTCGTCTTTCTGATACTAGAGCAGCAGATACTCCTCTTGAGTTGAATGTAAAATATGCTCCCTCGGATGGTGTTCCTTTACCAGATTCCACTTTGTATCGTACTTTGGTTGGCAGCTTAGTGTATCTTACGATTACCAGACCTGACATTGCTTATGCTGTTCATGTTGTTAGTCAGTTTGTTGTCTCCCCCACTACAGTACATTGGGCAGCAGTTCTTCGGATTCTTCGTTATCTTCGAGGAACTCAATTTCAAAGTCTTCTCTTTCCATCGTCATCCTCATTGAAGTTACGAGCTTATTCTGATGCTGATTGGGCTGGTGATACCACTGATCGTAAATCCACCACAGGGTTTTGTATCTTTCTTGGAGACTCTCTTATTTCTTGGAAGAGTAAGAAACAAGACATTGTCTCTCGCTCTTCTACAGAAGCTGAATATCGTGCTATGGCATCCACTACCGTTGAAATAATTTGGTTGCGTTGGCTTTTGTCTGATATGGGTATCTCTCTTGCTGAGCCAACTCCGATGCACTGTGATAACAAGAGTGCTATTCAAATTGCTCACAACTCGGTCTTTCATGAACGCACCAAACACATTGAGATTGATTGTCATTTTACTCGTCATCATCTTCAGCATGGAACTATTACTCTACCATTTGTCCCTTCTTCTTTACAGATTGCCGATTTGTTCACAAAGATGCATTCCATTAAACATTTCCGTTTTTTAGTTGACAAACTCTCGATGCTCCATGTTAATGCATCGTGAGTTTGAGGGGAGATATTAGATAATATTATTATATATTAGTAGTAAGGGTATTTTAGATATTTTCTATTTTCCTCTATATATACTCATTGTAACCCTATTAACTTTAGTTTTGGTTTATTATATGATATGAAACCCTAGAGTGGTTATTTTCTCTTCTTCTTCTTTCTTCCTCTTTTTCATTGTTAACAAAACTCAACAATCCCATCCAGTACCCTAAACATTAAGATAACAAAAAATTTAAAATAATTTGTATTTCTTCTTGATGCAATTATATATTTTTCTTTGTTTTTGTCGCGAACTAAAATTTCAAGTGTTTTTTGAATTTAATGAAGCTGCCACAAACATTTATTTTAAATTAGGAAAAAATACTGAGAAATCCTTAAAAAATAAAAAATAAAATAAAATTGTATTTGAAACCAAATTTTGAGTTCGGGAGTCGTTATGCATAGAGAAGGTATTAATATCATACGGCATCTGTTAAAATACAGTTACTTATAAATAATTAATTGTGCAAAATTAAAAGTGTGATCTTGCTCTTACGTATCTTCTGGTGCAATTGAGAAATCAAAGCTACGCATAATTGTATAAGAAATACATATGTAATGATTGTTTTTAAAGAAAATGTATTTTGTTGTTGATAAAAATATGTTGTTTTGACGAAGAAAAAAAATGAGTTTATTTAATTTGAATAATTATATTAAAATATGAATTTTAAGACTACTCAATTGTATAACTCGCGTCTCAAAAATTCAAGGATTAAAAAAATGTCTCTTCTAGTTAATCCGTTTAAAAATAGTTTTATTATTTTGGTTATAAAAATAAGCTTTAAAACTGCAAGTTGTACCACTTGTGTTATAACCACTCAAAAATTAATAAGATGTCACATTTAATTAATCACTTTAAAATAATTTTGCATAATTTTTAATTTATTAAACATATAATGTGTTTTAGAACTATGATTATGGATGGGAATAGGCTAGACCATCCTCAGGGGCCTATGGCCTGACCTACTTATGGTCTGACCTATTTAATAAAAAGGCTAGGCTCAGTCTATTTTTAAAGCATATTTATTTAAATAGGTCAGACTCAAACTTATAAAAAAGCCTATTAGGCCTGACAGACCCGCCTATATATATTTAATTATTTATTAATAATATTATTTTCTATTTTAAATTCTATCAATTAGGCAATCACTCAGTAGTCATTTCATATTCGGTAGCCATTCCATAATTGGTAGTCGTTCCATATTCGGTAGTTATTCAACTAGTCAATAACTCAGTAGTCATTCCATATTTGTTTGAGAGGTAATAATAGGTGCGTTTGTTTCAGGAAAAAAAAATCTATTCTTTGAAACCAAGAATTATGATTTAGGGTTTAAAGGATGTTTGTTTCAGATTTTTTGAAAATTGTTTTGTTAGAAAAATCATTTTTGGTTTAATATATATAGATATGTACATTGATATTGGTATATGAAGAACATCATGTGATATGAGTAAAGCATTTAAATATTTTAAGCTTTTAAATAGGCTTCCAGGCCAGACCATGATTTTAAAAAGGTCAGGTCAGGCCAGACCGAAAAAAAAGCCTATGATAGGCTGTAGGCCTAAAAAATTAATCGTAGGCCAAACTTAGGCCTTTCAAAGCCCGGTCTGGTCTGACCTATTCCCACCCCTAACTATCATATATAACAACTATGTGCACACATAATTTAGAAGTAAGGTTGTATTTGACTTTTATTTTTGGCAAGATTTTTTTTATAAAAACTTAATAATTTAATAAACAGCCAATGCAAACTCTATAATTAAAAAAGAGAAAAAAAATACATAACCTAAATAAAAAAGAATACATGTTGCTGTAACAATAGAGCTAAATAAAAAAGAATACATACTACTATTACAACTTGCTCTGCGTAAAGAAAAAAAGACCTATCTCTATCATTCAAGAGTTCCAATACATCACTTTTCAATGCATACTTTTAACAATAAATCTCTCAACTTTAAACAAATAAAAAAGTATAATTCTTGAGTATGAGATCAAACTCCACGAAAGCAACCAACAAATACACATATCATTTTTAAGAGTGAAATCAAATATGTCAGCCAACAAACAACAAAATGAAATGCAATATTAAAGAGATAGAGATAGAAACAAATGTGAGAGATGCAAATTTGTGTATAACAATAAAGAAGAAGAGCATCGATAGTGTAACGGTGGTCGACGATGGTTAGTGGTAATAGCTGAATCGTGAAAGAATGATACTTTTTATTTTTATTTTTCTTTTAATTTAGAAATATATGATTTTGAGAATGAAGTTGGGTTGTTGTTTCTTCTCTACTCAACTTCATTTTTGTTCCAGAATCTACTCTTTTGTTCCTCACTTTTAATCAAGAAAAATCTTTTTCCTTTTTCTTCTCTGTTGTTTATTTTTCAGCCAAATTTTCTACTCCGTCCTCTCTTTTTCTTTTTCATGAATTTTTGGGCCTCAATTTATAGACTAAAATGATGGATGTGTGTGTCCATGAGATAAACTTAAGATCGGATTTTTCTATTGCTTTGCAACAAACCTCAAGCAACCTTAGATAATTGAGTTTATTTAATTTGAATAATTATATTAAAATATGAATTTTAAGACTACTCAATTGTATAACTCGCGTCTCAAAAATTCAAGGATTAAAAAAATGTCTCTTCTAGTTAATCCGTTTAAAAATAGTTTTATTATTTTGGTTATAAAAATAAGCTTTAAAACTGCAAGTTGTACCACTTGTGTTATAACCACTCAAAAATTAATAAGATGTCACATTTAATTAATCACTTTAAAATAATTTTGCATAATTTTTAATTTATTAAACATATAATGTGTTTTAGAACTATGATTATGGATGGGAATAGGCTAGACCATCCTCAGGGGCCTATGGCCTGACCTACTTATGGTCTGACCTATTTAATAAAAAGGCTAGGCTCAGTCTATTTTAAAGCATATTTATTTAAATAGGTCAGACTCAAACTTATAAAAAAGCCTATTAGGCCTGACAGACCCGCCTATATATATTTAATTATTTATTAATAATATTATTTTCTATTTTAAATTCTATCAATTAGGCAATCACTCAGTAGTCATTTCATATTCGGTAGCCATTCCATAATTGGTAGTCGTTCCATATTCGGTAGTTATTCAACTAGTCAATAACTCAGTAGTCATTCCATATTTGTTTGAGAGGTAATAATAGGTGCGTTTGTTTCAGGAAAAAAAAATCTATTCTTTGAAACCAAGAATTATGATTTAGGGTTTAAAGGATGTTTGTTTCAGATTTTTTGAAAATTGTTTTGTTAGAAAAATCATTTTTGGTTTAATATATATAGATATGTACATTGATATTGGTATATGAAGAACATCATGTGATATGAGTAAAGCATTTAAATATTTTAAGCTTTTAAATAGGCTTCCAGGCCAGACCATGATTTTAAAAAGGTCAGGTCAGGCCAGACCGAAAAAAAAGCCTATGATAGGCTGTAGGCCTAAAAAATTAATCGTAGGCCAAACTTAGGCCTTTCAAAGCCCGGTCTGGTCTGACCTATTCCCACCCCTAACTATCATATATAACAACTATGTGCACACATAATTTAGAAGTAAGGTTGTATTTGACTTTTATTTTTGGCAAGATTTTTTTTATAAAAACTTAATAATTTAATAAACAGCCAATGCAAACTCTATAATTAAAAAAGAGAAAAAAAATACATAACCTAAATAAAAAAGAATACATGTTGCTGTAACAATAGAGCTAAATAAAAAAGAATACATACTACTATTACAACTTGCTCTGCGTAAAGAAAAAAAGACCTATCTCTATCATTCAAGAGTTCCAATACATCACTTTTCAATGCATACTTTTAACAATAAATCTCTCAACTTTAAACAAATAAAAAAGTATAATTCTTGAGTATGAGATCAAACTCCACGAAAGCAACCAACAAATACACATATCATTTTTAAGAGTGAAATCAAATATGTCAGCCAACAAACAACAAAATGAAATGCAATATTAAAGAGATAGAGATAGAAACAAATGTGAGAGATGCAAATTTGTGTATAACAATAAAGAAGAAGAGCATCGATAGTGTAACGGTGGTCGACGATGGTTAGTGGTAATAGCTGAATCGTGAAAGAATGATACTTTTTATTTTTATTTTTCTTTTAATTTAGAAATATATGATTTTGAGAATGAAGTTGGGTTGTTGTTTCTTCTCTACTCAACTTCATTTTTGTTCCAGAATCTACTCTTTTGTTCCTCACTTTTTATGAAGAAAAATATATCTCTTCTTTTCTTTCTCTGTTTTTATTTTTTAGCCAAATTTTCTACTATGTCCTCTCTTTCTTTCTTTCCCTTTCATAATTTTTTGGTCTAAATTTATAGACTAAAACGACGGATGTGTCTGTCCATGAGATAAAATTAAGATTTTTTTTTGTTGCTTTGCAACAAACATCGAGCAACCTTAGGAGTAAAACGTCAAGAGTTTTGGTTTTAGGAGTTTCTTTTGTTTTACATATTAAATTTACTTTTGTAATTGCGAATGCTCAAACTCATTGTTTTTGAAAATACAATTTAAAAGTTATTAATTGGCTTTAAAGTAAATGAGTATTTAAGATAATCTTATATATAAA
The DNA here is from genome assembly GCF_000331145.2 of Cicer arietinum. Classification (NCBI taxonomy): domain Eukaryota; kingdom Viridiplantae; phylum Streptophyta; class Magnoliopsida; order Fabales; family Fabaceae; genus Cicer; species Cicer arietinum. The sequence goes on along the minus strand of NC_021165.2, from coordinate 31,778,215 downwards.
AAAAAAACGAATATATATCTTTACATTTAGAATTTCGTTAGTTAATGTCTCGAAAAAGCGGAATGTTACAAGTGATATTAGAGCAGTTCGATCTAGATTGGATTGTGAGGTAGTGGGGGTAGGTTTTAGTTTTGTTATTGTTGGTCATGTGTCTTGGAAGTCCTCAAGAGATGGTGTGTGAGTTTATGCACCACTCGAACCTTGATTGAAATATTCCCTACCTAAAAAAAAAATTGTGTGCTTATTGCACAGTATATGAATCCTAATCTTAATCAATTTATCAGAGTGGCGCGACGGAAGCGTGGTTGAACCTTAGTGGGCCTTGAAAGGGTTGTGATATGGAGGTTGGAATTAAGATTGTAAGTTAGTTAATGGTCCAAAACTTTAGGAGAAAGTTATTACTAGTTGCATGATTGAGTAGGTGTTGACTTGTTAATGCTTTAGAGTAATCTATAGAGTAAAGATATGTATTTTATGGTCCATAAATCAAATTTGTGAAGTGTGTGAGTACTTATAGGATGTAATATCGTATGTTTCAACTTTTATGTTTGACAGTACTATACATTGAATGAATGAAAATAATTTGAAGCGATCAATTGTAGGATTGATTAAAGATCTCAATATAGGTGATACCAAATACAATGATTAATTATTGATTATTATGAGTGAATAACAAAAATGGTGTTGTTGGTCGGAGTTGTAGTGAATTAAAGATATTGAGGTTTAAAAGTATATTAAAGATGATCATTTTAAATGGTGTGTTAGGAATGAAAATTTTCGATTAAAGAGATGATATGTGTTTATGAGTTGTGAGTTGTAATTGACGAGTAAGTGATACTAAACTATAAGGAAGTGAGACTTTAAGTAGTAAATCTTATGGATTAAAATACTTGTGGAAAGAATTCAAGTTGAATTTAATATTGGATCCAAAAGATTGAATATTAAAAGTAAGAACACTTTATAGTGTTTGAGAATGATGGTACATTGAGTATATTGATGGGAAGTTGTCACAAATGTTTGACTCTCTGACATGTATTGAGATTATGATTATAAACAAAATCTTGTGTGGTGTAGGTTTCGATCCATAGTGGACATGAAGTTTTCTTGGTAGGATTAGAGTAATATCATACTTAGTGGATGTGATTTTAGAGTTGTAAATTTGTAAAATAATGTTGAAGAGGTTAGGCTTGATGGATTTTGAAATAATTGCAACATGATAGATAAGATTTTCTCGACAGATAAGATAAGTGTGTCATATCTAAGAGCTCTTTAGTGTCAGATTCGAGGACAAAACTATTTTTAGATTGATAGAATGTAAAACTCGCATTTTTCTCTATTTTAGGTAGATAGAATTTAAGACCCTCATTTTTCTTTATTATTAGTAATGTGCGAAAGATATTTTTATTTTATTTATTTGTTTTTATAATTTCTAATGTAGTTATTATTATTATTATTATTATTATTATTATTATTATTATTATTATACTCTTTATTCAATTATTATTTTTGAAAAGTATATATGTGTATGACATGATGTATTAAATTTGACTGAATATTTTGTTAAGTATTTGGAAAAAAATGCTTATAATAATAACAATAATAATAGAAAAGAAATAAACATGAATTGAGAAACATACTTTAAAAATAAAATTACATTAAATTAGGGAGTGAATATTTAGGGTGGCTAAGGTTGAAAACAACATGTTCCCCAACTCTAGTGATTAAAAAAAAAAAACCGACTGTATTACCTCAATTTTGTCCGAATAATTAAAAATTATTTAATAATAATAATAATAATAATAATAATAATAATAATATATTTATTAAATATTTTGCAGTTATTATCAGAAATCTAAAAAATTTAATATTTTACAATTCAAACTTAAATATATACCAAGTTTAAAATAATATAAAAAAAAATTTGAATTACAACAAAACAACTCAATTTTTTTTTATTTGGCCAACACACCGATACATTGCAGCCAATACACCCAATCCATGCCATGCCATGCCATTACACGCTTGTCCTGCTACACCCAATCCATGCCATTACACGCTTGTCCTGCCAACGTGCTTGTTCTGCCAACACGCCAACACAAGTCTTAGGCGTCTTCATCTTCTTGATTTTCACTCTTCCATTGTTTCCTTTATATTGTTTGTATTCATAATATCATACTACAAACTTTCCTTATTGTTTATATTGTTTGCATTCATAACATCCTACTACAAACTTTGGTTATTACTTGTATAATTTGTGTACTCAAAATCTGAATTTTGCAACACAACAAACCCATATAAAGTCCAAAACTTGATTTTTATCTAATGAACAGAAAGTTTATCTAACAAAGTTTCACCACTTTAATTTACTTTAACCTATAAATATAATTTGAAATTTTATTTATTTTTGTTGGGAGAGACATTTGTTAAAAAAAAAACACTAAAACTGTTATCCAACAGAGAAGAAGGGTTAAGATTTTTTTTTTTCATTTTTATTTTGTAATCATATCCAAATGTAGCATATAAATTGAGTTATGAATGAAAAAAATGAAATTTACTTTTGTTGTTATAAATTGGATCGAGTATAAAAAGGTTAGAAATAGTAGGATTAAGAGTTCAAACCTTGTCTTGGCCGACTCCCCTTGTTTTCTTTCTTTTGGATTTTCCTCAACCGCTGCTCATCCTTGACTTTTTCTATTTGTCCGCATGGCTGTTTTATAAACTAGCAAACTAGGGTTTTTTTTTTTATTGAGAAGATATTGAGCCATAAGTATTTTCTTTATCCAGTCCATTTGTGTTTTTTTCTTTCTTTTTTATTTTTTTTACTGTGTAGGTCCAGCACTTTTTTTTAATCCTAATTCATTTCTTTTATTTTAATAAAATATATATTTGAATTTAATCAATTCCTAATATAAAAATATTTTTTTTTTATTTTTTTTATCATTTTTATTAAAAATTAACTAGATGTGACACCTTTTTAATCTTTGAATCATTAATATAAGTTGTACTATTTTTCAGTTTTGAAATTTAATATTTAAATTGAAAAAATAATAAAATATTCTTAAGAGTATTAAATTAGATGTGACATCTTTTTTTTTTTACTCCTTGAGTTTTGAGAAACGAGTTGTACAACTCGATCGTCTTAAAACTCATATTTTAAAATAATTATTCAAATCAAACAAGTTTTTTATTTTTATTTTTTATGTTTGTTAAAATTAACTTTTTTTTAAATAACAAAATACGATATATTTAAAAGCAATCAACACACCCACATTTTCTACCAAGAACTATGTAACTTTGATTTATCCATCGCACCGAGAGATACGTAGGAGCAAGATCATACTCTTGTCAAACACAATAATAAAAACTTTTTTTTTCATTCTTTTTTAACACGATTTTATCTCAAAAAAATCACATTTATAAAAAAATAATTTATATTCATATTTAATTATAAAGAAAAATAAATATGTTTAAGTTGATATAATTTTGCACAATTAATTATAAGTAACCGTATTTTAACGGATGTCGTAGGGTGCTAATACATTCCCTACGCATAATCGACTCTCGAACTCAAAGTCGGGTATCAAAGACCATTTTTTTAATTTTTTTTCTCTATTTTTAAGGGTTTCCAATATTTTCCCTATTTTAAAAATAAATTTTGTAAAACTCGAAATTTTAGACCCCGACAGCTGGCGACTCTGCTGGGGAGATTCTTAGAGAGTCAAGCCTATACAAATTAATTGTGCATAATTTTTAAAAAATTTATGTATTTGTTTGTTTTTCATTTTTTATTTTCTTTATGTGTTTATTATTTCTTAATAAGTATTTAAGTTCAAGCAGCCTGATTTGAAAAGTTGAAGAGACATTAGCAATCAAATGAAAACTATACAACGTGAGTTTATTTCACAAATATTGGAAGATCTTATATCTTTTGGCAATGAATGTGCAAACAAGGGCCCTCACGACATTGGTTCACTATTATGATCCTCTCTTAAGATGTTTCACCTTTCAATACTTTCCGTTGACCCTGACATTAGAGGAATTTGAACGAATATTGGGTTACTCCCTAGAGAAAGGAAATCCTTATCAATATACTTGGCAACCACCGAGTTTGGGCGTAATTACGAAAGTGTTGAAAATCGACATTAGAGAGTTAACAAGTACAAAAGAAGAAAAAAGAGCTACAAGCGAAGTTAGAAAAAGTCTCCCAAGAGAACAAGAACTTACGATAAAAAAACACATGTAAGAGTCAGCTTATCGAGAGAAGCAACAAGAGGTTGAAAATTGAAAAAGAAAATAACCTTGACATTCAAGATTGTTTAAGAGGCGCAAATGAAGAGTTAGTTGTGCGAAAGCAAGAAAATAATGCAAATATTGAAGGGACCTATATGTGGAAGCAGTTGTGGACAAAATCAGCAAGCTCTGAGAATAACATAAAAAATGAGTTTGAAGATTTAAAGAAGCAACTGAAAGAAATGGTAGCTAAGTATGAGAGTCAAGTAAGGAATGAGAGACAACAAAAGGAAGAAATGGATGAATTACTCTCAAAACACCAAGATGCACTAAGAACAGAAACAAAAACTTCTAGTGAGTTGAATAACTACATTGATTATCAAGAAAAGATCTATAATGACTTAAAGAATGAAACCATATATTGGGAGGAGCGTTTTATGAGGTTGCTTGGACAATTGAAGAATCAACAGATCTATAAAGAGTTGGAAGATAAAGGCAAGCATTGGAAATATTGCTTTTCAAAATTGGCAATGCTAGTTAATCAGGTAATCATAAAAATTCCAAAATATCTAATGGAGATTGATGCAGTAATGCATCCACTCAATATTCCAATCAAAGTCTACAAGTTCGTTGAATATTGCAAACATTTAGTAGAAGAATTGGAGGTGAGGATTGGTTGTCCTATTGAAAGAGATGATTGAAATACCATAGTCGATGTAGTTTTTAATTTAAATGCAATGTACTTTTTTCTCGTCAATGAAGGATTTGCTGTTTTGTTTACTGATTCCTATATTTCTTCTTCACTAATAATACATGTTCGTTAAAATTTACGTAAGACTTATGATTCCCCAACATCCAAATAAAAAAATAGATAATAATTGCATTTTCATTCCATTCATGTTTAATACATACTCATAATTTTTTTTTTTTAATTTTAAAAAAATAAAAAAAATCAATAAAGCTGTTTCCCCGACACCCTTATCGGACTCGTGCAAACTCCAAGATCATGGAAGAACTTGAGCAAAATCAAAAAGCGATGAGAGTGGATGTCAACCAATTGAAGGACAAGGTTGATCAAGTCCTAGAAGCTATATAGGCTTTGTCAAGGAAGGAGAATACAAATGAGAATCCTCCAGCTGCAAATGAAGAACACCAAACCACTCCTTCTCACCCACCAGGATTTACCTCGACTACCCAACGACTTTGTACAACAACTATGCAATTTCCTATGTACGATCTCCCATCTGGTTATACTCCACCTTTACTCATCAACCCCATGGACAACAACCCAAACCACTCAACTATCAACCCCCAAAACCTAAACCAATCAGAAATCTCATCTCCTCTGGGCTACTTACCACCCCAAAACACTCTACCCTCATAAAATATTCCATATATTGCACCCCAACTACCCCATTTTGATGCTAATGGGAATTGACATCAATCTCACATTGGGGATGATACACAATCAAAGGAAAAATTTCATGTCTTAGAAGAGCGAATAAAAGCAAATGAGGGGCATAATGTCTATGGTCTCGAATCTTTTGATATGTGTTTGGTTCCCGATGTGACTATCCCTCCAAAATTCAAGGTTCCCGAGTTTGAAAAATAAAATGACACTACATGTCCTAAAAATCATCTGACTATGTATTGCAGAAAAATGGCTTCTTATGCTCATAACAACAAGCTGTTAATTCACTTTTTCCAAGATAGTTTGAGTGCGGCTGATAGCGTTTCAGCAAGTGTACTGAATCGTTGCAAGTAATAATAAAACGGTAGTACCGAGTGTCGAACTCAAGGATTGCGTTTTACTATTGAATTATATTTGATTACTAGAATTGAACAAAAAGTTCCCAAGTTGATTGAAATAATAATTAAAATTGACAGCAGTAGTAAAATTGATCTTTAATAAATTGGGAAAAATGTCAGGGATGAGTTTCACTTCGAATCCAACCTTTGTGTCTAATTTGATCCTAGTTACTGAATTCCTTTATTGAATTATTACCGAATACTCTTTATTATTCTTGCCCTAATGTCTTAGTGACATAACCTTTAATTCCAAAGTAACCCCTAATTCCTTAGTGGATTTAAGATTAGAATTAAGCATTATCGTATAGAAATTCTCTTGTAAATTATTGCTTTGCAACTAATTTAATTGGTTTCATGACCTGCATCTATCCCTAGACTACAAATTCATGAATTTCTCTTCTCTAGCATTCGTAAAGTCCACTTCCGTTTCAAAATACAAATCGTAGAACATTTTAATGTTGATCAAGCAATAAAAAGCATTAAGCACAGAGATGAGAAAAACAATTCAATAAACTCATTCATATAACTAGAAATCAAATCAGAAAAATAAGGGTTTCATCTGGTTACACTCATCCCTAACAAAGAGGGTTTAATTACTCATGATAGAGATAAAAAAGATAAGAATTAAAGAAGAATTACAAGAATGATTCATGGATGATTCTTGATAAAACTGCTTCAATGGCGTTAGAAACGGCCGTCTTTGAGTTTCTATGCTAGGGCACAAGTCTCCCAAGTTCCCCAGAGTCAAAAAGATCCGAAAACAGTAAAAAATCTGCGTTTTTATGGTTGCTGGTGCGCGTCGCGCGCTCCAGGCGCGGAAAAACGCGCTCCAGGCGCGCGTTGGCAGAGTCAAATCCTGAGAAATGCGCTCCAAGCGCTCCAGGATGCGCTCCAGGCGCATTTCATCTGCTGTCTGATGTATTTTGCATTTCACTCATCTTTTGCTTCTGAATTTGGTCCCTGTGTCTTCATGAAAGTTGTAGGTATGGATCTTAGCTTTCATTAGCACTTGGAATGACACTAATTGAACATCTAGAACTCCAGATATGGCTGAAATACTCCACATATGTCATGTTGATTTTTCACCAAAATTCAGCACTGCACTAAAACAAAACGCAATGTAAAATTACGACAAATTCCTACTTAATCAACGAAATAAAAACAAAAAACATTTTATTAATTGAAAGAACAAAAATCAACAAATTGTATTAAATAAACCCTTAATTTAACTGATGATTGAGGATAAATAAGACTAAAACAGTGGGAAAATATGCATATGATGAAGAGTCATCACAACCCCAAACTTAATCTATTGCTTGTCCCCAAGCAACAATAAATTTCATATTTGGTCCTGTTAAATGCACACTTAAATTTAATTTCTCAAATTACATCAACTCAAATTTCCAAGTTCCTGCTACTGCAAAACATTCATCATGCTCTATGGTTGTTTTCAAAAATACAGACAACAAGATTTGTACACCTTGGCATTCATTTATCAAATTCAACTCTCTCTTCACACAATCTCACCAAAATTTCTCCCAAGTGTTTAGAAGGGTTTATGAATTTATCACTCAAATCCTAGAACATGCATCACGCTACCATAGGCTTGAAAAAATTCTAGTTAGCAATCACAATGCAGCCAATACATACATTTTTGGAGGACTTTCGGGTTGTAATGAGGCTTAGGTAAGGGTAGGACATTTTAGGATAGTAGGCTTTACCACTTGGAGTTGGGCATGCATTTCCCCCTTATTCTACCATTTTTTTTTCTTCAGAGCAACCCCAAACTTAGAATTTTATCAAAACAATAATTTTTTTCTACCTAACTCCAAGTAAGGTGATTTAATTAAAGTCAGGTGTTTGGCTTGTAAGGTGGCTAGTAACCGAAATAAAAGGGCAAGGCTCAAAGGGGCTAGCAAAGGTTAAAATTTTCATAGGGTAGTTAGAAAGGCTCAAACGACCAATAAAATTGCCTCAATGTATGCATAAATTACATGTGATGCAAGTCAGAATTAGTGCAAGTTCTAGAGGGATAACACATGTCTGGATAATCACACAACAAAGAATTTAAGTGTTTAGGCTCAAAAGCTCACAACTAGGAAAATAAGAGAGAATATGAACAATCAAAATAAAGCCAACATGCTTCTGTAAAGTTAAAATTGTATTTTTGAAAAATTGATGGCATATTAGCCTTCTACAACCATTTAGTAATCAAGAATGCGTGCATTAGGGAGGCTTGTCGACTTGAGCAATAACATAATCTAAGAAATGAAATTTAACTTGCAAAATCACAACCAGAAATTTTAAGATCAAGTGCAAGTTATTACAACTGTTTCATCATAGTACACATTTAGTGAAAGGAACAAAAAAAACATGAAGAAAAGAAAGTCAACATACACTGACATTAAACAGAAAACGAGAAAACGGAAAGCAACAGGACAAACAACAAAAAGAAAAAAAAAGAAAGAAAGGAAAAAATTCAAAAACAAAAGAAAGAAAACTTCTCTAGTTTAGCAATTCACGGATCCTCGTTTAGATCGTCTGCTCCTGTTCCGCTATGGTCGCTGGTATACTGGTGAGGCGTGAATAAATCAGCATAAAACATGCCTCCTGGTGTCTGTTGAGAGGAGGAAAATGCTCGATAGAGATTGGTCATCCCCAGCTGAAATCTGATAACTTGTTCCATCATAGTTTCCAACACATGTTCCATCATAGTTTCCAATCTACTGATTATGTCCTCGTTAGAGAGCTGTGGTTCTTGTGGTTCAATATTTTCCTCTGCTGGCATTGCTGCTGGTGGGGTAACAGGATGGTCTGCTGGAATCATAGAGTGTTTTGTTATCCATCTGGCAGTGATTGGAGTAACTGGTTTCAACATTTCTTCACCTTGTTTTGGTACCACTCGCACCAGCTCACATAATTTGCCTATCAGGGAGGCGTGATGGAAGTAGCCTGTTGGGGGATCAAGAATGGCTGTGCCCCTGATATCCTTGGCTATTAACATGCCCACATTAATGCTGTCACCTTTTAAGATAGCAAGTATTAGACATGCTCTTTGAAATGTTATATCAGACACATTCGAGCATGGCAATAGTGTATGATGGACAAAAGTACTCCATGCTTTAGCAGTCGGTGTGAGGTCCACTGAGCGTAATTTCCGAACTGAGCCATCTCTATTTCGTACCCAATCTGTGCCTGGTCTGCATAAAATGCGTAGGATTTCCTGACTGCTAGGTCTTATATGTTGTGTTTCCATAGCTAGAAAGCGGCAATCACTATAGTTCGGCAGGCCCAACATGTCATTGATGACTTGAGGTGTGAATGGTTGGTCAGACTTTAGATCGGAAGCATTAGAGTAGAATTCCGCAGCTAATGACTTGCTCGCTGTGGTTACAAATGTGGTCAGCTTCTCCCATCCTCTGGAAGCAATCATAGCCTGGATGTCAACAAATTCACCGTCTTCCAACTGAAAATTTTTTTCACTTACAAACTTGTGGACTGCTGGGAGTTTGGCATGGTATTCCTGTGTTGCCATGGTCTTGAATAGGAATGCATCATGTTGTGGGGCGGAAGATGTAGCTGCAACCTTAGTTCGTTTTGTTTTTTGTTAGGTTGCCATTCGATCTTGAAAAACAAGTAATCACCCCCAAGTTTCAGAATATTTCAAGTGAGAGCTACTTAATTTAGGTACGGTCTATCTTGGAAAAATAACATCGTACATGGCCATGAGTTTGTCTACCTTGGTTGTGTCATTTCGACAAACAGTTGGAATGCAAGCATAGTAATGGTTATGACATTTTATCAAACAGTTGGAATGTAGGCATAATAATGATTGTGACATTTTATCAAACAGTTGGAATGCAGGCATAATAATGATTGTGACATTTTATCAAACAGTTGGAATGCAGGCATAGTAATGAATGAACAACCCCCAATCTCGCAACCATTAACCCCATTCGATCTCTTTAAACAAGCATGTGTGCATGCATAATGTATACATTTAGCATAGATTCAAATTTAAAAGAGAAAAACCCACATGCATCAGTAAACAAGAATGAGTTGCTATTTAGAGGCTTGGGGAAACTTACTTGAGGATGGGATGATTGGATAAGAGATAGAAACTTACTTGAGGATGAGACAATTTTCGAGATTGTGTGCAGGGAGGGAGCTTGACCTTCAATGATAATGGTGTATGTGAAAGATAGGAAGTTGACTTACTTGTAGTGTTTAAAACAGGCCCAGAATTGCCAGGATGTCTGTGAAATGCGCTTCAAGCGCCCCAGGCGCGCTCCAAGCGCGCGTTGGCAGTAGTGGAATCTGGGAAATGCGCTTCAAGCGCCCCAGGCGCGCTCCAGGCGCGCATTGGCAGTAGAGGAATCTGGGAAATGCGCTTCAAGCGCCCCAGGCGCGCTCCAGGCGCGCGTTCACAGTGCTGAACTTCCTGAATTGCGCTTCAGGCGCACGGTTTGCGCTTCAGGCGCGTTTTTCCCCTTCTCAACTGAAAAAAAAACACTCCTTAACACATTTTATGATTTCTTGCCTATACTAAACATCAAGAATGAATAAAATTAGTAATTCAAAACTAAAATTGAAAGTAAATAAAGTGACATGAAATTAAAATGCAAAGGATATGAAGTTGGGTTGCCTCCCAATAAGCGCTTGTTTAGTGTCCTAAGCTTGACAGATCATTCTTCAAATGGCAACCAGATGGATGGACTCCATCGAAAGTTTTGACTCTTCCCCGAAATACGATTTGAGTCTTTGTCCATTGACCTTGAAGTTCCGATCGGAGTGTACATCTTTCACTTCGACGGCACCGTGTGGAAATACCTTGGTTACCTTGAAAGGGCCCGACCATCTTGACTTTAGTTTTCCGGGAAACAACTTCAATCTTGAGTTGAATAGGAGAACTAGTTCTCCTTCTTGGAATTCCTTGAATTTGATTTTTTTGTCATGCCATTTCTTGGTTTTTTCTTTATATATTTTGGCATTCTCATAAGCAAAATTCCGGAATTCCTCTAACTCGTGAAGTTGAAGAATTCTCGCCTCTCCCGCCTTGCCTGAGTCAAAGTTCAAGTACTTCGTCGCCCAAAATGCTCGATGTTCAAGTTCGAGAGGTAGATGACAAGCTTTACCATACACAATTTGATACGGTGACATACCCAGGGAGGTCTTAAAAGCTGTTCGGTAGGCCCAAAGTGCATCATCAAGTTTCGTTGACCAATCTTTTCGTGAGGCAGTTACTGTCTTTTCTAGGATTCGTTTAAGCTGCCTGTTGGAGACTTCAACTTGCCCACTTGTTTGTGGATGGTATGGGGTTGCCACTCTATGACGCACATTATACTTTTTTAGGAGGCATTCCATATTCCTGTTTAGAAAATGGGTGCCTTCGTCACTAATCAAGGTTCGAGGCACACCGAAGCGAGCGAATATGTTCTTCTTGAGAAAGGTGATAACCTGTTTCGAATCATTTGTTGGAGTAGCTATTGCTTCAACCCATTTTGAGACATAATCCACCGCCACCAAAATATAAACTTTGTTATATGACGATGGGAATGGACCCATGAAATCAATACCCCACACATCGAACACTTCTACTTCTAATACAGGATTTTGCGGCATCTCATCCCGTTTTGAGATGTTACCGGTGCACTGGCATCGATCGCATTTCTTCACATAGTTGAATGTATCTTTGAATAAAGAAGGCCAGAACAACCCCGATTGTAGAACTCTTGCTGCAGTTCGGTCACCACTGAAATGACCCCCATACTCGGAGTCGTGGCAGTGCCACATTACCTTTTCTTGTTCCTCCTCGGGCACACATCTTCGCAACAGCCCATCCACTCCTCTTTTGTACAGAAAGGGTTCATCCCATACATAGAATTTGGCATCGTGGATAAACTTCTTCCGTTGTTGGTGAGTGAACTCAGATGGGATTGTACCCCCCACCTTGAAATTAGCAAAGTCGGCAAACCAAGGTACCGTGGTAATGGCAAAGATGTGCTCATCAGCAAATTGATCTCGAATCGGTCTAGTGTCCTCATTCTCCACAACCTTCTCCAATCGAGATAGGTGGTCAGCCACAGTGTTCTCTGACCCCCTTTTTATCCCGGATCTCAATGTCAAATTCTTGTAGTAATAGGATCCATCTAAGCAACCGTGGTTTTGATTCCTGCTTAGTAAACAAATACCTCAAGGCAGCATGATCAGTGTAAACAATAACTTTCGATCCTAATAAATAAGACCGAAATTTATCAAAAGCATAGACTACAGCTAATAATTCTTTTTCAGTTGTAGCATAATTGTGTTGTGCCTGATTTAAAACATGACTAGCATAGTAGATCACATGCAACATCTTGTCTTTTCTTTGTCCCAGAACTGCCCCAATAGCACTGTCACTTGCATCACACATGATTTCAAAAGGTAGTGACCAGTCAGGTGCAGTGATGATGGGGGCAGTTATCAGCTGGTTTTTCAAATTGTTAAAAGCATGCAAACAATCCTCATTGAATTCGAAAGGTGTGTCTTTCGCAAGTAAGTTTGTAAGTGGTTTTGCAATTTTTGAAAAATCTTTTATAAACCTTCTATAAAATCCAGCATGGCCTAAAAAGCTTCTAATGCCTTTCTCGTTGGTAGGGGGGAAGTTTTTCAATTACTTCAACTTTGGCCTTGTCTACCTCGATCCCCTTGTGGGAGATTCGGTGGCCTAAAACAATTCCCTCCCTTACCATAAAATGGCATTTCTCCCAATTTAGGACCAAGTTGGATTTTTCACACCTTTCTAATACAAGAGATAGATTAATCAAACAGTTATCAAAGGATGAGCCAAATACAGAAAAGTCGTCCATGAATACCTCAATATGTTTCTCAATCATATCAGAAAATATGGACATCATGCACCTTTGAAATGTGGCTGGGGCGCTTCACCAACCCAAATGCATTTTTCGATAAGAAAAGATCCCCGGGTGCTACAGCTATCTGATTGTATCCTGAATAGCCGTCTAGGAAGTAGTAATACTCATGTCCGGCTAACCGCTCAAGCATCTGATCAATGAAAGGGAGCGGGAAATGATCCTTCCTCGTGGCACTGTTCAATCTCCTGTAATCAATACACACTCTCCAGCCTGTAACCGTCCGAGTAGGAATTAACTCATTCTTTTCATTTGTGATGACAGTCGTTCCGCCCTTTTTTGGTACCACTTGGACGGGACTCACCCAGGAGCTATCTGAAATTGGGCATATGAGTCCGGCTTCTAGGAGCTTTACCACCTCTTTCCTGATTACTTATTTCATTACCGGATTCAATCTCCTTTGGGGTTGTACTACCAGTTTGTGATTGTCTTCCATGAGGATTTTGTGCATACAAAAAGTCGGACTTATTCCCTTCAAGTCATCAATGGACCAACCGATAGCACCCTTGTGCTTCCGCAGAATTCTCAACAACTTATCTTCTTGTAACTCGCTTAAGCTTGCACTGATTATGGCTGGATTTTTTTCTTCTTTCGCCCAGGAATACATATTTCAAATGAAGAGGCAGCTGCTTGAGTTCAATCAGTGGTGTCTTTTTCTCAGCGGATTTGTCTTCATTCCCTTTCAAGTCCTCCCACCTAGTGGGAAAACGGGAGGAGTAGGATGGTGATGCTTCTAACATGGCCCACACCTCCTTCATCTTTGGGTCTTCACTTTCTTGAACGACATCTTGGGGTAGACATAAAACTCTTTCTAATGGCAGGCTGGGTGTTTGATGCTTTATTTCTTCATTGACTATCTCATCTAAAATCTCGATTCGATTGCACCCTTCTCTTTCTTTTGAGTGTTCCATGGCTTTTAGAATGTTAAAAGTGACGGTTTCCTCATTTACTTTCAAGGTTAAGGTGCCATCTGCTACATCAATCATAGCTCTCCCTGTTGCCAAGAACGGTCTCCCCATAATCAAAGGAATGTCGTTGTCTTCCTCCATATCTAGTACCACAAAATCTACTGGAAAAATGAACTTGTCCACTTTAACCAATACATCTTCCACCACTCCATAGGGATGTTTCATCGAGCGGTCCGCAAACTGTAGCATCAGTTGTGTATCCTTGACTTTTCCAATGCCCAATTTTTTGTATATTGAAAGGGGCATAAGACTTACACTAGCCCCAAGATCGCACAAAGCCTTCCCAAAAGTTCTATTTCCAATAGCGCACGGGATTGAGAAGCTTCCAGGGTCCTTGAGCTTCGGTGGCAACTTCCTTTGTAGTATAGCACTACACTCTTCCGTGAGCATAACTGTTTCACCGCCGATTTTTCTTTTTTTCGACAGAATATCCTTCATGAACTTAGCATATGTCGGCATCTGCTCCAGTGCTTCTGCAAAAGGGATGTTAATATGTAATTTTTTAAAAACATCAAGAAACTTACCAAATTGCTTTTCAGTTTCTTCCCTCCTTAATCTTTGAGGGAATGGAAGTCGAATTTCTGGTTTTGGCAGTGGTTCCCCTTTTTGTACCACGGGTTCTTCCTCCTTTTCAATAGCGATGCGCTCTTCAACCGATATTGGTGTGACCATTTCCTCCCGGTGAGTTGGAGTCAAGGTACTTCTACTCTGTTCGGCTTCAGGTGGTACTTGTTCTCTCACCTTGCCACTCCTCGTGGTCACTGCATTAACATTGTTTCTTGGGTT
>NC_021165.2:31719873-31762853 GCF_000331145.2 Cicer arietinum | reverse complement strand
TCATGACAGTCTGCAAACTCCAAAAATCAAATGTCAAGAAAGTCCGATCAATCTGAGCATATGACAAGACAATAACAAAGGAAATCCAGAACGTTTAAAACGGGAACTCCAGAATGATTATTGAAGCTCAAGAAAGTTCAAACTGACAAACCAAGAACGTTAATCATTCTCCGTTTTTCTGTACAGAGACAGCAGCTCTGTTTCTCTCTGTTTTGATCTGCATTTTTATTTCTAATCTTCTCTAGCTACACTCAAGACTCAAGACAGAGAATGCACCATCCAAGATCAATGAAGAAACGTCAAGAACACTGATTTCGTTTCAGCAAGTGTACTGAATCGTTGCAAGTAATAATAAAACGGTAGTACCGAGTGTCGAACTCAAGGATTGCGTTTTACTATTGAATTATATTTGATTACTAGAATTGAACAAAAAGGTTCCCAAGTTGATTGAAATAATGTTTGAAATTAACAACAATAATAAAATTGATCTTTTATAATGAGAAAAATGTCAGGGATGAGTTTCACTTCGAATCCAACCTTGGTGTCTAATTTGATCCTAGTTACTGAATTCCTTTATTGAATTATTACCGAATTCTCTTTATTATTCTTGCCCTAATGTCTTAGTGACAGAACCTTTAATTCCAAAGTAACCCCTAATTCCTTAGTGGATTTAAGATTAGAATTAAGCATTACCGTATAGAAATTCTCTTGTAAATTATTGCTTTGCAACTAATTTAATTGGTTTCATGACCTGCATCTATCCCTAGACTACAAATTCATGAATTTCTCATCTCAAGCATTCGTAAAGTCCACTTCCGTTTCAAAATACAAATCGTAGAACATTTTAATGTTGATCAAGCAATAAAAAGCATTAAGCACAGAGATGAGAAAAACAATTCAATAAACTCATTCATATAACTAGAAATCAAATCAGAAAAATAAGGGTTTCATCTGGTTACACTCATCCCTAACAAATAGGGTTTAGTTACTCATGACAGAGATACAAAAGATAAGGATTAAAGAAGAATTACAAGAATGATTCATGGATGATTCTTGATAAAACTGCTTCAATCGCGTTAGAAACGGTCGTCTTTGAGTTTCTATGCTAGGGCACAAGTCTCCCAAGTTCCCCAGAGTCAAAAAGATCCGAAAACAGTAAAAAAATCTGCGTTTTTATGGTTGCTGGTGCGCGTCGTGCGCTCCAGGCGCGGAAAAACGCGCTCCAGCCCCGCGTTGGCAGAGTCAAATCCTGAGAAATGCGCTCCAAGCGCTCCAGGACGCGCTCTAGGCGCATTTCATCTGCTGTCTGATGTATTTTGCATTTTGCTCATCTTTGTCTTCTGAATTTGGTCCCGGTGTCTTCATGAAAGTTGTAGATATGGATCTTAGCTTTCATTAGCACTTGGAATGACACTAATTAGACATCTAGAACTCCAGATATGGCTGAAATACTCCACATATGTCATGTTGATTTTTCACCAAAATTCAGCAATGCACTAATACAAAACGCAATGTAAAATTACGACAAATTCCTACTTAATCAACGAAATAAAAACAAAAAACATTTTATTAACTCAAAGAACAAAAATCAACAAATTGTATTAAATAAACCCTTAATTTAACTGATGATTGAGGATAAATAAGACTAAAACAGTGGGAAAATATGCATATGATGAAGAGTCATCAGCGGCATTGTTAAGTTGGTATATGCATCTCGAGCGAAACCGAATTCGTTCGTGGAAAGACCTGGCTGATGCCTTTTTGAAATAATATAGGTACAACATTGACATGGCCTCTGATAGGATCCAATTGCAAAATTCATTGAAAAAGGACAACGAAACTTTCAAAGAATACGCACAACCGTGGAGGGAAATGGCATCACAAGTATAAACTCTTTTATCTGAAAGAGAAATGGTTGGTATGTTTATGGATACTCTCTAGTCGCCTTTTTATTATAAGATGATTGGGAGTATGTCATCAAACTTTTCTGACCTGGTCATGATAGGAGAAAGGATAGAAAGTGGGATGAGGAGTGACAAGATCGTATGTGCATCAACTAGTATGAAAAGACCCTAAACGACATTCACAAAAAAGAAAGATGGGGACGTTAGCGCTGTAATGGTAAACCCCAGAGTCTCATATTTTCCACCCATCAATTCTTATTGCCCCCCAAACTTTATGCCCCCGATACCACCTGTTAATCGAGAACAAAGGATAACCCGTTTTGACCCAATTCACGTCACGTACAACCAATTGTTGCCTCACTTACTTCAAAATTCAATGGTAGTCCTAAGACCAATGAAACCTCTTGAACCACCATTTCCAAAATGGTACAATCCAAATGTCAAATATGAAATCATGCAGGAGCCGTTGGACATTCCGTCGAAGATCACCAAGCTCTAAAATCTAAAGTGCAAGAATTGATTAATGCAAAATGGCTTACCTTCAAGGAGGACGGTCCCAACATAGGGAGTAATCCCTTGCCGGGCCACAAGGATGCCTCTATCAATGTCATTGAAGATGGGATAGACCAATATGCAAAAGATGATCATGTGTTGACCATGGGGTCGTGTGTGGAAAATAATATATCTTTCCCAAAACCATTGGAAATCCTTTACAAAAAAAAGAATCTTAAGCCAACTCCTAGTAGGCCAAATGCAATAATTGTCCAAGCACCAACCCCTATTCCTTACGGAAATACCAAGGCAGTACCGTGGAATTACGAAATCACATCCCACTTGGCCAATCATCAATCAAGTGATGGCTGTGAACTTAAAGGAACTGATGTCACTAACATTTCAGGGATTGGTGGAATGACTCGGAGTGGTCGAGTATACACTCCTGAACAAGTTAGGAAAACAGAGGTTCATGGAGAAAAAGGGAAATAAGATATGTATCATGCCATAAAAGGACAAAGAACCAGTAAAAAGACGGTGTCTAAAGAATAAGCTAATGAATTTTTGAAGTTTATCAAGCAAAGTGAATATAAGGTGGTGGATCAGCTAAATCAAACTCCTTCCAAGATATCAGTTCTATCCTTGTTATCGAACTCTGAAGCACATAGAAGAGCACTGATGAAAGTTTTAAACAAGGCCCATGTTACTCACGGTATCACTGTCGATCAGTTTGATGAGTTATCGGTAACATCACTGCTAGTAGTTGCTTGTGTTTTAGCAATAACGAATTACCAGCTTAAGTGACAGATCATAATAAAGCACTACACATCCCTGTGAGGTGTCATAATCATGTTCTTTGACGAGTGCTAGTTGATAATGGTTTATCATTAAATGTCATGCCAAAATCAACACTATCAAAACTATTTGTTGATGGAGCCTGTATGAAGCCTAGTTCTATGATGGTGAAACCGTTTGATGGATCTAGAAGACAAGTTGTTGCTGAGATTGACCTGCCGATTCAAATCGGACCCTATATCTTTGGGATAACCTTCCAAGTGATGGATATTAAACCGGCGTATAGTTGTCTTTCAGGGAGACCGTGGATTCATGCTGCTGGAGCAGTGGCATCCACCCTCCATCAAAAGCTAAAGTTTATAGTGAACAATAAGCCGGTAATAATATATGGGGAAGAAGATATGATAGTAAGTCATTTATCTTCTACAGGCTACATTGAAGACACGGAGGAAGCCATAAAGACTGCCTTTCAAGCATTAGAAATTGCCAATGCTATCTTCATGGGTGAAGGATATCGCTAAATGAACTTAAACTATCTACCACATCATTGAAATCTACCAAATCCATGTTGGAAGGATGAAGTTTTGTTAATTTAGAGAAGTTGATAGACATACCAGAAAAGAAAAATGGGTATGGGTTGGGATATGTACTTACTCAAGCTGATAAAGAAAATGAGGCGAAGGAAAAAAGAGAAAGCAGGATGACTCGTTGGGAAAACTGGATACCGAATTCACATAAGATTCCTATTTGTGACATTCGCCAAATTTTTTAAAGCGCTGGAATAGTATATGCTGATCAAGTGGCTGTTGCGGAAGAGGATCATGGTGATGATGAAACCCTAATGCTAGTGTACCTTTGTCCTCTAAACACCAGTCTCAACAATTGGAAGATCATCGAGTTACCCGTGTTTGTTAATTCATGTTCAAAGTAATTATGCATTTTTAACTCCTTTTGCTCTGCCCAAGGCTATAAGGATAACTAATTAGGGCATATGTTTTTCAATTCCGTACTTATTATCAATAAGTGCATTTTGGAATTTTCCAACTAGTTTTGTTTTTCTCTTTTTTTTTTTTTTGCAATCCTTATTCATATTTTCTTTTTTTTTCCCCTTTTTCTTCTTAGTTTAAACAATGCAAAAAACGAAAACGAATATGTTGAAAATAGTAGCGCTAGAACCTTTTTTTGTAATTTTGAACGTTTAATCACGCTGATGAGGATTGTGAGCCTCCCCCAGAACTAGAAAGCTTAATTGAACAGGAAGCTAAGATAATCTAACCCTATCAAGAACCTGTTGAGGTGATCAATTTTGCGATTGAAAATGATAAGAAAGAAGTTAAAATTGGTATGTCTATGAAAGAAAGTAAACGAGAAAGTTGGTTAAACTTTTATTTGATTATGTGGATGTCTTTGCATGGTCATATCAGGATATGCCTGAGCTAGATACTAACATAGTTGAACACAAACTACCACTCAAGCCTGAATACGCTCCAATTAAATAGAAGTTGAGAAGGATAAGACCTGATATGTCACTTAAAATTATAGAAGAGGTCAAGAAGCAATTTTATGTTGGTTTCTTAGCAGTAGCAAAATATCCTCAATGGGTGGCTAATGTTGTGCCCATTTTAAAGAAGGATAAAAAGGTTCGAATGTGTGTTGACTATCGGGATTTAAATAAAGCTAGTCCTAAAGACGATTTTCCTCTTCCTCATATTGATGTCCTAGTGGATAACACTGCTCAATACTCTCTTTTCTCCTTCATGGATGATTTCTCAGGGTAGAATAAACTCAAGATGGCTCCCGAAGATATGGAGAAAACTACATTCATCACACAATAGGGAACTTTCTGTTATAAGGTGATGCCATTTGGATTCAAGAATGTCAGGGCAACCTATCAAAGATCAATGGTAACTTTATTTCATGACATGATGCATCAGGAAATAGAGGTTTACATGGACGATATGATTGCAAAATCTCGGACCGAAGAATATCATTTTGTTAACCTTCAAAAGTTGTTTGTGCGACTAAGGAAGTTCAAACTCCATTTAAACGCTGCTAAATGTACTTTTGGTGTAAGATTAGGCAAGTTACTTGGGTTTATCGTTAGTCAAAAAGGGGGTAAAAGGGGACCCAAATAAAGTAAGAGCAATACAAGAAATGCCGGCTCCAGCGCACGAAAAAAGAAGTTCGTGGCTTTTTGGGTAGATTGAATTACATTGTTAGGTTCATATCGCATCTCACCACTACATGGAGCTGATTTTCAAAATGTTGCGTAAAGACCAAAAGATTGAATGTGTAAGAACAGAAGTGCGCCTAAGAGTGGGAGTGAATTAGGTGTTTAGAAATTTTCTTGTTTTTAGAGATTTAGTGTTTGATTTTTCTGATTTAAGATAATGTATGAAAAAGATAAATGGCAGAAAAATAAAGAACACAAATATTATCCTGGTTCCCCTTATGACAAGGGTACATCCAGTCCTCTTGCACACCATAAGAGATTTTTCACTATTGTTAGAATAAGTACAAGTCACACCCTAAGACCTTTGTTACAAACTCCTAACAATCACCCTAAGATAGCACACCACTATCTTAGTTTACAAAACTTGAAGGAAGAACACCACTTTCCTCAATTTACAACACTTGGATGGTTTAGCAATATTGATTTTGGCTTAGATCAATATGATATAACAGTTGATGTACAATGATAACAATCCAATATAATTTCAAGTACCCTAGAGAACTTTTCTCAATGATATAAAAATGTAAAATCTGTACTTGAAATATAAAAGTGAAACTTTGAAAAATTAAAAACATTTTAGAAAGTTTGTTCAAATTTTTTCAAGGTTTTGTTGTAGGATTGGTTATGTTTGATATGAAGTTATGGTGTATTTATATTCCATAAACATCTCTTCAGATTCGTGGCCATTGATCCAAGAGGTTTGATGAAGAAATGTAATGATCTAGAATCATTTCAGAATTGAAAAATTGCATTGTTTCCAGTTGTATTCGACTACAGCTTGTGTGTAGTCGAATACACATCCTTTTAAAGTTCAATTTTATTTGAATTTTGAAGCTTGTATTCGAATACACATTCTTGTATTCGAATGCATATGTTTAAATTTGACTATTGACTTGTCTGTATTCGGCTACAACATGTTGTATTCGAATACAACATTGTATTTTGTCAAAAATATTATTTTCAAACATTATTTATATATTTTGACACTTTGAAAATCCTTTTGATGCATATGCTAAAATGAAAGGTTCTCATGTGCATTTGAAATATACGAATTTTAGATTGCATCATGTACCCTTACATTATAAAACTTCTAGCATATTTGACCATAGTTGTCTTTGATGTTTGACTTCTTTTTGAGCTTACAACTTGATCACTTTCCTTGGTCTTTGTCTTCATCAAAAATATGTATTTTACAGAATGGAATAAGAATTTTGAAAAAGCTTAAAGAAATGTGATAAATGTCAAATCTATGTTGATAAAATACATGTACCACCCACCTCTTTTAATGTTTTAACATCACCATGGCCATTTTCAATGTGGGGAATGGATTTTATTGGACTTTTCGAGCCTAAAGCTTCAAATAGACATTGGTTTATCCTAGTAGCTATTGATTATTTCACAAAATGGTTGAAGCCGCTTCTTATGCAAATGTGACGAGAAGTGTGGTTATTAGATTCATCAAAAGAGAATTGATTTATCGATATGGCTTGCCAAATAAGATAATCACTGATAACGCGACTAATTTGAATAACAAAATGATGACAGAGTTGTGCGATAGTTTCAAAATTCAGCACCATAATTCTTCTCCATATCGTCCGAAAATGAATGGGGTTGTAGAAGCAGCAAATAAGAATATCAAGAAGTTCATATAGAAGATGGTGGAGACATATAAGGATTGACATGAAATCCTTCCCTTTGCATTACATGGCTATTGAACTTCTGCTCGCACCTCAACAGGGCAACCCCTTTCTCATTGGTGTATGGAATGGATGCGGTGCTTCCCATTGAAGTTGAAATTCCCTCGATCAGAGTCTTGATGGAAACAAAGCTAGAAGAGGCAGAGTGGGTTCAATCGAGATTTGACCAATTAAATCTCATAAAAGAAAAAAGAACGATAGCTTTGTGTCGTGGTCAGCTATATCAGAAAAAACTCAAAAGCCTACGAGATAAAAGTCAGTCCTCGAGAGTTTCAAGAAGGAGACTTAGTGTTAAAGAGAGGTCCATGCAAAAGTTAGGGATAACAAAATGATCAAGCGTTTCAAGCTGGAGCAGTTATTATTCTTAGAAGTTCTAAATTATAAGAATGACTAGCATTTGTTATCTCTCCAACTAAAGCTAAACACACTCACCACATAATAACCTTTGCCTTATTTGTTTTGTTTTCAATGTAAGGAATGTACATTTTCCAATGTTGTCATTGGTGTTGTACCTTCCACTGTTTCTAAACTAATTCAGTTTCATGATTGAAGTTTTCTATCATTTTAAAATATTATTTTATGATAATAAATATTGGAATTTGAAATATGTGAAAATATAAAAAAACATCTTAAATATTTTTACGCTTAAAAATATATACACGGGAACGCGAGACATATGGATGTATAAGAAAAATGAAGGGTAAGCATTTTAAACAATGCACATTTGTTTGGCCTAAAAAAAACAAAAAGGTGATTATACAAGATATACTAGAATCATCATGCAAAGAACGATCATTAGACTCATTGAATCTTGTAGGTGTATAAAGTCGCATAAGGATCGGGGAATAAAAAAATAAACAAGAATTTATCTTCGTTGCATGCATCTTACATTTTTTCAAATAGTCACACATGATCTATGCATTTTCACTCATATTTTACATATACTCAACAACTTTTGTGTCACATTATTCATATATGTTTGCATTGCAACTACCATAAAAATTCTTTTAATATAAAAAAAAAAAACAAATTTATCTCCCTTTATTTACTCTATAAACTCAACCATTGGTCATACTATGGTCATGCGAAACTAATTTACTTTCACATCTTGTACAAAATTTAGGTCCTTATATTTAATTATCTTTTTCTTTTACCACGTAAAATATAATTAAATAGGGACAACTGTAGTACATCAATTTTGTCCGAATAATTAAAAATTATTTAATAATAATATATTAAATAAATATTTTGTAGTTATTATCAGAAATCTAAAAAATTTAGTATTTTACACTTCAAACTTAAATATATACCAAATTTAAAATAATATAAAAAAACAAATAAAAAAATTTTGAATTACAACAAAACAACTCAGTTTTTTTATTTGGCATGCCAACACACTAGTACACTGCAGCCAATACATTGCAGCCAATACCATTACACGCTTGTCCTGCCAACACGCGCTTGTCTTGCCAACACGCCAACACAAATCTCACACGTCTACACGTCTTCATCTTCTCATCTTCACTCTTCCATTCTACACCAATCCATGCCAACGCGCTTCTTGGTTTTCACTCTTTCTTGTTAGCTCTTTTAGTTGTTTGGCTTTGTTAACATCCTAGTACAAACCTTCCTTTATATTTGTTTGCATTCATAACATCCTACTACAAACATGTTAGAAACCAGTTAATTGTTTCATAATAATAAGGTTAATACTTGTATAACTTGTGTACTCAAAATCTGAATTTTGTAACACAACAAACCCATATAAAGTCTAGAATTTGATTTTATCTACTGAACATAAAGTTTATCTAATAAGCATTTTGTTAAAAAAAAAAAAAACACTAAAAGAGAGATTGAATTTATCACCGTTATCCAAAAAATGGGAGAACAATTAAGGTATTTTCGTTTTTTTTCATTTTTATTTTCTAATCATTATCCAAACGTAGCATATAAATTGGGTTATGAATGAAAAAAATGAAAGTTAGTTTTGTTGTTATAAATTGGATCCAGTATAGAAAGGTTAGAAATTGTAGGATTAAGAGTTCTCTTGGCCGGCTCCCCTTGTTTTCTTTCTTCTAGATTTTCCTCAAGCGCCGTTCATCCTTGATTTTTCTGTTTGTCTTTGGTTTGTTTTCCTCAAACCAGCACTGCATGACTGTTTTACAAACTAGCAAACTATGGTTTTGTTATTGAGAAGAGATTGGGCCATGGGTATTTTCTTTATCTAGTCCATTTGTATTTTTTTTTGTTTACTGTGTAGGTCCAACACCTTTTTGTTGTTGTTGTTGTTGTTGTTGTTGTTGTTTTTGTTGTTGTTGTTGTTGTTGTTCTTGTCGTGGTTGTCGTGGTTGTCGTGGTTTTCGTTGTTGTCGTGGTTGTCGTTGTTGTCGTTGTTGTCGTTGTTGTCGTGGTTGTCGTTGTTGTTGTTTTTGTCGTTGTTTAGAATCCGTAATGCATTTGAAACACCATCAAACATCCACGCCCTTTTTTCTTTATCAGATGATTTTGTCTCTTCAAATAAAGTCATTATGCCTTCATCCGAGAATTCACACTACATAGATTGGTAATCTTCTATAGGTTGTTGGACCAAGTACTTTGTATTGAGAAAAAGTCTCTCTTAAATAATTTTAATGATAACAAAATTATTTAAATGATTATGATTATGTTAAATGTCTAATGTGTGCTCTTGAGTGTATTCAAATTAAGAAACAGGTTCCTCATCATCTTGATAAAAAGAAGAAGAAATTGATTTAATCCAACATGTTGTTTAAACTGGAGGACAAACATTCAAGAGAATGAATCATCAATAAGGATGAAGCTTTTAAAAGAATATACGGTATCACAAAAAAAATGAACCCAAGTCAAAATGCAAAGAAGATAAAATTGAAGACAAACAGTTATGAGAGAAACAATTCAAGAAAAGGAGGATACAAGTCAAAAGTTAATGCTGAGAGGATGATAAGCAGATCAATATTCATCCTCTTACCTAGGGAATAGTCAAAAAGAAAAAGGTAGCACCTAACCTGAAATGACAGACCCTAAAAGTCTGAAAAAACCAGAAAAGATAAAGGCAACTTATTTACAAATTTCAAGAGAGGTTGAACCTCCAATATGAAGATGACATGCAAATTCATCCTCCTAAGGTCATATTGACAAGGAAAACTGAATGTCATTATTATAAATTAGATCAAGAACCTTGGACATTTGCTCAAGGCTCCAACGGTCATCAAAGTCCTTTTGTTCATGGTTCGAGGTTCAAAACTCTATTTTATGAAGTGATATCTTCAGCTCAAGATACAAAAACTACTTAAAAATAATATTTTTTCTAAAGCTAAGAAGATCAATCTTGTCCTCTCTTTACACTTTCTATAGTCCTAAACTATATGTTTTAGAATATCCTCTTAGAAAGTTATTGTAAAGAGAAAGATCATATTTTCATCATCAATCGTTTATTCTGTAATTTCCAAGTTGTTTTACACTTGACAACATTTGTAATCAGAATTGAAGAGAAATTGTAAGCCTTGTGAGGTTAGGAACATACACTTTGAAAAGAGGTTCATAAAGAGGACATGTCAGTTTGAGCCATAGTAAAAACTCACAAGTTTGTGAGGATTGGACGTAACATTTATTGGATGAGCCAGTATAAATCTCGGTGTGTTATTCTCTATATTATCTTCCCTATATTTAAATGTTTATTAAAATTTTTAAATTACCATTGTAACACCCCAAATTTTATAATAAACTATTTTATTAATTAAATAGAATTTTAATAATTAACTTAATGTTAAAATTATTTTATAATATAAATTGATAAATTTTGGGATTAATTTTCATTATATGTGTGTTTTCTACAATGTGCTAGTTTTATACATATTTGACTAAATGAGTGATGTAAATAATAATGTTATATTTTTATTATTTTATATATTTTTCTAAAAAATAATAGTATTTTAGTGTAAATATTTTAAAGAATAAGATTTAGGCGATTTTACGAGTATATGTGAGTTTTGATAATTCGTATCATATTTTCTTGTGTGTTTGATTAATATTAAATATGCACTTAATTATATTTAATTATTTCTAAAGATATCTTATTTCAATTATTTATTTTATAAATAATCATCTTGAGATAGTAGTAATATTGTGTTTGATTTTCTTTATTTTTATATATTTATTTTGGAATTGTGATTATATATATATATATATATATATATATATTTTATGATTTAGTAATTAATATAAAATATTATTGTATTTATTTATTTTATAATTTTTACTATTCTCTAATGATATATTATTATATTGTGAGTATTTTGAAAAATAAAGTATAATGATAGTGATTAATTTGAATATGGGAGTTTGGGTTGTTAATAATATGTATTCTTTTAAAGGTCAATTTTTTTTTAATTATTTTAATTAATCTAATTCATCAAGTATTAGTTTTGAAATATTAGTAATTAAATTGTGTTAAAAAAAGTGTTAAAAAAATAACTTTGGTAGTTGTTGGTTTTATTAAAAATAAATAAATAAAGATTAAAATGTATTTCATGGGTCAAGCCCAAGTAAAACCTAATTAAAGAATAAAACAAAAAGAAAATAGAGGAAGAGCAAGGTATGTGGCAGCTGCTCCCACGAAGAAATGGAGGAAAAATAGAAGAAAATTGATACCGGCGATCGATAACTGCCTCAGAAAATTTTCTCCGTTTCCCTCGAAATTTCAAATTCATTATTTTACACCGTTCTTCTTCACTGTAAGTTAGATTTGAGTGAAATCAACGCCAAAACGACCATGTGAAAAGTGGCTATATTATCCACTGATTGGTTTTCTGATTTATGGTAATTTTCCTTGACCGAATTTTGAATTTAGTTTTTTAGAGTATCTTCTCATAATTTATTTTTAACGTTTACCCATAAGCTATCGAGTTAGATCGATTGAAGGACAAAGAGTCTATGAACAAAGGTTGTTTGCTCGTGGAATCATATTCGTGTTGAAAGCGTCGAAATAAGATAAGGAGTGAGAGAGTGTTTGAATTCATGAGTATAATATAATGAAAGATAAATTGATTAATGTAAAAATATGGGAATTGTGAGATTAAAATATGGAATAGAAATATTTATAAGGTGTTGATTGATTTAACGTCATTAAATATGTGGTATTTGATATTATTGTGATGTTTGATTTATTTTTATTAAATATGAGATATTTGATATTATTGTGATATTGGATGTCGAATAAATTTTATGTATATATTTGATTAGACGTGTTTATGTGATGTGATAATAAAAAGTGAATTCATTTTGATAAGTTTATGTGATTATGATGATGTATAATTAATAATAATGATGATATAAATTTGTGACAAGTCTATGTGATAATGTATGATTGATGATAGTGATGCTATAAATTTGTGATGAGTTTATGTGATGAGATATAATTAATGATAGTGATGTTGTGAATTTGTGATGAGAATATTGAAGTAATCCCATAGTTGGTGAAATAATGGTGATTCCAATTTGTGTTTGAGATGACGGTCTTAATGGAGTATCATAGGCTAACGATGGGAGAAAGTAAATATTGAGAATTTGTGAAGTGAAGATTATTTTGTCATCATATAGGTAGGGCCTGACAAGCCTAGTGATTCTAGGGAAGTACAACTGAATGAGCCTGATTGTGGCGGTCTGCTGTCGAGCCTTAAGGCAAGATTGTTAGACCTTGGAGGCAAGATTGTCGGGAGCTACCACGCAACACACGTTTACCTCGACTGTCATGTATATGTGTCTCGGGTTGAATTGAGGGGATCTATGAGGACATGACCAATTTGAATTATCCATCCACTGGGATGGTTACATAGTATTGAGCCTCCTAACCAAGTACTTCAGAGTTAGAATGGTACCACATTGTGAAGTAGAGTCTAAGTTCATGCATATCATTGCATTTTATTGTGATTGTTTTGTTGTGATTAATATGTATCGTGTGTGGTGATAATTTCTCTTAGATGATTTGATGTTATAGTGAAATTTATTGATTTTCCTTGAGTGATTTTAACTTTTTAATGTGATATTTTCTTGATGGAATGTTTGTGCATTGATACGGTTCTATTATGATTGTTTGTGTGTTCTTCTTACTTGTATTATACTGTCATCATGATTTCGAAACTCACCTCCTTCGTTGTTTGTGTTTGATTGGCTTGGCCCTGTGTTTTGCGAAATCGCAGTTATTACAGGTTAATGAGTCTTGAAGTTCAATTTTGGGAGGAACCCCGCTCTGATAGATGATACCGAGAATAAGGGTTTTAATTTGTATTTTACTTATTTAATTTGAAACGGATTTTTGTATGAAAATATTAGAACTACTAGTAAGTTTTTAAAATTAAATCAAGCTTATCGAGATTGCACTATTTTAATGGAGAAAATAAGTTTAAAGTGTCCTTTTTAATTTTGAGAAACGTAATATCCTAATTAGAAATAAAAGTTTTTATTTACTTGCAAATAGAATTTTATTTATCCACTACAAATTTAATAGGAATATGATATAATTTTTTATATATATTATTTTGGGGTTTAGGGTGTCACAACCATACTCTGATCTTCATCCTCTCGTAGAGGATACATATTCCAAATAAAATTTAAAAACACCAATATCTCTATTCGACCCCCTTTCTAGTGATAATTTAGCTACTTCACTTTGCTTGTGCACTTCCTTTGATATCCTTCTGTGTAACATACACCAAATCGTATTCTGATAACAACATCTGCTAGCAGGCAATCCTTCCAGTAAAAGAATGCTTTTCAAAGATATACTTAACTATGTCCATTTTAGACACCAACCAGATTGTATGACATAAAATGTACTGCCTCAACCTACGAGCAGCCCATGTTAATGCGCAATATGTTCGTTCAAGCTCTGAATATCTTGTCTCACAGTCGGTGAACTTTTTTCTCAAATAATAGACAACATGCTCTTTCTTACCAGATTCATCATGTTTCCCTAGTACACAACTCATTGACTCGTAAAGTACTGTTAAGTACATAATAAGTGATTTTTTAGGAACAATATGCACCAAGATTGGAGGTTTTGACAAGTACTGCTTAATCTTTTCGAAAGCTTTTTGACAATTTTCATTCCATTCAACCTTTTGGTCTTTGCGCAACAACTTAAAAATTGGCTCGCATGTGGCGGTGAGATGTGATATGAACTTAAAAATGTAATTCAATCTACCCAAAAATCCAAGAACTTCTTTTTACGTGTGTGGAGCCAACATTTCTTATATTGCTCTTACTTTATCTGAGTCCACCTCTATCACTTTTTGAATAACGATAAACCCAGAAAACTTTCCTGATCTAACACCAAAAGTGCATTTAGCAGGGTTGAAACAGAGTATGAACTTTCTTAGTCACACAAATAATTTTTGAAGGTTAGTAACATAGTCTTCTTCAGTTCGAAACTTTGCAATCATATTGTTCACATAAACCTCTATCTCCTTATGCATCATGTCATGAAACAATGTTACCATTACTCTTTGATCGGTTGTCGCATTATTCTTCAATCGAGATGACATCACTTTATAACAGAAAGTTCCCCATTGTGTGATGAATGTAGTTTTCTCCACATCTTCTAGAGTCATCTTGACATGCTTGTACCTTGAGAAACAATCCATGAAGGAGAAAAGAGAATATTGAGCGGTGCTATCTACTAGGACATCAAAATGAGGTAAAGGGAAATCGTCTTTAGGAGTGAGTTTATTTAAATCCCGATAATCAATGCACATTCGAACCTTTCCATCTTTTTTTAGAACTGTGACATTATTAGCAACCCATTGATGATATTTTGTCACTGCTAGGAAACTAGCATCAAATTTCTTCTTGATCTATTCTCTAATTTTAAGTCACATATCAGGCCTAATTCTCCTCAGTTTTTGTTTAATTGGAGCACATTCAGGCTTGAGCTGTAGCTTGTGCTCAACTATGTTAGTATCTAGCCCATGCATATCCTAATATGACTATGCAAAGACGTCCACATAGTCAAATAAATTGTGCACTTCCTTTGATATCCTTCTGTGTAACATACACCAAATCGTATTCTGATAACAACATCTGCTAGCAGGCAATCCTTCCAGTAAAAGAATGCTTTTCAAAGATATACTTAACTATGTCCATTTTAGACACCAACCAGATTGTATGACATAAAATGTACTGCCTCAACCTACGAGCAGCCCATGTTAATGCGCAATATGTTCGTTCAAGCTCTGAATATCTTGTCTCACAGTCGGTGAACTTTTTTCTCAAATAATAGACAACATGCTCTTTCTTACCAGATTCATCATGTTTCCCTAGTACACAACTCATTGACTCGTAAAGTACTGTTAAGTACATAATAAGTGATTTTTTAGGAACAATATGCACCAAGATTGGAGGTTTTGACAAGTACTGCTTAATCTTTTCGAAAGCTTTTTGACAATTTTCATTCCATTCAACCTTTTGGTCTTTGCGCAACAACTTAAAAATTGGCTCGCATGTGGCGGTGAGATGTGATATGAACTTAAAAATGTAATTCAATCTACCCAAAAATCCAAGAACTTCTTTTTACGTGTGTGGAGCCAACATTTCTTATATTGCTCTTACTTTATCTGAGTCCACCTCTATCACTTTTTGAATAACGATAAACCCAGAAAACTTTCCTGATCTAACACCAAAAGTGCATTTAGCAGGGTTGAAACAGAGTATGAACTTTCTTAGTCACACAAATAATTTTTGAAGGTTAGTAACATAGTCTTCTTCAGTTCGAAACTTTGCAATCATATTGTTCACATAAACCTCTATCTCCTTATGCATCATGTCATGAAACAATGTTACCATTACTCTTTGATCGGTTGTCGCATTATTCTTCAATCGAGATGACATCACTTTATAACAGAAAGTTCCCCATTGTGTGATGAATGTAGTTTTCTCCACATCTTCTAGAGTCATCTTGACATGCTTGTACCTTGAGAAACAATCCATGAAGGAGAAAAGAGAATATTGAGCGGTGCTATCTACTAGGACATCAAAATGAGGTAAAGGGAAATCGTCTTTAGGAGTGAGTTTATTTAAATCCCGATAATCAATGCACATTCGAACCTTTCCATCTTTTTTTAGAACTGTGACATTATTAGCAACCCATTGATGATATTTTGTCACTGCTAGGAAACTAGCATCAAATTTCTTCTTGATCTATTCTCTAATTTTAAGTCACATATCAGGCCTAATTCTCCTCAGTTTTTGTTTAATTGGAGCACATTCAGGCTTGAGCTGTAGCTTGTGCTCAACTATGTTAGTATCTAGCCCATGCATATCCTAATATGACTATGCAAAGACGTCCACATAGTCAAATAAAAATTTAATCAACTTTTCTCGTTCACTTTCTTTCAAAGACATACCAATTTTAATTTTTTTTCCTTATCATATTCAATCCCCAAATTGATCACCTAAACATATTCTTGATAAGGTTGGATTATCTTAGCTTCTTGTTCCATTAGTCTTTCTAGTTCTTGGGGAAATTCACAATTGTCTTCACAATCCTTATCAACATGATTAATTGAGTGTACAAAATTATAAGAATTGGTTCTAGCGCTGCTATTTTCTACATATTCATTTTCGACTATGCATTGTTTAAATTAAGAATAAAAAGAAAAACAAAAAAAAAAATTGAATAAAGATTGTCATTTCAAGAAAAAGAAAAGAAGAAGAGAGAAAAAAACGTTGGAGAATTAAAAAATGTATTTATTGATAATAAGTATAGAATTGAAATACATGTGCCCTAATTAGTTATCCTTATAGCCTTGGGTAGAGCAAAATGAGTTGAAATACATAATTACTTTGAAAATTAATTAACAAAAGGGGTTGAGACTAGTGTTTGGAGGACAAGGTTTGAAAGGAGTTGAAATACATAATTACTTTGAACATGATACTCTTCCACAATAGCTACTTGATCATCATATATTATTCTGATGCTTTGAAAGGTTTGGCGAGTGTCACAAATAGGAATATTTTGTGAATTCAGTACCCAATTTTCCAGATGAGTCATCCTGCTTTCTATTTTTCTCTCATAACCCTTTCCTTATCAACTTTGGTAGGTACATATCACAACTCGTACCTATCGTTCTTTTATGGTATTTCTAACAATTTCCCCAATTTAACAAAAACATCCCATCCAACATGGCTTTGTTAGACTGAAAAGGTTTCACCAACAATTTGTCTCCTTGATCCATCGAATGCTTTCACCACCATTACACTAAGCTTCATACAGGCTTCACCAACAAATAGTTTTGAGAGTGTTGATTTTGGCATGACATTCGACAAAGAACCATTACCAACTAGAACCCGTGCGAGAATATGATCATGACACTTCACAGATATGTTTAGTGCTTTATTATTCCCTATCCATTCAACTGGTAATTCTCCATCACTAAAGCTCAAACAACTACTAGCGATGATGTTAGTGAAAACTACATCAAATTGGTCGACAATGATATCTTGAGTAACATGTGCCTCGTTTAAAACTTTCATCAGTGCCCTTCTATGTACTTCAAAGTTCAAAAACAAGGAGATAACATATATCTTGGAAAGAGTTTGATTTAGCTGATCCACCACTTTATATTCAATTTGCTTGATAAACTTCAAAAATTCGTTAGCTTTTTCTTCTGACACCGTCTTTTTGCAAGTCTCTTGTCCTTTTATAGCATGATACACAATTTCTTTCCCTTTTCTCCATGACCCTCCTTTTTTCTAAGTTGTTCAAGAGCGTATACTCGACCACTCAGAGTCATCCCACCAATTCCTGAAATATTGGTGACATTGGTTCCTTCATGTCCAAAGCTATCATTTGATTGATGATTGACTAAATAGGATGTGACTTCATAATTCCATGGTATCGCCTTAGTATTTTCATTAGGAAAAGGGGTTGGTGCTTGGCCGATTATTGCATTTGGTTGGCTAGGAATTGACTTAAGATTCTCTTTTCTATAGAGGATTTCCAATGGTCTTGGGAAAGATCTATTATTTTCCACACATGGCTCTATTGTCAATACATGATCATCTTTTGCACAATTTACTTGTATGAAATTCCTGTCCATTAATTCTTGAAGGAACTTCTTGAGCACTTCATAATTTTTTATGAGGCGTGAATCAATTGGGTGAATTTCACAAATATTAACCTTATTGTTAATCGTCTTAATCAAATTTAACTTGCATAACTCAGCAAAAATCAATTTCATAAGAGTTTTCACATGTTCTATATTCCTAACTGCATATTGGTCTACCCCATCTTCAATGATATTGACAAAGGGATTCCCATAGCCCGACAAGGGGTTACTCCCTACATTGGGATTTTCTTCCTTGAAGGTTTCTTACACTTTGGATTTTAGGGCTTGACAATCTTCGAATGAATGTCCTACGGCTCCTGCAAGGTATTCACATTTAGCGTTTGGGTTTACCATAATTTTGGGTATGGTGGTTCCAGAGGTTTCATTGCTCTAAGGACTACCATTGAATTCTAGAGTAGGTGAGGCAATAATTGGTTGTATGTCACGGGAATTCGGTCAAAATGAGTTATATTTTTTCTCGATTGACTAGCGGTTTGTATTGATTCGGTTTGAATTTTGGTTCCATTGGATTTGTTGGGAAAACATGACAGGTGGGGGTATGACCAGAGGTGAGTGATAAAAATGTGACCTTGAAGGGTGATATTGAGGGTATGAAGCTTGTGAGGTTGCAACCACATATGAATAGGGAATGTAAGGAATTTGGGGTATCGGAGGATGGAAATTTGGAGGTCGATAAGAATTTGTTGATGGAAAATAAGAGACTCTTGGGTTTACCATTACATCGTTAGCACCCCCTTCTTTCCTTTTAATGAATCTCATTTGGGGTTTCTTCACACCACTTGCTGCACATATGATCTTGCCACTCCTCATCCAAATTTCTACTGTTTCTCCTATCATGACCATGTCAGAAAAGTTTGATGACAGACTCCCATTCATCTTATCATAAAAAGGCGACTGAAGAGTATCCATTAACATACCAGCCATTTCTTATACAGATAAAGGATGATCTACTTGCAATGCCACTTTTCTCCACCGTTGTGCATATTCTTTGAATGTTTCATTGTCCTTTTTCAACAAATTTTGCAACTGCATCCTGTCAGGGGCTATGTCAATGTTGTATATGTATTTTTTCAAGAAGGCATCATCCAAGTCTTTCCACGAACGAATTTGATTTCGCTCGAGATGCATATACCAACTTAATGATTCCCCACTCAAACTGTCTTGAAAAAATTGAATGAGAAGTTTGTCATTATGAACATGAGAAGCCATTTTTCTATAATACATGGTCAAATAATTTTTAGGACATGTGAAACCTTTGTATTTCTCAAACTCAGGTACCTTGAATTTTGAAGGGGTAGCCACATCGAGAACCAAACACATATCAAAAGCTTCGAGACCATAAACATTATTCGATTGTGCATCATCACCAACATGAGGTTGTTGTCAATTTTCATTAGCATCAAAATAGGGTATTTGGGGTGCATTGAATGAAATGTTTTGAGGGTATAGTGTTTTGGGGTGGCACGTAGTCTAGAGGAGATAGGATGTGTGGTTGGTTTAGGCTTTGGGTTTTGATAGTTGAGAGGTTTGGGTTATTATCCATGGGGTTGATGACAAAGGGCGGAGTATAACCAGGTGGGAGACCATACATATGAAATTGCATAGTTGTCGTACAAAAATGTTGGGTAATCGAGGTAAAGCCTGGTGGTTGAGAATAGATTGTTTGGTATTTTTCATTTGCAGTTGGAGGATCCCCATTTGTATTCTCCTTTCCTATTAAAGCCTATATAGCCTTTAGGATTTGATCAACCTTGTCCTTCAATTGGCTAACATTCGCTCTCAATACTTCTTGGTTTTGCTCAAGTTCGTCCATAACTTTGTAGTTTGCGTGAGTCCGATAAGGGGGGTGTCGTGGAAACAACTTTATTGATTTTCTGTTTTTACATAAAAGGTTTCTATGAGTATGTATTAAATATGAATGGAATGAAGATGAAATTTTTTAGTTAATTATCTCTTTTTTCTTTTACATGATAGTTGGATGTTAGGGAATCATAAGCTATACGTAATTTTTTTTTTAATGAAAGTAAATTATTAGTGAAGAAATATGGGGATCAGTAAACAAAACAACAAATCCTTCATTGATGAGAAAAAACACATCATATTAAAACTACATCGACTATGGTATTTCAATCTTCTCTTTTAATAGGGGGACCAATCTTCTGCTCCAATTCTTCTACCAAATTTTTGCAATATTCCTGAACTTGTAGACTTTGACTAGAGTATTGAGCAGATGCATTACTGCATCAATCTCTCTTAGATGCTTTAGAATTATTATGATTGCTTGATTAACTAGCATTTTTTGAAAACATTCTTTCGAATGTTTGCCTTTTATCTTCCAGCTCTTTATAGATCTCTTGATTCTTCAATTGTCCAAGCAACATCATAAAACGATCCTCCCAATATATGGTTTCATCCTTTAAGTCATTATAGATCTTTTCTTGATAATCAATGAATTCTTCAACTCACTAGAAGTCTACATTTTTGTTCTTAGAGCATCTTCATATTTTGAGAGTAATTCTTCAATTTTTTTCCTTGTGTTGCCTCTCATTTTTTACTTGACTTTCGTGCTCAGCTACCATCTCCATTGTCATTATAGAACTATCATGATATAATAACTATGTTCACACATAACTTAGAAGTAAGATTGTATTTGACATTTATTTTTGGGCTAGATTTTTTTTTTATTTTTATAAAAACTTAATAATTTAATAAATAGCCCATGTAACCTGTTTGATTAAAGAAGAGAAAAAAATTATTAACCTAAATAAAAAAGAATACCTATTGCAAATACAACTTTCTCTGCGTAAAGAAAAAAAGAAACATAACCTAACCGACTGCTGTCTTATGTGACAACTTATTCTTCCTAAACAATAAAGAATACTTAACCTCTGCTACAGACACCTATCTCTACCATTCAAGAGTTCCAATACATCAATTTTCAATTCATCATTTTAACAATAAATCTATCAACTTTAAACAAATAAAAATATATGATTTTTTAGTATGAGATTAGACTCCAATAAAGCAACCAACATATACAAGGTATCGTCTTTAGGAGTGAAATCAAATATGTCAGCCAACAAACAAAAAAATGAAAATA
This sequence comes from Cicer arietinum, assembly GCF_000331145.2. Taxonomy (NCBI): domain Eukaryota; kingdom Viridiplantae; phylum Streptophyta; class Magnoliopsida; order Fabales; family Fabaceae; genus Cicer; species Cicer arietinum. The sequence continues at coordinate 31,741,491 of NC_021165.2, read as the reverse complement.
TTAACGAGATAAAGAACGAAATAAACGTGAGAGATGTAAATCTATGTATAACATTAAAGGAGAAGGCAACGTTAGTGTAATAGTGGCGATGGTTAGCGGTGGTAGGTGAATCGTGAAAGAACGATACTCTCTATGTTTATTTTAATTTTAATTTAGATATATATGGATTTGATAATGGAGTTGAATTGTTGTTTCTTCTCTACTCAGCTTCATTCTTGTTCCATAATCTACTCTTTTGTTCCTCACTTTTTATCAAGAAAAATCTCTCTTTTCTTTTTCTTCTTTGTTTTTATTTTTCAACCAAATTTTCTACTTCGTCCTCTCTTTCTTTCTCTCTCATGAATTTTTTGGTCTCAATTTATAGACTAAAACAATGGAAGTGTGTATATGAAATAAAATTAAGATCTGGTTTTTATATTGTTTTGCAACAAACCTCAAGCAACTTTAGATAATTAGAGGAAAAAATGGTTCACCAAGAGAATTAAAATTAAGATCTAGTTTTTTTGTTTGTTTTTATTTTATTTTATTATTATTTTTGTTAAAATAATGAGAATACTTATGTAAATATAGATTCAAAATTGTATCACATCAGTACGATGATGATTTTTTAAATTTTATAATAATAATTGTATAATATTTATTAAACATATTACTTTTTTATTTTTATTATTTGAACAAAATTGGAGTACAACTGTTTTCTTCAAGTTTAATAATATATCATTAGTTTTCCACTAAACAAATGAGAATTGGAGGAAGTGTGATATTAAACTTTTCGTTCTAATGTGTAAAGATCTTCTCAGTATTTTCTAAAAACGATCATTCTTTATTTAGATTCTAAAAAATAATAATATAAAAAAAAATTTATAAATAACATTAATAATATTAAAAATCTGATTTACATTTTTTAATAAAAAAATCTGATTTTTTTTATCTTTAAATTTTGAATTTTTGTTCCTGAAACATATTGTGCAATATAAATTTTTATTTTTTGAAAACCAATAGTCTTAAAAAATAAAAATAATTTAGCCCCATGGCCTGCTCTGATATTGGATACAGTTTTCTTATAGTGACCCATGTTGGTTTATATAAGAAAAAAATCGACCATAAAAGAAAATGAAAAACTTCTACGATTGTGTTATATTATAAATTAATGTATGTTGTTCAATCTATGGATCTGAAGGTGTCGGACATGGTAATGAGAGTAGAGGGTACAACAACGATGAGTTGGAATAGATGAAATGGTAATATTGACTATATATAGGTACGTATGTTATTCAAATTGGGACTTTTAATATTTTATTTTGATCCGATGGTTGATAAATGTTTCTCTCAATTTCGCATAAAAATGTCATTCTCATTATACATGACTTATATATATCTATATATTAAAATCATGACACAAAAAATATAAGATAGAAACTTCAATATCAAATAAAACAACAACAACATTGTTTAGTGACAATTAAAGAATAACATCATGAAATTTTTTACAAGTTAAAGTTCTCTCAAACATCCTGATCTCCATACATCTTCACTCTCCAAAATAAATGTTTGAATTACATTCACAACACTCTAAGACAAGATTATAAGAGAAAAGAAGAAAGTCATATAGAAACTTAAAATGTTTCTGATTAGTGCATCTTGCAATGAAGAAATAGAGTCTATATATATACAATCTTGACCTCACTTTTCCTTTACAATCTTAAGCAATGTGAGACTATTTCAATATGTATAATTTTAACTAATTTTAATAGTATCCTTTAATGGGAAGAATAAACAAACAAATATATTCAAATAACAATCACAACACAAGAAAGAAATGTGAAAACTCCAAAATCGGAGAATAACACTGTTAAACTAGTTAAAACCCATATATTTCTCTCAAATATCCCCACATCCCTAATACAACCAAACTCTCCAAATAGAATATCTAAATACCTCACAAAACTCTAAAACTAGAGAGAAAGAAAGAGTCGAAAATAAACTAAAAGTGTTTCTAACTGATGCGAATTGTAATGAAAAATTACAATCATATATGTTAAGGGTGACATACAAAACCACAAATTGAAATTGATTTGGAGAACCAAACTTAATTGAACCAAATATGAACTGAATTGGTTCATTAAATTAAAAACCAAATTGTATTTTAAAATCAATTTTTTAACTAAACCAATTTTTAAATATTAGCATTGAACTGAAACCAACTGAACCATAAACTACTTAGTTTTAATACAAAACTAAAACAAAATATAACAAAACCCTAAAATCAGAATGATAAAATCCCTAAAATGAGTAAAATCAACGCAATTGCCACTAAGACTGTGCATGGTTGGTTTTAAAAAAAAAAACCAAATCATATCCATTTTAAAATCATTATATGGATTAAAATTTATAACCAAATTCATTTTTTGGTTTAAAATTAGTTATAAAACCGTTTGTAAAATTGGTTATAGTTAAATAATCAGTTTTTGGTTATGCAACCGGTTTCGACAAATCCAATTTTAAAACCGATTATTTTTCTTCTCAAAATCGGTTAAAATCTAGTTTTTTTTAATTGATTTGTGTACTTTTAATTAATTTAAAAACTTGACATTATATACGGAAAACTTGATATAACTTGTTTATTTCAAGAATTTAATGCATTATGAAACTATGATGACAAAACTACCAGCAAACTTGAACATATTTTTTTATATAACTTAAACAAATCCTCACCATATAATTCAATCAATAATGAATGTATGTAAATTACAATTTATATACTGTATTACACCACAACCAACGTCAGTCTCCAAATTTGACATTCATCCTTAGGTAAAATGGAGAAATCAATAAATGATTAACAACTTGGTGAAATATTGACAAAATATAGTATATAACATTTATATAAATACGAAAGGAAAAAGTTGGTTGAACTTATATAAGATACAAACAGGAAAAGTCTAAGATGTACAAAAACACTAATTTCTACAAAAGGAAGTAACTAAAAATGAGTCATGTTTTTATGTATTATTTTAAAACTGAAGGTATGAACTTTAGTTTATAAAAGAAAGACAAATATGTTTTTTAGGAAATAAGGTTTTTGTTCTGAAAAGATAAGAGTTTGTTAAGGTCATGAAAATGGTGAAATTTCTACTGAAAACTTGTGCAACGAGATGAATGATACAAAACTTAATATTTGTAGAAATGCTGAAAAAATCGAAGTACTGTTGAGTTTGGAATGGATTGAAACGTAGAAAATAAAGAGATAAATGGAAGAATGGAGTTAAAGTTCAAAAATAGCTACCTTGTTGTTGTTGTTGAAATCAGAGAAGAAGCAACATTTTGTTTGCTGGGTTAGTCCCACAATGTACAGAAACTACAAAACACATTCTGGATTTTTTTAACATTGTTTCATTCCCAGAACTGAAAACTAAACCTAAGAACTCTTCTATTGAAGATATAATAGCAATAATTAACAGATATCAAAGGACTTTTTCCTACATTAGCCCTAATCACAGAAAGTGTTAGAATGTTATTAAGATATTTCCAAATGTCTTAATAATAAAGAAAAATTAATAGTGAAGGTGCCATAGCCTTGAAGAATAGAGATCCTTATTTGCTTAATCAGAATTTTAATAAATATTTTCTTAAAAGTTATACACAAGCCAAATAAAATATTTAATTTAGTTATAATAAAATAGTAGGAGTATATTAAATGTAAATGAACAAGTAAAATAATTCACTGGGAAGTAGAGAAATGGTCTGAATCTATGGGGACCTATGAGGCCCAATAGGCCCAAGCAAAATTGTAGCAGTTTATTATTTGATAGGCCAAAAAATGAAGGAGTACTGAAAGGCTTGTGAATTTTATGACTACTAAGACGGGGCCGGAAGAGGTTAAGGAAACTTTGGATAAAAGAACAATTAGTCTCACTTACCGTTAATTATGAAATATTCTTTAATATGTTGGTAACTAAAATAATTATCATATTTCTACACTTTCAAAAATATATATTTGAGGATAAAAATAGAATAAACAATGTATGTATATAAAAAAACATTTACATTTAAGGTGCAAGAAAATTGAAATTAGTTTAATTATTAATATCATTGTATTTCAGAAAGAAAAATACATTTCAAATTTTTTGATTTTGTATTTTGGAACTTTAACCTATATGTTGCTAAAGAAATATAAACAAGTTGCAAAAATATCACTTTCAAGTATCGAACTTGCGACATCATTCTCTTTCAAAACATTATTTAGTTATCGTGACAAAGTCTAAATGCTCCAAATACATTACATAGTATTATATACTTTCTCCAATCTCGAATATAAACAATATACATTATATTTTGTGGTTTTAAATATAAATAAAATTTGACTAATTTGACTATATTAATTTAATGTTATAATTTTATAATACTCTTTAATTGATGTAGATTTTATTGTTTAATAACACATTTTATTCCCATAGATCAAATTCTCATGTAGGGCAACAAGATTACAATGACTTTTTATTACTTTAAGAAAATTAAATGAACCCAAGTATTTTCCTTAAAAGTTGTGAACTTTTGTTTTGCTTATATATAAGATTGAGATGAGTGTATATATTAAATGTTGAAGATCTCGGGAAGGTTATGGACCACCCTAATTCATATGAAGATTTGTCACTGTTTGAGACCTAATTTAATTTCTATTATGGTGAAATCTAAATTTGAAGTTGAATATGAAAGTCCAAGTGAAATTTATTGTATTTTGGGAATTTTCTTATTTTTTTTTTCTTTCAATTATCGTTAATATAAGTTCTTCTTTTAGTGGTAGAGTCGGTGACTGAAATGTTAAAAAAATGGACAAATTCAATCACAAAATTTGTTCACTACATTCGGTTACTAAATCTATTTTCATTCGTATCATTATAGGGACGGAAAAAAAATCGCAAACGATTAGAATTTTAGTCTCTAGTTTTTGTATCGAATTTTTATCTATATCTATGATCCGTCACTATAATTCGATTATCAAATCGTTCCCTAAATGTGATCAACAATGCGTTTACTAAAGAAACAATCACTATTTTGGTCGCTACTTATTGGAAACCTCAAATTTATTCAATATTTCGATCTTGTCTCTATTTCGGTCATTAACATGATTTGAGATTGATTTTAACTCAATAGCGACCCTTTTTTGTTCACTAATCGCAAAATTTCTAAGAGTGTACTTATATTGAACTTATAATTGGTGTTAGATTAACCCTCATTAGCTTTTGGTCGGTAATCTCTATAATATTTTGAATACCTCTATAAGTAGATTAGAGCTAGTCTCTACAATATTTTGAATAACTCTAAATAGTCATGTAATCTCCTTGTTTTGAAAATTTTGAATGGATTCGGATAACTAAATGATTGAAACTCATTTTCATCTTATCTAAAAATTCCTATAATATTATAGAAAGGTTAACATTGATAGAGTACATATTTAAGGCTTTGCTCCCTTCTCATATGCAATTTTTTATAAAACAAAATAAAGTTAATAAAATTCTATTTACTATTTATTATTTCTACATAACGAAATATACGTTAAGAAATGTATAATATCTTAGTGCATATAGTTTTATAATGTTCTCGTTAGATTAATATATAGAAAGTTCATGAGAAGCTTTCTCAAGAAAACTCTTCAACATGAGAAGGTTCATTAAAAACATCCAAATAAGGCTCATTTGGTTGAGAAGATTCATCATAAGCTTCCCACAAAGGTTACACAATTGTTTATAATTGATTTTAGTCAAATGAGAAGTCTACTAAATTCCACCACAAATAAATATTTAATTAATGAGATGTTGGACAAGTTAATTGATAAGAGAGACTTTACATGTGTATATCAAATTGTGTATATCAAATTATTATTTTTTATTTTTTGAACATGTGTGATTTCAAGACCGAATAACACTTAAATGTAAATTTGTATGAAAATAGGTTCGACCTGAAAAAAAATGACATTTGAGAATAAAATGAGACATAATTTAAATGTAAAATCATAAAAACGGGAATTTTAAATTGAAGAAGTTAAATACACGAAACGTAAATAGATTGAAATTGAAAAGAGTGTAAGAAATTTAAATACTGAAAAGTAAAAGACTTAAAAATGTAAATGCTTTTAATTAAAATGACATTGTAAGTACATAAGTACGCCTAAGAGTGAGGGTGATTAGGTGTTTAGAAATTTTCTTGTTTTTAGATATTTAGTGTTTGATTTTTCTGATTTAAGATAGTGTATGAAAAAGATAAATGGCAGAAAAATAAAGAACACAAAGATATTATCCTGGTTCCCCTTATGACCAATGGTACATTCAGTCCTCTTGCACACCACAAGAGATTTTTCACTATTGTTAGAATAAGTACAAGTCACACCCTAAGACCTTTGTTACAAACTCCTAACAATCACCCTAAGATAGCACACCACTATCTTAGTTTACAAAACTTGAAGAAAGAACATCACTTTCCTCAATTTACAACACTTGAAGAAAGTACACCACTTTCTTCAATTTACAACACTTGAATGGTTTAGCAATATTGATTTTGACTTAGATCAATATGATATAATAGGTGATGTACAATGATAACAATCCAATATAATTTCTAGTACACTAGAGAACTTTTCTCAATGATATGAAAATGTAAAATCTGTACTTGAAATATAAAAGTGAAACTTTGAATAAATAAAAACATTTTAGAAAGTTTGTTCAAAGTTTATTCAAGGTTTGGTTGTTGTTTGATCTGAAGTTATGGGGTATTTATACTCCATAAACATCTCTTTAGATTCGTGACCATTGATCCAAGAGGTTTGATGAAAGAATACAATGATTTGGAGCCATTCCAGATCTGAAAAATGGTATTGCTTCCAGTTGTATTCGAGTACATGATGTGTGTATTCGAATACACCTCTTTGTAACGTTCAAAAATTACACCTTGTATTCGAATTCACATGTGTGTAGTCGAATACAAATTAGTGAAAATTTGCCACTGACTTACTTTGTATTCGACTACAGAAGGTTGTAGTCGAATACAGATATGAGGATTTTGGCCACTGACTTGATGTGTATTCGACTACACATAGTCGTAGTCGAATACAACTTTGAGACTTTTGCTTCTGACTTGCTTTGTATTCAAATACATGATGCTGTATTCGAATACACTTATGTATTTTGTTAAAAATATTATTTTCAAACATTATTTATATATTTTTACTTTTTGAAAATCATTTTGATGCATATGCTAAAATGAAAGGTTCTCATGTGCATTTGAAATATACGAATATTAGATTGCATCATGTACCTTTACATTATAAAACTTCTAACATATTTGACCATAGTTGTCTTTGATGTTTGACTTTTTTTTGAGCTTGCAATTTGATCACTTTCCTTTGTCTTTGTCTTCATCAAAAACATGTATTTTACAGACATAAAGTTAAATGAATTAAAGACTTGAAAACAAATAAATTGTGTGAAAAGAAAACGAAATAAGCAAATCACAAGAGTGTAAAGGAAAGCTCTTGAAACGATTGAGTAAATTACATTGAAAAGGAAATGACATAAACTTAAAGATTGTTAAATAAAAGTATTGATACTTGATAGTTAGGAATAACTCTGTCTATGAAAACTATATCCTATTATGTTTTATGTGTTGATAGTCGATTAGAATTAACAAGGTAATCAATTAATGAGATAAGATAAATCGATAATTAATGAGATAACATTAATCGATTAATGAAATGTCCAAACTCATAATATGCTTAAGTTGAAGAATAACCGATCAAAAGGACCTTGATAGTCGATTAGAGTGATAAATTAGGACTTAGTATGTTATGAATAACAATTAATAGATAAGTAACGGCTAATTAATCAATTAGGCTAAAAATCAAAAGTAAAAAATGGTTAAATTATAGATTAATCAATTGGGAAAGATTAATTAATCGATTAGGTTGAGAATCAAAAGTAAGAAATATTTAAGTTATAAATTAATCTATTAGAAAAATATAATTAAACATTTAGTTTAATTATAATTGGTTAGAGGTTAAGACTCATTGCTTAAACTATATTAGAATTACTAAACTAGATTATCAACTAATTAGTAATGAAAAGTTAGATAGAATGGTTATGCTATTAACTCATTAGTAATGAAAAGTTAGATAGTAAGGTTATGCTATTAACTTAGAATTAAGTTAATGTGAGTGATAATGTTGTTGATATGATAATGATAAATATTAATCTGTCGAGGCACACTTAGTCGTAGATATTGGGTGGGCTGTCTTTCTATTTGAATAACGGCTTTTCTATGCTTGATTATATTTTGTTTTGCCCATTAGTGACGGCCATATTTTTCTCAATTACTTCTGTTGAACTAGTTTCAAAATTAATGTTAGAGAAAATAAGGTATTTTTAATAGAAAACTCTCAATTTGTTTGATGCATAATGTCAAATACAAGTAGGTATTTATAGGTACAAATAGAAAACTCTAGACATATTTTTAGGAGTTTCCTAATTAATACCGACTTCTAGATACTTCCCACAATTTTCTATGATTAAAGCACTTCTAGATTCTTACATGGAAATTCTACATAGTTCTAGATTTATCTAATATCAAATTAGTAATAACATTGCTCCCCCTTAATTTGAAATTTTCTTCTTCATTCCAAGTCTTGCTCTTAGCCTTTGAAAGTCTTCAAATTTTAACGGCTTTGTAAAAATATCTGCAACTTGATCTTGAGTCTTCACATATTTAAGCTCAACTTCTTTCTTGGAAATGTATTCTCTAATGAAATGGTACCTTGTTGTCTATGTGTTTGTTACGATCATGAAACACTGGATTCTTTGCAAGTGCTTGTGCAGACTTGTTGTCTATATAAATATTAGTAGCTTTCTTTTGTGACATATAAAGTTCCTCTAATAATCTTCTTAGCCAAATGACATGACAAGTGCAAGATGTTGCTGCTACATATGCTGACTCACATGTTGAAAGTGTGACAATAGGTTGCTTCTTTGAGCTCTACGAAAAAGCATAGTCTCCCATGAAAAATATAAAGCCACTGGTACTCTTTCTATCATCAATATCTCCCGCAAAGTCGCTATCACAAAATCAAAAAAAATTAAAATCATTAAAATAAGAGTAAAATAGTCCATAATCAAGCGTACCTTTAAAGTAGCGGAGTATCCTCTTAGCGACTTTCATGTGTGTAGTAGTAGGAGCTTCTATGAAACGACTCACTACTCCAACCATATATCGAATATCAGGTCTTGTACATGTTAAGTATCTTAGGCTTCTAACGAGGCTTTTAAAAAAAGAAAGATCATCTTTTTGTCCATCTTCAAACTTTGACAACTTCAATATGTTCTCCATTGGTGTGTTTACCGGATTGCAATCAAACATTTTAAATTTCTTCAAAACTTCCTTTGCATAGTTTTCTTGAGAAATAAATATACCTTCTTCCAATTGCTTTACTTATAGGCCTAAGTAGTATGACATGAGCCTGATATCAGTCATCTCGAACTCAAGCGTCATGGCCTTTGTGAAATCTTCAAACAAACTTGGATTGTTCCCAGTGAATATAAGATGATCCACATAGAGACAAACAATCAAAATATCTCTATTCTCACAAACTTTGACATAAAGAGCATATTCATTGAGACAACGAGCAAACCCATTGTCTTGGAAGTATTTGTTGATGCGACTATTCCATGCTCTTGGTGCTTGCTTTAATCCATACAACGCTCTTCTCAATCTCAAAAATTTATCTTCATGTCCTTTAATCACGTACCCCATTGGCTACTCAACATAGACCTCTTCTTCAAGATAGCCATTTAGAAATGCCGATTTTACATCAAGTTGATAAATTTCCACTTATTTTGAACCGCTACAGAGATTAACCAACGAATAGTGTCCATGCGAGCAACTAGTGCAAAAGTTTCTTCATAGTCAACTCCATGTTTTTGTTTGTAACCTTTGGAAACAAGTCTTGCTTTGTATTTTTCAATCTCTCCATTATCATTCTTTTTAGCCTTGTAACCCATTTGACTCCAATTGCTTCATGGCCTTTTGGAAGAGTTGCTAATTCCCAAGTGTTGTTCTTCTCAATTGATTTGATCTCCTCATCCATGACTTGTCTCCACCTTTTATCTTTCATTGCTTCTCCATAATTTAATGGCTCACCATCCACCAAAAGACTATACAACTCTTCAAGGTCAAGAGTAATTTCAATTGACCTTTCATAAATGTCTTCTATATCTTTAATCTTACTTGGTCTCTCGCTTGAACTTTCATCTAGAGAAGTAGGTGAAGGCCGAGGTGAAGAAGATAGAGTTGCATCTTGAACTGGTGTTGTCGCCTCTTGATCTTCTTCAAAATATGTGCACTATTTCTAGGAGCTTCCTAATTAATATCGACTTCTAGATACATCCCACAATTTTCTATGATTAAAGCACTTTTAGATTCTGATATGGAAATTCTACATGGTTTTAGAATTATCGAATTTCAAATTAGTAATAACAACTAATACGCCAAATGTCGATTTACTATCAAATAGTGTTAGTGTATGCTTAATTACTTCATTTGCATTAACCATCTTGATTCCATTCCTCTTACATTTCCTTGAAGATCTTGTCAACATTCCATTTGAAAATCTTACCAACATTCATATGAAGATATCCTAAAGGCTAGAAGGTTTTTCAATTAAAAATGTTTGACAAAAACTTATTAAGAATGTTAAATAGAAGTTATCTAAGAAAGAATGTTGTATCTCACACACACAAAATGGATTTTGCAACATATATTGTTGTACGATTTAGCAAAAATACTATTTCAGTCTTGATTATATGCAAAAATAATTAATTTCACATTTATTAAGAATTTTAGTTAAATGAAAATAATCTTCTTGATCTCATAAAAAAAATGTAGGTACATCCTAAAAATTGTCCTTCCTAGAAACTTGTTTTTTTAGAGTAAAATAGTAATTGGAAAATAAATTTTGCATTAATTGACAAATATTTTACGATAGATATCATAAGATAGCATGAATATAAGTTATATTTGCTTACATGAGGAGTGCTAGTAACTCTCTCTTTTCAATACTCAGTCTTTCATTTGATGAAATCCATGAGTCTTACCATTTTATGTGGAATCCATTTTTAAAGTGAGACACATATTGATTTGATTCAATAAGATAGTGAATGCTAGAGTAAATGTTGGAAATATAGTATTGTTAGTACTTTTCCTACTTGAAGATATTTGAGATAAAAATTCAAGTATTTTTTGTTTATATTTGAGATCAGAAAGAATAGTTAAATATCACAGTATGTGGTGACCATATATAGCCCAAATATTATGGGTGAACTAAAATAAAAATTTACTATAAAAATACTCTCACCCATACACATAATTTATTGCAACCTTTACTATTCTATGTTTTTTCAAGGTTAGTATTCATACTTAAAAGCTTTTCTTTGTAAACCTTTTTGAAAACTAGTTTGGTCAAAAATATTTTATTCTTCTTTAATCATCTATTACTATTTCAAAACCATCTTAAGAGATGTCATAATATTACATATTATTGTATTATAACATGTCTAGAAGCTTCTTGAGTAAGAAGCTTCTCGATAGAAACTCATTGATTAAGAAAGTTTGTTTACCTTCTTGAGTAAACAAAACACAATTTGTGTTTATATTGATATAATTTTGATAAATATTTTTAAGATTTAAATATTATTTTCACAATTATATAATTGTTTTAGTTATTTTTGAAATCAAACCTTCAAAAAAAGAGAAGCGTTATCAAATACAAAAATGAATTTGAATGTTACTCCTGTCAATAATTTTTTTAGCCAACATGTACCATTAAAGGGAGAGATTTTTCATTTTCCTCATATATAAGTTCATCTATTAAATTTCAAGTTCAATCGTCTTAAAAATACACTTTATTTAAATATACTATGTGCTATAAAAATCCTCTTCAAAGTTTAAGAACATCTTAAGGAGATTTTTTCAATGTGAATAGTAAAGCCATTTGTGTGGCATGACAAAAGTTATGAGGTCCAAACCATTGTCAAATGTCCATGATGCATGTAAGACTGCATGTAATGCAAAGTGGAAAGTTTAATGGAAGACAATTGACTTGTTGTATGGAGGGCAAGTGACTTGTTGTATGGAGGGAAAATGACTTGTTGTATGTGAGAAAGTTTGATATGTCTCTCATATAAATAACATGTTGGACAACACATTTGTATCATACCAAGATCAAGTAGTAGCACAAGAACTAGAGCTTGTTGAGAGTGACATGAAATATAGTTTCTCTATTATAGTTTCTCTTAGTATTAGTATTCTCCTACTTTTGAAGAAGGTGTAATTGTTTTGCCATTGCATTCAGAGATAGATCTTGTAATTTCATCCACTTAGTGAAAATTCTCTAGTTCTGCCATGTGATTTTTCTTATATGTTGAAGTTGTGGGATTTTAGAGAAAAGGAGGAGAGAAAATAATAAGGGTTTGAATATTATTGATAATAGCTTAATGCTGACTTGAGTACAAAAGATTCAATACTAATCTCTATTTATAGAGAAACATAGACTTAATCCTAAATCAAAAACAAATCATAATAATAATGAGAGATATTCTAAGATATCTGTATGATTATAAATTGATCATACGAAATAACTCAAGATACTCTAATATAATATAAAAGATATTATCAGATATTTTCTAATATTCTAACATTACCCTTATTTATTGAGGATTTTCCTTGTAAATATTATGCGTCTAATTCCTATTTTCTTATCCCTTATTTTAGCTTGTAATTTTATTGTTACTCTAGAACCCAACAGTGGTATTAAATCGACTAGTTCGTAATCACTGTTCTGAGTAATTTGGTGTAAAATCATGACAACAAAATTTGGCCACAACAAAAACAAAAGTTATTATGTATCGTAACAATTAGAATGATGTGTGAATGTGCAAACACGAGAATGAGGGTTGAATTATATTGGACTAAGTTGGATTCTTTTTGCCAATTTATTTAAAACTGGTTCGAGTTTGGTGACTTACTTACAATAAAAGTAGTAGCAATCTGGTAAAGTGATCAGAGGCATAAGTAAAACAAGAATTTCATAATTAAAGTGACATTAGAATTTATCATGGTTCACCACCAACTTGGTAGCTACGTCTAGTCTCCTCACTCATAAGGATTTAATCCACTAATTCGAAACTTGAATTACACAACACCTGATCCTACAAGCTATTCTCAAAACATCCTAACATCTACAAACATTTTTAGGAACACAAACACGTTGAATCTACGAGCCAAGTCTTCTAAACACAGCCTAAAAACCTACAAATTGCTTGAGAAACACGAAAACCACTATTGGGTTGGGTTACAAGAGTTTGGAACAAATTGGTTTGCTTCTAACAAGCTGTTTGTAACAATGACTCTTACACTTAGAAAATATTTATTTGAGGAAGTGATTCTCTATACCTTAACCTTATGAACTCTAATGACTTAGAAAATTTTGTGTTTGTGCGTTCTCTTATTTTTTTTCTTCAGTATTGAGTATCTATTTATAGAGTAGATTAAGGTTTTTCTTTTGTCCTTGCAAAATCAGAAGCATATCTTTGCAAATAATAAATGTATCTTCTTGTAAATAATTCATATCTTCATGTAGATTCTGATAAACTCTTTTTGTAATTAATGCATATCTTCTTGTAGATAAATATTGATCAAATTTCCTTGTAAATAATTCATATCTTCTAGTGATAAATTTTGATCACTTCATCTTGTAAATAATTCATATCTTCTTGTAGATAAATCTTGATCAAATTTTATTGTAAATAATTCATATCTTCTTCTGATAAATCTTGATCATATTTTGTTGTAAGTAATTCATATCTTCTTGCTGATAAGATCTTGACCATATCTTCTTCAAATCTTGATCGTAACTTCTTTTAAACTTGGTCAAAGATTTTCTTCGATTATAAATCTGAATCAAATCTTATTTTAGATGGTATTCGAGTTATTCTTGGATCTTCACAAGTTTTGATTCAGCTAAGTCTTTGTTTCATATTTAATTATTTCAATTTTGGTCGTCGACTTTCCATCAGAGGCATTGACTTTCTTGTTGGAGTGAGATGTTGATTTTCTTGAAAAATGATAGTCAGAGGAACAATTTCATGACTTAGAGTTAGTGGCATTGGACAAATCATCTTGTTGAAACTTTAGGAGTTAGTGCAACATTAGAGATTGCATATAAGAGGCATCATTTGGAGTGCTTTGCACTATTTTGATCACCGGATTGTGAGCTTTGAATTTATGATTTGGAAAACCTCTTCATTGTTAATTATATTTTCATATGAACTCTTCAGATACATGCTGAGTTTGTGCACATTAGAGACATAAAAAGGTTTCAAAGGCATACTTCAAATTCAGTCTTCATAATCAATTTTAGAGTCAATCTTTAGACCTAATTATCAGACCCAATCTTTAGACCCAGACTTCATACCCAAACATTAGAGGTAATCTTCGTGATCTTCAAAAGCACGTTACTTTCAGATACATATATTTAGAGACAGACGCGTATAGTTTGTGTTTCTTTGAACTCATCCTCTAGTGATTTTCCTCTGGTCGCTTCCTTTGATTCCTTCCCCTGATTTTATGCTTCTAATTTTTACATACTTAATAAAGTCGTTAATCAAATTTATTATTCTCATAAAACACTTTTGTTAACATCAAAACTATAAGTGGAAAACCAACTTGGTTTCAACATCTTGTACATTGCAAGAAATCCAACTTTTCATTCAAAGGCAAAGCATATAAGCGCACAATATAATTTTATTCGAAAAGTAGTAGAGGAAGAAATTGTAAATATGTATAAAATTCACACTAATGATAAAGCCAATCAATGCTAACAAGTTTATATGGTATCAATTCTTGTAAGACAAATTTTATGAAGCATGTGATGCAAAGTGGAAAGTTACATGGAGGGAAAATGGTTTCTTGCATTTAACGAATATTGGTTTATCTCTCCTATAAATAGCATGTTGTACAACACATTAATATCATCCCAAGATTAAGTAGTAACAGACCAACAACAAGCACAAGAACTTGTTGAGAGTGAAAGAAAAAATTGAGAGATGAAATATAGTTTCTCCTAGGGATGGAAAACGGGCGGGTTCGAGTTCAAATCCCACATCCGAATTAACCCACGTGTGACACATGTAGACCTATATTTTGACCCTTTTATAGTGGTTTGGGTCGGGTCTCGAGTTCGACGGATTACACGGGTCGGATTAATCGAGTGGCCCATCGAAGGGGTAATGAGTTTTTGGGCCGTTTTTCATAAAAAAGTTTTTAAACATGAAGTTTTTTTAAACAATTTTTTAAAAACAAGAATTCATTAATGTCAACCCATTTAGTTAAATTTTTTTGGGTCTAATTTTAAAATTTTCTGGTCCAATCTAATAAATAATAGTTTTTAGTACTTATAATGTTTTTTGGGCCTAACTATTACAAGTCACAAATAACCTACCAATGGATAATATAATATTTTCTAAAGCACATTCAAACTTCCAAAGATAATCATAATGATAATTTAGTTTGTAAGCATTGAGGGAATAAAGTCTTCCTCATAAGTTAGTGTCACAACACATGCAACAAAACATTGAAAGAATAAAGTATTCCACATAACTTTGTGTCACAAAACAGCCAACCAAACTAAACAACATACAAATAAATATTAAAATTACAGTCCAAATTCCAATTTTAGTTTTATCACTGAGACAATTTCAGTTTCATCACTTACACAATTTCAGTTTATCACAATTTTAGTTCTATTTCTATTGATTGGATATTTATCATATTGGCAATACATTTTCCCAGTAAACAACCAACTACAAATTTGGAAAACATATGAAATATTAAATTAGCATATCTATAAAATAATAACATGAATGAAGTTAGTTCAATGTAGAATTAAAGTTAATTCTTGTTCTTGCCCACTTTCAAACTGCAGTTTCAGCTCATAATCATATTATTTGAGCATAGCATAAAATTACATAATCATATGAGTTCATAATCAAATTCTTACAAACTGAAACTCATAATCATAACACAAAATCTTATAAAATTCACTTTGTCACTTACAATTAGCACACAACTTCAACAATCAAATAAATCATATAAATTCTTATAAATTCATACACACTAAATCATGTTCAGCTCATAAACATAGACTAGACAATATTAAAGTTAACTCATAAACAGGTTTAGCTCATAAATTTGCAATAGACTTAATTGTCATATCACATAAAACAGATTATTAGCATGTACTAGACAATAGACAAGTTAAATTATTCTAAAAAACCATGTAGTCTAAAAATAACATACACAATATTTTTTCAACAAGTTGATTAACAAAAAATATTTACAATGTGTTTAATTTAAGTTTCCTGGCCTTGCTTCATTATTCCAAACCAGAAAAAGTTCAAAAAACATTAAGTATTGAGCAAAATCTACAATGTAACAATATTTAATTATAACGAGACAAACATACATCCAAAACTAATCATAATAAACAAATCAAATATAAATATAAAACTAAAAAGTATAAATAAACCAAACATGAATGTTAAAAAAAATCAAACATGAATGTAAAACTACAAAGAATAAACAGGTCAAACATTAAAGTACAAAGTAAAACTAAAAAATAAAAATAGAACAAACATGAAAATAAACTCAGTAAAGTTAATTTACAACCTTAAGAACTCAGAATACCTTAACCCCCAAAAAGGCAGAAACTTAAGAAGAATAAACATATAAAACATGAACATCAAACCATAAACCAAAATTCAAAAATTACACCATTACACCATAAATTACACCATTATCTTTGAAACATGAACAATAGTAGTATAATCAATACTTTAGAAATAAAAAAAAAACACTAAGAAATCATAGATTAACCTCAAAAACTTAAAATTACATTAAGAAACCTTAACATAAACTCTAATAAACTAACCTTCTCTAAAGGTTCATAAGAGAAAGGAGATATAGACAACCTCTATATTATCACTACCTAAACATAATGGAAACATCATATAATAAATGCTAGTAAAAAAATATCAAATCCTAACACAAAATAGCAACTTCAATGAGAAGAACAAACTAAAATAAAACACAAAAGCATATAATACATTTCAAGATAAACATTGAATAAAGAAAGAAATTTTTTTAAGATAAACATTGAATAGATTTTATGAGATTGGAGAGTTAGGGTTTGGTAAAAATTTCAAAGGAAATATACCAGATAGATTTCGTTGCATGTTTGTATGCTAAGGTGAGAAGGCGACACTGGTGACAACAACAATGGTGATGACAACAATGGTGAAAGCAGCGTTGGTGACCATGACTCTGAGCAAGAGAGATTCATAGAAGACCCTTTTAGTATTTGAGAGAAACTAGAGAGAATGAGGCGGATGTGAGTGGGTGTGTTTATGTTGATTCTGAAATGTGAACTAAAGTGAGTGTGTTGTTAATTAGAGCGGGGGATTGTGTGTTAATTGAGCTTTTTTTAAATTAAAAAAAAAAATCTTGGACCAGGCTTTGGCTGTGTGAGTAACTTACATATTAATATATAATATAAAATTTATAATATAATTAAAGGAATGGTTTCGGTCGGGTTCGGGTATCGATGAATTCAAATTATCCATCCGAACTCCACCGTGTAAACCCATATAAATCCTTATTTTTCACCTGCTTAACCTATCAACCCGAAGAAACCCGCCCGCAAACTTAAATCTTCTATTGGCTCGGTCGGATTCGGGCAAGTCTGGATATGTTGTCCACCCCTAATTTCTCCATTAAGGTTTCTCTTAGTGTTAGTATTCTCCTACTTTCAAGAGAGAGTATAATTATTATCTTTTTGCATTTAGAGTGAGGTCTTGTAATTTCATCAACTTAGTGAAAATTCTTTACTTTTGTCTTGTGGTTTTTTATCTTTATTTGTTAAGGGTTCTCCCCATGAATATTATGTTTTCAGTTCTTCTTTTCTCATATCTTATTCTAGCTGGGTGATACTATTTATTACTCTGATATCTAACATTAAACTTGATGGTTATGTTTGTATTATTTAATCATTCTAAAATCATATGTTTCTTTGACACGTTAACTCCAAATAACAACTTGAGATAGTTTAAATTAATTTCAAGTTGAAAATTTAAAACTATCACAATTAAATCAAGTTCCACTACATGCCAAAGCTTAAGCATGCCAAATCCCAGAACACATTGTTATTAGATATATGGTCATTAGTCAACATCTAAATTAGATAGATTAAATAAGTGGAATGTTACATTAGACAACCCAAAACTACTCCTTAATATTTTTTAGGTGCTCAAAAGTGAACAAACTAATTTAAAAATGTTAAGTAACTATTGATGATCAAATCAACGATTGATATATGGAGATATGTAACATGTATAAGTGGTACAAAATACAACAAAAAGTTGCTTGTTTAATATTTTCAAGAGAAGATAACATATTTGAGACAAATTTCTACTCTCTTTTTTCATACAATCTCATAAACTATATATCATAATCAAGTGGTTACTAAAACAATCTTTTGACTAAATTTATTTTACCTTCTATTCAAACTTTGTATTACCATATCCCTTTATCTTATAAAAATTAGAGGATATAGACAAAATTTAATCAAAACAAATTTTAGGTAAAAGTATATATTTTTTGTTCATTAAATTTAAAGATATACATTGTGAGTGACATCTAGTAAAAATCTATCATGGGCCCATCACCCCACTTTTGTAAGGATACTTTATAATTTATGGAACAATATGGTAGTATCTGATTGGAAGACAATGTTAAAAAGAATAATTCACCTTGAGCTAATTGGGGACAATTGCCCCCACTAAATTATTTTTATAATAGTAATTGAATAATTTTAATTTTAATTCAATAAATAATTAATTATTGTCCTCACTAAAAATTATTCAGTAACTTTATTTGTATAGAATTAAATATCCACAATTGTCTGAGATAAGTCACTCATATAGTGAAAAACTAATATATGTAAACATTAACAATTATATTGATGTGTTTTGGATATATAACTCGAACAGTATTGTAATTTTGAATTTGTTTTTATGATAATGATATTTTATCATTTTATATAATGGTTTATTTTTTTATATAAATATTTATAGAATATGATCTTGCATCTATTACATTGCAATGTATGTCATCAGTTAAATTTTTATTTATTCAAAAAATGTTTTGATAGGTATATTTATTTTATATATATACTCTGTTAGTAAAAAAAAATTAACATTGTTAGTCTATTATATATGTTAAAATTATAAAATATATTTGACTTTTATACCATAATAACATCTAAAACTATACTTATGAATGGTTATGGACTTTTTACTATTTTTTATTTAAATATCCTTTGTTTTTTAAAATATCACCAAAATATTCAATTTTAAAAAATATATATCAAAATATCTTACGTTTTGTAAATTCAGGAGGTCGCATTCGCGGATTATGATCACCTAAATGATAAATTTCTTTTACGTGACGGCTGCATCCCGCGCAACCATGTACAAGGTTTTAAATATTTTTGCTTCTTCATTTTAACAATTGAATAATTATTAATTTAATAAATTAAAAATAATAAAAAAAATTATATTAATAAAATCAAATAAAATATATTAAATTAAAAAAATAATACGGTTGAGTAGATGTGTCAACACAAATAATGTCTCATATTATTTTAACAACTCCCTCCTATTTTCTAGATAAATTTATATTATTTTGATAACTTTATCTTATCTTGTAGATAAATTTATATTATTTTAACAACTCTCTCTAAATAAATTAGAAACTCAATTAAAAACTCTCCTATTTTTTTCTCCAGATCTAGTTAATGAAAAAAAATTATAATAAAAAAATAGTAAATTATATTAATAATATTAAAATAAATACATTAAATTGTAAAAGAAAATATACCTCAAATTTGAGTAGATGTGTCAACACCGTTTATTTGCAAAAATAATATAACACGTTTTTTATTTTGAGACATCTATTCAATCACTTTTTTCCTTTAATTTAATGTATTTTATTTAATTTTATTAATATAATTTTGTTTTTTTATAAATATTTTTACTATTTTTAATTTATTAAATTAACAATTATTTAATTGTTAAAAAGAAGAAAAAAATTTAAAATCTTATATATGATTCGCGTCTCCGGTCTGCAACCTCCTACTACCTCAAAAAAAAAAATATTTCAGTTTAGTCGCACGACGAAGATAAAATATGGTGAAGGTAAAAAAATTTAAAATAATATATTTTTCAATATAAAATATTTTGATGACTTTATAAAAAAGTATTTATATAAAAAAACCACTTTTTACGCCGATAATTAAACTCTATTTGTTCATAATATTAATAAGTATTTCAAGAATATTCTGAATGAACTACAAGAAACAATGACAATTTTAGACATGTCAAGTTTTTCACCACGTTTTAAAATGAACATCTAAATCTTTTTGACTCAAGAATGAACATTTAGAATATGCCTAAATAATATTGGTGGGTATCATCTCTATACATCAAAGTCAATCGCTGGTGTCAAAATCAATAATGATATGAAATTAAACCACCATAATGCTCATTCAAACAATAATGTGATCTTTGTAAAAAGAACAATGATGTAACCGAAGTGCTTCTTGCGTTGGATATAACCCCATAAATCCTATCAATCATGTGTTTAATTTATATACAAACAAATATGTTATTGAACAAAAAAATATCGTATAAAATAGAAATTCAGTGGGTGTGAAGCTAGTTCTAGGAGAGAAATAACATGATAGAAAAACAAAAAATCGTATTAATATATGGTGTCAGTATTAAAAGGTGCGTCTAATTATCATGATATACAAATTACAATCAATATAAACGACAGGTCAATAAAAGTAACTCTATCGACAAGTGATATCTCTTCAGAATCTCATCAACTTTACTTGGTTTTGAAAAGGAATCATTGTAATTCCTTCACATTTACACAATGGAGCATGTGTTGCACATGATTTATATTTGGTGTGTTTGCATATTAACAACCTACAAGTACATATTCTATTTGTAACCACTCATTTTTAGATTTTTTTTTTTATGAGTTAATTTAATTTGGAATTTTGAAGTTCATAAAATAGGAAAAACTTAAATGTTCATTAAATATATTCCTTTTTTTTCTTCGGTTGGATCTATCCCTTTAAGGATAAGGTGGAATAGAATGACGTGTCATGCATCAAATAAGTGATTTTTTTTTTTAAATATGTTTGATTCACAAAACTGTAAGTACTGAAAAAAAAAATAATATAAAATAATATAGAACTGTATACGAAAGCTTCCTGTGTAGTATCGTGTTTGATGAACGATTCACAAAATATATAATTTTGCACTACACTTTATTTGATATATCTATATACTAGACAAAATAATATAAATTTTACTATATATATATAAATATATATATATATATATATATATATATATATATATTTTTAAATATTTATAAAAGAGATAAGAGAGAAAA